>NC_071992.2:71184673-71490543 GCF_028885655.2 Pongo abelii
TTTGAGATCCTGATTTCAGTTATTTGGATAAATACACAGACGTAGGATTGCTGGATCATATGGCAGTTCTAGTTTTAATTTCTTGAGTAACCTTCATACCCATCTTCATAATGGCTGCACCATTTTACCTTTCCACCAGCAGTCACAAGCATTCTAATTTTTCCACGTCCTTGCTAAAACTTCTTAATTTCTGTTTTTTTTAACATAATGGCTATTTTAGCAGATGTGAGATAATATTTCGTTGTCATTTTGATTGGCATTTCTCTGATGATTAATGATCATGAAAAGATATGAGAATCTTTTCATATACTTGTTGACCATTTATATATATTCTCTGGAGAAATGTCTATTCTAAACTTTTGACCATTTTAAAATGAGTTGTTTTAATCTATTGTTTGGATATATTTTGGATATTAACCTCTTATTAAGTATATGACTTACAAATATTTTCTGCCATTTCATAGGTTACCTTGTCACTCTGTTGACTGTTTCCTTGGCTGTGCAGAAGCTTTTTAGATTGATGTGGTTCCACTTGTTTGTTTTTGCATTTCTTGCCTGTTTTTTGGTGTCATATCCAAGAAATTGTCACCAGAGTAATGAAGCATTTCCGCAATGCTTTCCTTCTAGTAGTTTTGTGGTTTCAGGTCTTATGTATAAATCTTTACCCCATTTTGAGTTGATTTTTGTGTAAGATAATGATCCAATTTTCTTCTTTTTAATGTGTATATCCAGTTTTCCCAACACCATCTGTTGGAGAGACTATTTGTTCCCCATTGTGTTTTCTCTGCACCTTTGTTAAAAATCAACTCTCCATAAATGCATGGATTTCTTTGCTCTCTATTCTATTCCATTGACTAATGTATCTGTATTTATGTCAGTATTATACTGTGTTCTTTTTTTGCCATTGTAGCTTTGTAATATATTTTGAAATCAGGAAATGTGGGACCTCAAGCTTTGTTCTTTTTTTCTTAAGATAGTTTTGGCTGTTCAGGGTCCTTTGTGGTTCCATCTGAATTTTAGGATCTTTTTTTTCTAATTTTTGTAAAAAGCGCCATTGGGATTTTGATAGAGATTGCATCAGGTCTGTAGATCACTTTGAGTAGTACAGACATTGTAACAATATTAAATCTTCCAATCCATTAACATAGAATGTCTTTCTATTTCTTTCTTCTTTAATTCCTTTCAGCAATGTTTTGTAGTTTCAGTGTGTAAGTTTTTTATTTCCTTGGTTAAGCTTATGCTTAAGCTTATTCTTTAATGATGCCATTCTAAATTGGATTATTTTATTAATTTCCTTTTCAGATGATTTATTAGTGTATAAAAACACACCTGATATTTGTATGTTACTTCTTATCCTGCAGTGTCACTAAATTTATTTATTAGTTCTAATAGTTTATTGGTGGAGCTTTTACAGTTTTCTCTATATAAGATCATGTCGCCCACAAACTGCAATAATTTTACTTCTTTCTTTGAGATTTGAATGCCATTTATTTCTTTTTCTTACCAAATTGTTCTGGCTAGGACTTCCATTACTATGGTAAACGGAGTGGCAAGAGCAGGCATCCTTTTCTTCTTCTTTATGTTGCAGGAAAAGTTTTAGTTTTTCACCATCGAGCATAATGTTAGCTGTGGACTTTTCATATATAGCCTTTATTATGTTGATATAATTTCCTTCTCTTCCTTGTGTATTGATTTTTTTAATGAAAGTGTGTTGAATTTTGTCAAATGCCTTTTCTGCATCTGTTGAGATCATTATTTGTGATTTTTATTCTTTGTTCTGTTAATGTGGTGTATCACATTGATTGATTTTCATATGATAAACCATCTTTATATCCCAGGGGTAACTCCCACTTGAGTCATGGTTAAGACCCTTTTAATGGTCTATTTGCTCATATATTGTTAAGAATATTTACATGTATATTTATTAGGGATATTGACCTGTAGCTTTCTTTTCTCATAGTGTCTTTCTCTGGCCTTTGTATCAGGGTAATGCTGGCCTCATATAATGAGTTTGGAAGTGTTCCTCACTTTAAAAATTTTTTATGAGTGTTTGAGAAAGATTTGCATTAACTCTTCTTTAAAGGTTTGGTAGAATTCAGTGAAATCATGTGGTCTTGGGCTTTTCTTTTTTGAGGGGCTTTTGACTACTGATTCAATGTCTTTGTTAATTGTAAGTCTGTTTAGATTTTCTATTTTTTAATGGTTCAGTCTTGGTAGGTTGAATGTTTCTAGGAATTTCTTCTAAGTTATCCAATTTGTTGGTGCATCATTGTTAATAGTAGTCTCTTATGATCCTTTGTATTTGTCAGTTGTAATGGCTTCTCTTTTTTTCTGGTTTTCTTTGAATCTTTTCTCTTTTTTTCTTAGTCTAGCCAAATGTTTGTCAATTTTGTTGATATTCTCAAAAAAACCAATCCTTAGTTTTAATGATTTTTTTCTATTCTCTATTTATTTCTGCTGTAATCTACATTATTTCCTTCCTTCTGCTACATTTGCACATGGTTGCTTTTTTTCTAATTTCTTTAGGTGTAGAGTTAGTTCTTTTATTTAAGATATTTTTTCTTTTTGAGTGTAGGAGTTTAACACTATAAACTTTCCTCAGTACTGCCTTTGCTACATCCCATAAGATTTGGTATGATATGCCATATTTTGTTTTTGTTTGTCTCAAGATATTTTTTAATTTTCTTTTTAATTTTTTTCTTTGTCCTATTGGTTATTCAGAAGTGTGTTGTTTCATTTCTACATTTTTGAATTTTCAAGTTTTCCTTCTGCTATTGATTTCTATTTTTATTCCATTGTGATCAGTAAAGATATTTGTTATAATTTTCAGTTTTCTTAAATTCATTCAGACATGTTTTGTGATCTAAAATGTGATCTATTGTGGATAATATTCTGTACATTCTTGAGAGGAATGTGTATTCTGCTGCTGTTGGGTGGAATGTTCTTCTGTATGTGCCTGTTAGGTCCATTTGGTCTATAGTGTTGTTCACATTCTGTTTTCTTATCAATGTTCTTTCTAGATGTTCTATCCATTATTGAAAGTGAGCTATTGAAATTTCCTACTATTATTGTGTTGCTATCTACTTATATTTCTTCTTTCTGTCTATTTCTTTCTTGAGTTTGATGAATGTTTCTCTTGTATCTTTAGATGCTCTGCTAATATTTGCATATATGTATGTGTATATATCCATATGTATATATATGTATGTATAATTGTTATGTCTTCCTGGTGAAGTGATTCTTTTATCATTATATAACGTCCTTCTTTTTTGCTAGTGACAATTTTTGACTTAAAGTCAATTTGTCTGATGTAAGTATGGCCATTCTTTCCCTCTTTTGGAAGTTGTCATTTGCATATCTTTTTCCATTCTTTCACTTTCAATCTATGTGTGTCCTTAAATCTAAAGTAAGTCTTTTGTGGAAAGCATATAGTTGGATTGTCCCAGTAATTCTCTGCCTTTTGACTAGGGAGTTTGGTCCATTTGTATTTAAAGAAATTATTAATAAGGATAGACTTACTATTGCCATTTTGTTAATAGTTTCCTGTCTGTCTTTAGCACTTTTGTCTCTCTTTTCCTCTCTTGCTGTCTTTATATTGTTTTTTTGTTGTTGTTGACATTTTGTAGTGACATATTTTTATTTTTTCTTATTTTCTTTTGTGTATCTTCGTAGGTATTTTCTTTGTGTTTATTATAGGTCCTACATAAAACATCTTACAGTTATCACATCTATTTTAAGCTGATAATAAATTCAATGCCATAAAAAAACTCTACCCTTTTACTCTCTCCATCTTTGTTATTGGTGTCACAGATTATATATTTTTATATTGTGTGCCAAAATCAAAAAGTCGTTTATATTCCACTGTTACAGTATTACAGTATTCCATATTTGTTTATATATTTACCTTTACCAGCAAGCTTTATATTTTTTTATGCTTTCATGTTTAGTATCTGTTTTTTTCAACTTAAAGGACTCACTTTAGCATTTCTTGTAAGGCATGTCTAGTGATGAACTCTCTCAGTGATTGTTTATCTGGGAAAACCTTTATCTCTCCTTCATTTTTTTTCTTTATTTTAATAGAGACTGGGCCTCACTATGTTGCCCCAGCTGGTCTTGAACTCCTGAGCTCAAGCAATCCTCTTGCCTCAGCCTCCCAAAGTGCTAGGATTACAGGTATGAACCACCGTGCCTGGCCCTGTCTCCTTCATGTTTGAGGGACAGTTTACCAGATATAATATTCTTGGTTGACAGTTAAAAAATATTTTAGCACTGTGAATATATCATCCCACTTCCTTCTACTTTCACAGTTTCTGCTGAGAGATCCACTGATAGTCTATAGGGGTTCCCTTACTGAGTTGCTTTTCTCTTGGTATTTTCAAAATTCTCTCTCTCTCTCTTTTTTTTTTTTTTACAATTTCCTTATAATGTGTCTTGGTGTGAACTTCTTTGTTAATGACCCTTTTTACAGTGCTGTGTTAAGCTTAAATTTCTGAGGCAAAATGGCCTTTTTAAAAATTCCTGGATTATCATATTCTTGGCCTCTTTTCTTGACCTATGATTTGGTTGCCTTAGTAGAGTGCTCAAATCATGAAAGAAAGGGAATATTCTGTAATGATTGAAGGAAACAGGCTGTTTATCTGCATGGATCCAGTGTTCCATATCAAAAATTACAATAATAGAATAATTTATAACTGTAGGTAGAAAGCTGCTTCATAAAACTGTAACAAGATATTCGTAGAAAAAATGAGTGCTGGATAGCACACAAAAATCTTGTGAATAGTTATTTCATTTGGGATATATTATGTAGTATTAATCTCCAATGTATCTGTAGGTATAGAGCAAATTAGGAGAAGTAAGATGTGTTTGGACTAGGACTCAGACGGTCCACAGAGGGGAGGATTTGAATAAGTGAGAAAGGCACAAGAGAGGATCCCAGGACAAGGCAGAGTGACAGGAAGGAGCCTGTCAGTGATGGGAGTTGTTGAGATGCAAGGGAGTGTGAATGGGCATTGACTTGATGTAGGAAGCCTTTGGTGGGATGGGGTAGGAGGTAGTGTGAGTGAAATAGGAAGAAAGGAGATTACTCAGCCACTCTTAGTGAGAACCTGCAGTGGGGAGGGAGGATGCTCTCTCAGGCCTGCAGGTATACAGATGTCTGGAAAATGTGCCAGAGGGTTCTGAAAATGAAGCCTCCCTGGGATCTTTGGTCTTTGCTGGGAGAGAGTAGCTAATTACTTACTCTTTTCTCTCTTGACTTGCCAGTTTTTGTCTCTCTATTGCTTTTTACTCCATATATATCCTTATAAACATATAAACTTGCTTGTTTTTCTTCTGATTTTTTACAAAAGCACTTTTCAAATCTACAATGATTCTCCTAAAAACGTCTGTCTTAACTTCTATCCTAACTCATTCATCACAGTTAAGATTGTTGAAGAATGGTCTAATTTTTTTGGTAGCTCTCCTTTATCTTCTATGATTTCCTTATTCCACTGAAAATGTGCTTTTATTCTTATCATTCCAGTGAAATTGTACTTGTTACAGTCAGCAATAATATTTCAGATGAAAATCCAACAAACCTATTTCAGTTATTATACCACTTATCATATCTTCAGTATTGGACACCATTGTCCCCTCACTCTTTCCAGGTATTCTCCCTGACATTGTTCACTATTACTTTTTTGGTTGTTCTTTTTACTCTTTCCTGGATTTTTCTTCCTATGTCTGTGCCTTAAATGATGATGTTCCATCTGGTTTTGTCCCGTGGTTCATCTCATCTCAAATTACACATTCTTCTTGGGAAAATTTATCTTCTCCAGGAGTTTACCTTTGATATAGTTTAGATATTTTTCTCCTCAAATTTCATGTTGAAATGTGATCCCTGATGTTGGAGGTGGGGCTTAGTGGGAGATGTTTGGGTCATGAGGATTGATCCTTCATTGAATGACCTGGTGCCTTTCTTGTAATGAGTGAGTTCTTCCTCTATAATTTCATATGAGAACTAATTGTTAAAAAGAGCCTGGCATCACTTCCTTTCTGCTTCTTCCTCTCTCACCATGTGACACCATGATTCCCATTGCCTTTCACCATGAATAAAATCTTCCTGAGGCCTCACCAGAAGCCAGGAAGATGCTGGCAACGTGCTTCTTCTACAGCTTGCAGAACCATGTGCCAAATAAATCTTTATTAATAACCCAATCAAGTGTATTCCTTTAAAAAGCACAAAACAGATTAATACAGAATATTAGTACTGGGGAGGCGAGCATTGCTGTAAAGATACCTAAAAAAATGAAAGCAGCTTTGGAACTGAGTAATGGGGAGAGGTTGGGAGAGTTTGGAGGACTTGGAAGACAGGATGATTGGGAAAATTTGGAACTTATTATAGACTGGTTAAATGGCTGTGAGCAAAATGCTGATAGAAATGTGGACAGTGAAGTCCAGGCTAAGTCTCAGATGGAGGTGAAGAACTTAGGAAACTAGAGCAAAGATGACCTAGAAAAGAACTTGCCTGCATTGTGCCTAGGTTGCAGGGCTTTGTTGAAGGCTTTGTGAAAGTTCGTCATTCTAAGGCTGAACGTAAGAACGATGACCCAGGTAAGAATGATGACCCAGGTAAGAATGATGACCCAGGGTCTCTGGTGGAAGCAAAGCATTCAAGAAGTGTCATGACTGCTTCCAACAGCCTATGATCAGATGTAGGAGCAAAGGAAGGACCCATAGTTGGAAATTAAAATTAAAAGGGAAGCAGAGCATAAAAATTTGGAAAATTCACAGCCTGGCCATCTGGTAGAGAAGGAAAGAATGCTTTCACTATAGGAATCCAAAGGAGTGGAATCCAAACGAGAGAAATCCAAGAAGGCTATGGAGCAACCACTTGCTAGAGAGAGTAACATAACTGAAAGGGAGCTATGTGCTGATATTCAAGATGATGGGAAAAAAAGCTAGAGGTCTAGGAGGACAGAATGGTTTTGGGGCCAAGCCCAGGGTACTGCTGCCCTGTGATGATGTGGGATGCTGCTCCAGCTATGGCCACAGCTCAAAGGGCCCAGGTGCTGCTTGGGATGCCACTCAGCATAGTGCAAGCTATAAGCCTTGGCAGCCTCTCTGTGGTGCTAAGTCTGCAGGCACACAGAATGCAAGAGTGGCATCCCAAGATTTTCTGATTTGCAATTGCTTAAGGAAGAGAAACTTTGTTTAAAAATGTGGGATCATCAGAAAAGAATGTTAGCTCTGGTCCATGAATGTGACTCCTTTCAGGCCCCTCAGGAACAAATTTAGAACAAAGAATGGTGGTCAAAGTTCAGTCTTCAGTTCCCTCTTATCTGAGATCTATGTGCCAGTACATCTGTTGGTGTGGATATGGGTTTTTGAAAAACAACTCAGAGCCATATGTTAGGTGTTATGTTTAGTTTCTATAGGGGAACAAAATCTAGAATCCTGTGATTCTAGATTTCTTGGCTATTATTTTAAGCTACTATTACCTTCTTGCTTATCAAGCTGCTTATTTACTTCTCATGGCTAGCCAGGTGTCTGGAATTTCCCATGTAGTAATTAAAGATTCCCCTGTACTTCCATGCTTGGGAGGCCCCCAGACCCCTTATGTTGAGGGGGGGAGTTCCCTGTTGCATCTCAATTTTTGATCTCAGAGGCTCATAGGTGGAAGGAACTGCCCTTGAGTTTCAGATGAGACTTTAGACTTCAGACTTTTGAGTTGCTGCTGGAATGAGTTAAAATTTGGGGGTACTCTTGGTAAGGGATGATTATATTTTGCAATGTGAGAAGGACATGAGATTAGGGGTGCCAGGAACAGAATGATATAGTTGGGTATTTCCCCCCTCCAAATTTCATGTTGAAATGTGGTCCCCCAATATTGGAGGTGGGGCCTAGTGGGAGGTGTTTGGGTCATGAGGGGCAGATTCTTCATAAATGGCTTGATGCCTTCCTGATGGTAATGAATGAGTTCTCACTCTATTAGTTCATGTGAGAATTGATTGTTAAAAAGAGCCTGGCATCCCCTCCTCTCTGCCTCCCCCTCTCTCTCCATATGACGTGCTGGCTCCTTTTGCCTTCCATCATGAGTAAAAGCTTCCTGAGGCTTCAGCAGAAGGCAAGCTGATGCTGGTGCCATGCTTCTTGTACAGCTTGCAGAACGATGAGCCAAATAAATCTTTTTTCTTTAAATTACCCAGTCAGGGGTATTCCTTTATAGCAGTGCAAAACAGACTAATACAACCTCTCATCTGTATGTCACTTGTTCATAAATCTCTACCTCTAGCTCAGGCTTCTGCATCTACATGGACATATCTCAGTGTACATGTGCTCCAGGCAATCCAAACTTATCATATGTTAAACTACTGTAATCTGTTCTTCAAATCTGTCCTCCTATATATTCACTCTCGGTGAATGGGAGACATCTGGGTTTTTTTTAATTTTTAATTTTGGCAGTCCAATAGTTGTGTAGTGTCATCAAATGATTTTAATTTGCATTTTCCTGATGGCTAATCATGTTGAGCTTTTTTTCATGTGTTTTTTGGTTACTTATGTATTTTGCGATGCTTCTGTTAACATATTTTACTTATTTTAAGCTGGGCTCTGTGGCTCACACCTGTAATCCCAGCACTTTGGGAGGATGAGGTGAGCAGATCACCTGAGGTCACGAGTTTGAGACTAGCCTGGTCAACATGGTGATACCCCAGCTCTACTAAAAATACAAAAATTAGCTGGTGGTGGTGGCAGATGCCTGTAATCTCAGCTACTCGGGAGGCTGAGGCAGGAGAATTGCTTGAACTCAGGAGGCGGAGGTTGAAGTGAGCTGAGATCATGCCACTGCACTCCAGCCTGGGCAACAGAGCTAGAGTCCATTTCAAAAAAACAAAAACAAAAGCATATTTTAGCTTTTATTGGGTTGTTTGTCTGTGACTGAGTTGTAAGTGCTCTTTATATATTCTGGCTGCAAGTTCTTTGTTATAAATACATATTGTGAATATTTTCTTCCACTGTCAGGCTTGCCTTTTTATTTTCTTAGCTATGTCTTTTGAAGAGCAGAATATTTTTATTTTGATGAAGTCCACAATTTATCATTTTTTCTTTTATAGCTCATGCCTTTTGTGTCCCATCTAAGAAATCTTTGCCTACTCCATTGTTGCAAAAACAATGTCCTTGTTTTGGTCTGTAAGTTTTATAGCTTTAGTTGTCATGTGTAAGTCTTTGATACATGTCTAGTTAGTATTTGTGTCAACTGTGAGATAAAGGTTAAAGTACATTTTTCCCCCAAAATGAATACCCAGTGTTCTAGCACCACTTATTGAAAATAACATTGTTTTCCCATTTAATTACTTTGGCAACTTGGTAAAAAAATCAACTGACCACGTATGTGTGGATCTATGTCTAAATTCTTTGCGATTCTTTATACCACTGATCAGTGTGTCTGTTTTTTTGCCAACAACCCGTACTGTCTTCATTACTGTTACATTATATTAAATCTTGAAATTAAACGGTGTAAATCCTCTAACTTTGTTTTTTTTGTAATTGCTTTGTCTATTATAGATTCTTTACATTTCTATTAATAACTAGAATTAGTTTGTCAATTTCTATGAAAAAAAAGCCTGCTGGGATTTTAATTGGACCTAATTTAAATTTAATGTAATTTTAATTTGATTTAAATCTGCATATTAATTTCAGGATAATTGACATCTTCATGACTGTATATTCCAGTTCATGAGCATGGTACACGTCTTCATTTGTTCATGTCTTTTAAAAATTCTTTCAGCAATGTTTTGTAGTTTTAAGTATGTAGGCATTGTGCAAATTTTGTAAAGTTCAACCTTAAGCATTTCACACATTTTGTTCTTTTTCAAATAGTACTATTTTAAGAGTTTGTTTTTCAATAGTTTGTTGCTAGTTCTGTCTTATTATTACTAAGAAGGGATAAACTCTTGTAAGTAATAACATTGTTCTACCTTGGATTAAAATTAATAGTGAATTTCTTCTGTTCTACCCTATGTGTGATTTCCCATAGTCTCCTTTTTTATTCTCCACATGTAGACACAGGTACTGATATATAATATGCACTCAATAATTTTTTTTTGAATAAAGGTATCACTTTCAAAATAAAACTGATTTTGTTTTAGGTTTCAAAAGACCATTAAAAAGCACTCAGAATGTAAAACTCTGGGGATTCTCATAGCTTGAGCTACAGCTGTAAAGCAGAGTGAAGTGATGTGACAATTATTTGACTGATTTTTTAAATGTGGACATTTTTCTACACTTGATTGACATTCAAATTATCCAGTGTTCATCTTAACAAAGTAAATGTCAAATCACATCCTCATTTATTTTATCTCAGCAGATAAGCCTAAGAACAGAGAAAAAAGATAGGTAACTACAAATTTCAAAGCAACAGTATTGTGCTCAGATGTACAGTGTAGGCAGCTGACGCAGCTCAAGGCCATTAGAGCATTCACAGAGTAATGGAATCTCAGGGTCACAGGCAAACAGAAAAAGAGAGAATCCAAGAATCAGAGGGGTAGTTGAATCAGATGAAAGCAGGTTCCTCTCTGATCTTGAGTTTCCATGGTAGTTGGACCAGATTGTAGATTTATCTTATCTTATTTTATTTTTTTAAAACCACATTATCTAGTGAGAGAAGGAATTTATTACCTTTGTGTCTTAGTCTATTTATGCTGTTATAACAAAATGCCTGACACTGGTAATTTATAAATGTGAGAAATTTATTTCTCACATTTCTGGAGGCTGGAAAGTTCAAGATCAAGACACTGACAAGTTTAGTGTCTGATGAGGAACTGGACCCTCTGATTCCAAGGTGCAGCATCCTCTGGAAGGTATAAATGCTGTGTCCTCACGTGGCAGAAGGGCTGGAAAGGGCAAAAGGAGCTAATTCTGTGTGAAGAATCCCATTCATGAGAGAGGAACCCCCATGACCTAATCACCCCTTAAAGGCCACAACTCTTAATATTATTGCATTAGAGATTACTTTTTTTTTTTTTTGAGATGGAGTTTCACTTTTGTTGCCCAGGCTGGAGTGCAATGGCATGATCTCAGCTCACTGCAACCTCTGCCTCCCAGGTTCAAGTGATTGTCCTGCCTCAGCCTCCCGAGTAGCTGGGATTACAGGCATGTGCCACCACATTTAAACATGAATTTTGGAGAGGACACAAACTTCAAACCATATCACCTGGCGAGTATCATCATCTATTTTTGAGGCTTGAAACTGGAAGCCCCAAGCTACGTCCAGCCCTTAACATCCCCCACAGTGTGTTCTATTTGGTCTATACAGTGTTTTTAATTTTTTTTTAATGTATATTTTATGATAAGAACTTATGAATGCAAAGAAGGAAACAACAGATACTGGGGTCTACTTGAGGGGGGAAGGTGTGAGGAGGGAAAGGAACAGAAAAGATAACTATTGGGTACTGAGCTTAATACGTGGGTGATGTGATAATATGTGCAGTAAACCGCAGTGACATGTGTTTATCTATGTAACAAGCCTTCACATGTACCCCCAAACCTAAAATAAAAATTTTAAAAATCTATAAATAAATATTAATACTTAAACATTAATTATACTGATTTTAAAACCAGAATTTTTGTAGGAAAACCAAGATTTCTGTGTTGTCTTAGAAACAAGAAGTTGTATAAGCCCTTGGCCTTGGTTCTGAGATGGCAGCAACTGGCTGGGACTGAGGAGTGGCTTCTTTTTTGCCTGCCTTCTCTAGTTTCTCATAGTCTCCACTGTCCTTACCCAGGCTCTCTTTACTAGTGCATTTTACTCGCTTGGCTCCTGGAGGCATATGACTTTGTAAGCTCTAATGTTTGGGGATTCAAACCAAGAACTTGCCTGTTATCCATGGCCTCTCCCTTTCCTTGATTCTCTGCCTCTCATCCCTCCTTCCCATCACCGCAATGATTCTACCTCTTTAACGTCTCTTGAACCTGTCACCTCCTCTCAATCGTCATACTCACTGCCTTGGTGCAGGCCTTCAATGCTTCTCAGATGAATTACTGCAACAGGCTCACTATGTTCCATGGTGTGGTAATGTTTATGAGAAGAGAGAAGCAAGGAAGGACAGACATGGGAAGGAAGAAGTTTTTCTGTCCAAAAAGCAATGGCAATATTTCTGGAGTAACACAGGGCAGGAGTGCATTTCACTTAGAACCATCCTTTCATTCCTGGCACTTGGACCTAGGCTTGGAGAGTGGGTCATTACTGGATGGAAAATCAAAGGAAGGTTCTAAATGAGGCTTGCACTTTATTTTTATCCTCTTTCTGGATTTCAGTGTTGGTTCTATTTTACCTGTTTATTCTTATCATGCTGTTTGTCACAGGAAACTTTATAATTTAGGTAATAAAACCTTTCAAATCATTTAAATGAATGTGTGTGAAAAATGAGGGTCAGATCTGTTAGCCCAAGATCTCTAATGACCGCCTGATGGAGGTGCTGTGGTTGAAAGCATCTGCACTTGGAAAGTTCTCATTTGTAACATCAGTGATAATTGTTTGTAAAATGTCTGAGCCAAGATGGCCTACGAAGCAAGAAAGAGACCTCAAATTTATTAACTGTTTCACACGCTTGAAAACAGACAATTTGTCTTTGACTTGTGAGAAGAAAACCCCCAGCTATTACTGTGCCCATCAGCTTATGTAGAATGGGAAGGTCTAGCGCTACCTGCTTATAAACCCCAGCCAAAGGATTGAGGCCTCCGTCTGGTAAGGCTTCATGTGCTGGTCAAATAAAAATGAATTCAGGCCGAGTGTGGTGGCTCATGCCTGTAGTCCCAGCATTGTGGGAGGCTGAGGCAAGAGGACTGCTTGAGCCCAGGAGTTCGGGCTGCAGTGAGCTGTGTTTACACCACTGAGATCCACGCTAGGTGAGACAGCGAGACCCTGTCTCAATAAAAAAAAAAAAAAGAATTTAGAAGCTGAGAACATAAATGGGCTTGCCTTTCTGTGCATATGTGTGCAAATGTTTGTGTGCATCTGAGTGTGTGTGTATGTCTGTGTGTGTGATGGGAATGAGGGATAAGATTATTTCCCCCTCTTATTTAGTTAATGCCAGAAAAGTAAGAGAAAAATTGACTATGCCCGAATTCTTTTTTACCTTTTATCTGGAGTATCTGCAATTGAAATACTTGAATGGGACATTCATCTATATAACCATTGCTTATAGCAGTGGCTTTCCCACAAGAGTGCATTGACATTGACTGGGACACCTGTTAGGTAAATGGGCAGATTCTTCAGCCCATGCCCAGCGGCTCTGATGCTGGAGACCTGGAGGGGGCCCAGGGTTATGCACTGTGACAGGTCCCCCATATGATTCTCATGCAGTTGAACCATCAGGTAGTACTCAGGAAAGGATTGTGTGCAGGAAGAAAACACACAAATGGATGTGGCCTCGACTAATGGCTTAATCTCAGGACCTTAGATCACACGGCTAAATTGATTGCCCTGAGTGTCACTTTAAAAGTCACACATACAGGCCACACGTGGTGGCTCACACCTGTAATCCTAGCACTTTGGGAGGCTGAGGTGGGTGGATCACCTGAGGTCAGGAGTTTGAGACCAGCCTGACCAACATAAAGAAACCCCATCTCCACTGAAAATACAGCGTTAGCCGGGCGTGGTGGCGCATGCCTGTAATCCCGGCTACTCAGGAGGCTGAGGCAGGACAATCGCTTGAACCTGGGAGGCAGAGGTTGCAGTGAGCTGAGATCGTGCCATTGCACTTCAGCCTGGGCAACAAGAGCGAAACTGTCACACACACAAAAAAAGTCACACATACAGATACACACACATCATACATGTACACTCCCCTAAATACACACACACCACTCACACATCTCATATCATACCCTCTACACCTCACATACCACACCCCAAATACATACCACACACACACACAGCCCACACATGCACACACCACACATGTACACACACACACGCTAAACCACACACATATCACACCATACACAAAGGGACACACACCATACACACACACCATACACACACACCATACATACTCACCACATACACATCACACATACACATACCCCACATGCCACACGTGCACACACACCACACTCATGCATACATACACATCCTCCCCCCACTACACCACACATGTACCATTCCACACACACGCCATACTACACACATACACATGGATGTGAGCATTCTTTTTCATTTAAAATACAGGGAAAACACTGCTCTCTATCAAGCAGTGGTATTTTAGAGAGCAGAGGTCTTTTCCTCCAAGTCTGCTCTTGAAGTTCTTAAAAAGAAAGTGCAAGTCCCAGGAATGAGCTCATCTCTGTGTCCTTCCCAGAAGCCGCTTACTCATAGCTGCAGGACAGACTTTACTGTTGTTATAATGAAAAGACAAGACAGACTCTAAATATCAGTTTAAAATGTTTCTTTTTTAAAAATTTCCCACATGTACACGATCTTTTACTTGTTTCATGTTTACTCTGTTTTGGGTTAAGAAATCTGAATGATGTGATGTGTCGTGAGAGTAGAAGCGAACAGGATGAAATCGTGTGAAAAGGACAATGAGGGGGGCGGTGGTGGTGGAGCCCTCCGCTTTGGGGCTCTGAGGCTTTGGATTGGAACCATCTGGTCCCTGGTCCTAGCTCTGCTACTTGTGGCCTTGGCTAAGGTAGTAACCTCTCCAAGCCTCGTCTACAAAGGGATCATCATTGTAGTACCTCACTCATGGAATTCTAAGGATTAAAATGGAAAGTGCTTACAATAGGGTGAGAAACATACTAAAGACTCTGTAAATGTTTGTTTCTGTTAATGAGCAGAATTATGCCTGGACCTGCTTAAGCTCCCAGACTTTTTCTACACTGCCCTCAGTTATCAGTCTCCATTCTGACTACTTCTCAGTGACCAAGAGAGGAAAGAGCTGGGAGAATAAGGCTGTGGGGAGGATGAGGCAGAGTGGGTATGGGAGGGTGAAGAAGCATTATGGTGCAAGTGCATTGGGATCACTGAGTGTAGCCTGGTCCTCTCTCCTTCCCACCGCAGCACCTGATGATAGATCCCTGATAATTATGGTCTTTCTGGATGGGCCAGGTGGGCAATTTTATTCTTTGTAATCTTCAAAGGTACAAACAAATCATTTTTATGACTTCTGCTTTACATCAAAATAAATTTCAGATGTCTCAAACATTGAGCAGCTTTGAACATAACTTGTTTTCTTTTCCTGCATTCAAGAGCCATAAAATCTAGCCAGGATAAGGCCTCAGACCCAGTTCTTTACAGCAGATATTGTGAAATAGTGACCAGTGCTTGGAACTCGGCCCACACATGGCTCATATAGTATGTTTTAAAGTTTTGAATTGGCTTCCGTCATTTAAGAATAAGAGATCTTCCATAAAAATTGAGATTTTCGGCCAGGTGTAGTGGCTCATGCCTGTAATCCCAGCACTTTGGGAGGCCGAGGTGGGCAGATCACCTGAGGTCAGGAGTTCAAGACCAGCCTGGCCAACATGGCGAAACCCCATCTCTACTAAAGATACAAAAAATTAGCTGCAGCACACGCCTGTAATCCCAGCTACTTGGGAGGCTGGGGCAGGAGGATCGCTTGAACCTGGGAGGCGTAGGTTGCAGTGAGCCGAGATGGTGCCACTGCACTCCAACCTGGCTGACAGGGTGAGACTTGATCTCAAAAAAATAAAATAAAATAAAATATTAAAAAAATTGGGATTTCCAGCTTATTTTGGGAATCAGAACTGGCTTCTGCCCGGGCGTTTGGATGCACAAATGGAGGCCGGATTGCAGGGGCCCTGGGAGGGGCGTGGCTCCAGCAGCTCCTGCCCTCTGGCCCACGTGGCTTGCTGGACACATGCTAATCTACTTGGAGCCTTGCATTCTATTGCTGGCTCTAAAAGCTTTATGAAGTGACTGATCTAGAAGGACCATAAAATCTAGAGAAAGGACTTAATCTCTTTGGTCTCAGTTTACTCATTTATAAAATGAGCAAGGACCCTTGCAGTTCTAAAAATCTGCATTTAGCTATGAACACTGCATTTAGCATGAGGCTGACATGTCAATGTCTAGCTTCACTATTAACCCTCATTTCCCTTCTGCTTCCCTGCCTTCATCTGCATGGACCAGACTACCGCTCAGCCCTGAGAGGTTCAGAGCCAGCAAGGATAGGAGAAGCCACTGTTGAACCCCAATGGTAGTCTCCACTTCACGCTCACTTCATAGTATTTTGGTTGTAGTATTTGATACTAAACTTATTTTTTTGTGCCTGGGAAAGAGTGGGCTCTCAGTAAATATCTATTGAGTCAGGAGATTAATTGGTAGCCAGGTTGGCTTTCCTACTTGCTGGGGCAAATCAGGGAGTGAGGGGCTACTGTTGTCAAGGTTAGATTTCTCCCATACACCAAAAACCCCCACAATTATTGCATAGCAGATACTTAACAAAGTATAATGAACAAGCATGGATGAGATTGTTTCCCAGTAAGCTGAATTGTCAAACGAGTGAGAAAATGTAGTTTAAGACTGGGGTTCTCTGAAAAAAATACCTCTGCCCTCTCTAAAAGTTAAACTATAGTTTTGGTAGTTTGTGTGGTGCAAATGAAACATTTTATATATGTAAGAAACAATGGAGCCAGCAAGGATAGGAGAAGCCTCTGTGCAGAGACAGCTGTGGTGGAAGAGTGACTCGAATTTTTAAGTATTATAAGGACAGCTGTGGTAGAAGAGTGACGTGAATGTTTAAGTATTATAAAGACTGCTGTAGTAGAAGAAAGACATGAATTTTTAATTATTATAGCTTGTTCCTCTGTGAAATAAATGATGGATTCTAAGTGCATGGAAATGAGATATAAACCTGACCCTTAGACAACAGCCAATGGAATAGTGATAAATTTAAATGCCTCTTTTGTCCACTCATATTCATTTTCTTATGCAAATAATACTTGTAGAAAACAGAATAATAAAACAAACACATACCCACTACCTAGATGCATGTCCATAATAAATATTGGCATATTTTCTACGTTCAAGGGAACAAATTGTTCAGATTGTGAAGCCTATTTTCCTGTCTTCCTCTGTGTTACTTGCCTATCTCTGCCTTCAGAGTGAGCCAGCTTTTAGAACAGTGTAGGTCTCCTCATTCATATTTTTACATTTTGTTCCGTCCATTTGAGTTCATAAAATATACAGGATTGTGTTATGTGTTTTTAAAATCACATTTAATGATATCAGATTGTAAGTGTTCTAGGACATTATTATGTTTTTGAGATTTATCCATGTTAATACAATTATTTCTATTTTAGTCATTTAAATTGCTTTCTGGAATGATTAAGCCACAATTTGTGATTTATTACCTTACTATGAGCATTTAGGTGATTTCTTTTAGAAACAATGCTGTAGTAAATATCCCTGAAGAATTGCTCAGGAAATACACCTACCTTGGGTGACCAGGGTGTTGATGTGTGGGCACTTTCTGTCACCCAGACTGGAAGTGCAGTGGTGTGATCATGGCTAACTGCAGTCTCAAATGCCTGGCCTCAAGTGATCCTCCTGCCCCAGCCTCCAGAGTAGTTGGGACTACAGGTGTGAACCATCATGCCCAAACACTTTTTAATTGTAATTGTTATTGACAAATTGCTCTGTGAAGGAGTTGTACCAACTTACGCTCTCAGCAGCAGTATTGAAATTTCCATTTCTCACATCTTCTATAAAACTTGCCAGATATTAAAACTGTAACCCATATGGTGGGTATGAAAGGACACCTCATTGTTATTTTGCTTTGTACTAACCTTATAGCAAGTGAGATGAACATATTTCTATGTATTTATTGATCATTTGGGATTCTATTTCCCTGAAGTATGCATATTCTCTGGCCATTTTCTATCCTAAACTATTTTTTTTTTGACACAGACTAATAAGTTTTATTGTCTGAAAATACTCATAAAATACCTCATCTCCAAAATAATTCAAATACATAATTAAATGAATGTTTTTAAAATGACAGTTTTCAAAAAGGAAAATTAAACACATTTTAGTAAATATATATATGTTTTATTTGTCAAGAGTAAATGTCAGTTTTATTTAGAATATTCAAGTACAAAAAATGAAAATTTATATATCTATGACTGTTAAGAAATGTTAGAAATCATTAAAATGTTCTGAGAATACTAGTAAGGCACTGAATGCAAATACCACCTGAAATATGAATTATGTGCATTTTTGTATCTTTAATATTCAGATGTTCATAGTTATTTTCTTAAAAAGTATTTTTAATAAAATGATTCAACCTTATTATTTTTCCCCTGGAAGGCAGAGTTTAAACAAGTGTGTAATGAAAAGTTTTCCTAATGAAAGCTGTGATACACTCATGCTCAAAGGTACTTTATCCTTAGGAAAAAAGAGTTTCTATATCTGGATGTTTTAACTTCTAAAGATATTTTGTTTCACCACAGTAATACATCAGCCATAATAAGGCATAATAAAACATGAAGTCATCATATTAAATAATCTGACACAAAAGCTTAAGATCATATCACCAATTGGGTAACTATATCAAAAATTTTTAAGTTCTATAAACTATTAAGAGGTTAGAGTTGTAGCTCTATAATACATCCCAAAACATATTCCCCCAAATTTTTAGTATATATAGAAAAGGTTCATCTTGGAATATGAATGTAATCAGATAGCCACGATATTAATGGGTTCTGTATTTTCAGTGGCACTGACACTTTGCTCTTTGGTATAATGCACTGCAGTGACAATAGCTTGGTAGCAAGAGAAAAGATTTAGATTCATCACAAAACAGCAACTTAAAAATTTCTAACAACAATGAATATATATTAATATATAGGTACAAGCTGAGTATCCCTTACCCAAAATGCTAGGGACCAGAAGTGTTTTGGATTTCAGGTTCTGGAATATCTGCGTACACACAATGGGACCCGACTCTAATTACATAATTCATATTTCACATCCGCCTTATACATATAGCCTGAAAGTAATTTATCCAACATTTTAAATAATTTTGTGCAAGAAACAAAATCTGTTTAAACTGAACCGTCAGAAAGCAAAGGTGTCAGGTGGGGAATTTTCCACTTGTGGGGTCAAGTCAGTGTTCAGAAAGATTCAGATTTTGAAGCTTCTGGATTTCATATTTTTGAATTAGAGACGCTCAACTTGTAGTATCATTCACTCTGGCTTATGTACTGACCTCGTACTTGAAAGTACTTTTCCATAAATATCAGTAACTGTGGCCGTTCACCAAATATAGAAGTGATAAAACAAATAAAAACGCAAAATCAAAGCACACTTCTAGTTTTTTTTTAATAAAGTTTGCTTGTGATGATGACCTTCTGTGCTCTGGAACTTCTGTTTTACAAAAAATTGGAGTTCTTACGGTCCTTCTCCTTACTCAGGTTGCTGCCTGTTGCCAGAAAGGACTGGCTGTGAAATATCTTGGAGGTAGCTTTCTTTTTAGAGAAAGCAATTATTTCTTCTTCCAAAAGTCTTCTCTTCAAGCTTCATTCTCTCTTCTTGGTGAAGTCTCTTAAGGTGCTCAAATTTGGCCTGTAGCTCTCTCTCAGCTTCTTTCAATATGGCTTCTTTCTCCTTTACTGGCTGCACAAACATCTGTTTCATTTCTTCTTCCTTCCTCTGACGTTCACCATGGAAGTCATGTCTTTTGGCTTCATAGGTCTCTTGAAGACTGACCGGCTTGTTTTCTGGGCCCACATCTGTAAAGCCCATTTCCTCCAGTTTGCAGCGCCTGTAAAGCTCATAGTGCCTGGTATGGGTCTGCTCTCGCAGGTCCTCCATATTTGTACAAATGAGCATTTCCCGCAGCTTTACAAAGTCACAGTGGTTTTCATTTTCCACTTGTACAACACCCCAAGGGTACTGGCGAGCTTTGACCATCTTGTTTCCGACTTTAACCTCATCCATACTTCCCACAGCAGCAAACGGCAACTGTCCATTCATTGCAGCATTGACCTTAGCAATAGTGTCATCATCCGTTGGAAACTGGTATATCTGGACGCCATTGCTGACCAATTCACTCATGAACTTGATCTTAAACTTCTGTAATTCAGTTTTAGAAACCGTATTTACAAACCAGTGATTGGCAATCAGTGGTATAATGTTTACCTTACTGTCAAGGTTCTTCATGGTTAAGAGATCAAGTGTCTTCAGAGAGTGGCCTGTGGGTGAAATGAAGTACATGGATGCGAGAATCATGGTAGGTAAAGAGAGAACGTTTAATCTTCAGTTATTCTTGGAGATAGGCCTCAAACTGAGCATCTATGTAGTCAACTATCAGTTGGTAGCTCTCTTCTTTATTTATTTGGTCACCAAATTCCACTCTATTCACAATGGTCAATTTCAGTCGAACATTACTTTCCTGGAGTTCTTATGTCTGATGTTTAACATTTGGGCAAATATGTGAGGATTCGTAGTCTTCAAGATTAGTATTAAACAATGTGTCAATCAGTGTTGATTTTCCAATTCCAGTTTCCCCCACACAGAGAATATTAAAGCAGAAACCTTGCTGAATGGATCTGTTCACCAGCTCATCAGGCAAACTCTCAAAACCAACATGGCCAGACATAGTCAAGGAACGAATGTTTTCTCTTTTTCTCTGTTCATCATCAGATCCTTGTGAAGACATACAAGTTGTTTTCGTTGCCATGTGAGACTGAAAGAGCAGGTGCCGCGCCACCTCGGAGCCATGATCGCGGGCGGGGGCACGGTGAAGCGGGTGTATCAGCCCGGCCCGAAGCAGCTGGTCCCAGCGAGGGAAGTGGGAAGGTGGGAGGGCTGCAGTCCCTAATCCTTTTTAAATTCAGTATGTTGCAAATAACTGCTCTTAGTCTAAGATTTTTATTTAATTAATTTTCAAATCATGAAATAAGTAAAATTTATTAATCCTTTTCTTATGTTTTTTGATTTTTGTGTCTGAAGAAATCCTGCCCACACCTTATGTTGGTTAGGATGGCTACTATCAAAAAAACCTTAAAATAATGAGTGTTAGCAAGTATGTGGTGAAATTGGAATCCTGGTGCATTATTGATGAAAATGTGGAATGGTGCGGCTGCTGTGGAAAATAGTACAGAGGCTCCTCAAAAATTAAACATAGGATTACCATATAATCCAGCAACTCACTTCCAAGTGTATATCCAAAAGAATTGAAAACAAGATCACAAGGAGAAATTTGCACAGTCATGTTCATAACAGACATATCATGATAGTCAAGAGGTAGAAACAACTCAGATGTCCTTCAGTGAATGACTAGATAAACAAAATGTGGCGGATATATAAAATGAAATAATTTTAAACCTTAAAAAGGAGGGAAAGCCTTTCACATGTTACAAGATGGATGAACTTTGAGAACATTACACTAAGTGAAATAAGACAATAACGAAAAGACAAATTCTGTATGATTCTACTTACATGAAGCATGTAAAGTAGTCAGATTCAGACAGAAATAGAATGGTGGTTGTCAGCAACTGTGGGGAGACAGAAATGGGGAGTTGTTATTTAATGGGTATAGGATTTCAGTTTTGAAGATAAAAAGTTCTGGAGAGCTGTTGCACAACAATCTCAATATACTATATACAATTGGACTCTACACTTAAAAATGGTTAAGATGGACTTCGTGCTGAGGCTGATGCCTATAATCCCAATGCTTTGGGAGGCTGAAATGGGAGGATCACTTGAGGCCAGGAGTTTGAGACCAGCTTAGGCTATATAGAGAGACCTGGTCTCTACAAAAATAAAAATAAAAATAATTAGCTTGGCATAGTGGCCTGTGCCTTTAGTCCCAGTTACTCAGGAGGCGAGGTAGGAGGATTGCTTGAGCACGGGTGATAAGGTTTGGCTCTGTGTCCCCACCCAAATCTCATGTGGAATTGTAATTCCCAGTGTTGGTAGGTGATTGAATCATGGGAGTGGACTTCCCCCTTGCTGTTCTTGTGATAGAGTTCTCACTGGATCTGGTTGTTTGAAAGTATGTAGCACCTCCCCCTGCTCTCTCTCTCCTGCTGGCCATGTGAAGACTGTGTCTCCTTCCCCTTTGCCTCCCACCACGATTGTAAGTTTCCTGAGGCCTCCCCGGAAGCAGAAGCCTGTACAGCCTGCAGAGCTGTGAAGTGATTAAACTTCTTTTCTTTATAAATTACCCAGTCTCAGGTACGTCTTTATAGCAGTGAGAACAGACTAATACACCAGGAATTTGAGGTGGCAGTGAGCTATGATCACACCACTGCACTCCAGCCTGGGCAACAGAGACCCTGTCTCTAAAAAAAGTAAATGAATAAATAAAAACAAACAAAAAATAAAATAAATTGGTTAGGATGATGAATTTTATATATATATTTTTGCCACAACTACAAATTTTAAAAAAAGAAATCGTGTTCAAATTGGAGATCATAAAGATGTTTATCTCTATTTTCTTATGGTAGTTTTAATTTTTGACTTGTGTACTTAGGGCTTTAATCTACCTAGAGTTCACTTTTGAATATTGTGTGTTTGTTACAGTCCCATTTATTGCATAGTCCATCCTCCTTCAGTTACTTGTGGATCTAATTTTGGTCTCTTTATTTCCTCATTAGTCTGTTATGTAGCTCTGTGCTGGAGTCATACCTCCTTAATTACTATAGCCTTATAACAAAGTCTTGATTTTTGATAGGGCAAGTCCATCCTCATTGTTCTTCTCTTTCAAAAAAATTATCTTGACTATGTCTTCTGTGAGAGTTTTAATAAGGGCTTATCAAGTTTAACATAAAAATCTTATTTGGATTTTGATCGTTATTCCATTTAACTGGGGCGCAGTGCAAAATTTATGGTATTGAGTTTCTTATCCATGGGCATAATATATCTCTCAATTTATTTAAAGTTTCTTTAATGTCTTTCCATAAAGTTTTGTAAATTTTTAAATATAGACCTTGGACCTCTTTTTATATTGATTTCTCTCTGTAATTGTTTTGTTGCTATTGTGAATAAAAGCCTTCTTTATTATAGTAGTTTTACTGGTTGATTCAAATTTTTAAGAAAGCTATTGATTTTGGTATGCTGATTTTGTATAGAACAATCTTTTTGGACTCTTCTATTAGTGGTCATATTTGATGTATAAATTCTACTAAAACTTCCATATATTACGTGAGAACAATGAGAATATTTTTTTCTTTTCTAATCCTTATAACTTTATTTTCTTGTCTTGTACAATGTCAGTATATCCAATACATAGAAGTGGTGCAGGTAAGTAGTGATAATAGCCTGATAAGTCTTATTCTTGACTTTCAAGGAAGACTTTTAACACTCCATGGCTTATTATTATGTTTGCTGTAGGTTTTGGTGCTCTTTTTCAGGTTAAAGGAGTTGCCTTCCATTTCCTCATTAACCCACTTATGCCCAGTGTTCCATTATTGGAACCCTAAGCATGTGGGAGTTATTTATATCCTACTACTCAAGGTCATCACCAAGGTCTGATTTTTTCACTCGTGCAAAAATTCAAAAAATTGCAACCTCCAGCATAAATGGGTTAATATTATTTTTCTAGTCATGACGGGAGTTTAACATATTCATAGGCTTTTTCTGAATTCCAAGTTTGATTCTATTATTTTTTAGTCTATTTATTTTAGTCTATTTTATTTTAGTCTATTTATTACTAGGTCTTTTTAATATAAAGACCTTTCAACTTCACACACATATACACATAGGTACACACATATGTATCACACACAGTGCTAGGGCTAGGTTCAGTTTATTAATATTTTTCATAATTTTCATATCTATGTTTATAAATAATATTAGTCCATTTTTCACTTCTATTTTTAATAAATAAATTGGTAGATTTCTTTGAAACAATTTTTACAAGGTAGTGATTATTTGTTCTTTGTGCATTTGGTAAAATTTTTATGTAAAACCTACTGGGCTTGGAATTTTGGGGGATACATTTGGCTACTGTTTAATTTTATTTAATAATTTAAAGGGTAACACAGAGTCAGCAATTCACTTTTGTTTGTGAAAGGAAGAGCTTTTAGCCTTTTATCAGTGACAAAGGAAAAAAAACAGGATGTATAAGAGAAAAAAAGAAAAAGAAAGGAAAGGAGAGAAAAAAAAGAAGAGGAAGAAAGAAGAGAAAAAACTAGGCAGTTTGGGAACAGTGAGTCTTGTTTTTTATTTTTGGGATAAACACACTGAATAACTTGTAGCTAACACCACAAAACAAGGCCAAAACTTTGGGAGTTTAGTTGTTGAATATACTTGACAGGCTATCTCTGAATAAAGTCTGCATAATATCCTTCTGTTGGCACCTTCGCTTTAGTTAGACAGGATCTGCACTGTTTTACTCAAAAAAATTTTCTTAGTTTCTCCTTTTTCAGTCAAAAGAATTTCCCAAAGGAGCAAATTTGACTTTAAGCATGTTTAGTCCCTGTGATGCAGAATCATCAGTTAGAAGTTTACTGGACATTAGACATGAGAAGAAGGAACACCCATAGAAGAAAAATCATAAAAGTTATGAAAAATATTTTGAAGGTATTTTGTATTCATTGTTTTTTTTGAGACAGGGTCTGCTGTGTCACCCAGGCTGAAGGGGCAGTGGCACCATCACAGCTCATTGCAGCCTTGACCTCCTGGGTTCCAACAATCCTCCTACCTCTACCTCTCAAGTAGTTGGGACTATAGGAGCATGGCACCACACCCAGCTAATTTTTAAATTTTTTGTAGAGATGTGGTCTTGCTGTGTTACCCAGGCTGGTCTCAAACTCCTGGGCTCAAGCAACCCTCCCACGTTGGCCACCCAGAGTATTGGAATTACAGGCAAGAGTCACTGCACCTGGCCTATATTCATTTTAAAAACTACTTTCTGCCTAATAAGCAGAGTAAGTCTCAAGAATTAGTCTGATCAACTTCAGTTAACAAAGTGACCTTTTCACCTCTAATTGATTGATTGTTTTTGTTTACCTATTAAAAATTAATTATTACACACATTCCATAGTGGCTGCTTAACAATCAAGGATAATTGCATTACCTAGGGCTATTTTAGTTAACAATTTCATGGTAATCTTTAAAATTTTGGTTATTTAAATAATTAAATTTTGTTATTTAAGCCATAAGCAAGTTAGAAATTACGCACTCTACTTTAGTAACTGGTTTAACTAGAGTAGAAATCCTTTTACAAACCAGTAAAATCCAATGTCAATGTCTTAGATCCCTCCCTAAAATTATCATGTCTGATTTCTCATAAGATCTAATTAGGAGGTTTCTTTAGAATATTTGGAAAAGTCAAATGAATGTATCCGAAATAGATGTCTAAATTTAGTTTGTCTGATTTTGGAGGGAGACAATCATAGCTAGAATTAAAATATTATATAGTGATTATTGCATTGCTTTAGAAGAAAATAATTAAACTGAAGTTTCTGTCAGTATGCCCATGTCCCTTTCTTTTGTGGTATTCCTTGGATTCCTGTAAAGCTTTGAAAGTATCAGTGGCAGCAAGTAATTGTTGGGCATGTTGCCATGTGCCTGTAGTCTCAACTACTTGGGAGTTGGAGGTGGGTGGATTGTTTGAACCCAGGAGGTCAAGGCTGCAGCGAGTTGTGACAGTGCCACTGCACCTCCAGCTTGGGTGACAGAGCCGGACCCTGTCTCATACATGTATGAGGGTTAATACTTTATAGGGTACTTTGAGGCCATTTATCAAATTTAACATTTGACAGGTGTGTTGGTGGAGAAAAGATTTAAAGAGGACTATTATGAAAGAAAAGAAGAGAATGAGGAGATGCATAATATGATAAAAATGCAAAGGTAAGTCTGACGGTCCATCAAGGATTTCAATCTGAAGGTTTTGGGAGGAAGCTCTCTACTCAGGAAGACACCTTCTTAATCCATAGAATCTTGAAAGGAATCTGTCTACTTTAACATATGACCTGCTTCTAGGGATCTTTTCATGAGCCTCAGGGTCAGATCTTCATTTGTACTTGATGCCCAAGCTATGGAATTCAAAGAATATTTGCATTAGGGCACATGTATCTGTAGATGTGTGTCCTAAAGCTTAAGGACACCATTTGTAATCAGGAGAACCTGAAGTAGTTCTTTCCAATGGGGCTTCAAGGCTCACTTTCGATACTCTTTTAACGTACTCAATCTTCCAGATGTACATCTTTCATGAAATGTAGATCTGGTGGCTGTTATCATTAGTGCAGGAAGTGAACTTGAGGACTTTAATATTTTTACTTTAAAATATCATGATCTTAGTTTGTTTTCCCAGGGCTTTAAGGAAGTTTCTGTTTATGGCTGAGTAGTATTCCATGGTGTATATTTTTAATCATTGGTGAGTATTGAATATATTCTCCACTTGGAAGGACAATATTAACATATTCATATTGTCATTAATGTATGTTAATATTTTCTTTCCAAGTGGGGAAAGTATTAACATATTTTGTGTGTGTAAATGAGCTTTAGTGTTTTGGTAAGGAAAGAGTTTGAATTAAACCAGGACATTTACACATTATTATTAATGCATATTTAAACTTTGAAGCAACTGAATGAAATTCACTTGTAAATGCACAAATGATCAATGGAGTAGGGTCCTAAGTCCTGCCCTACCTTTGTAGTTTTTCCTTAATTATGGAAGTATTTGGTTACTCATTGTGTTTCTTGGGGAACATTTTTCACCCCAATGTTTTTGAAAAGTTTGATCCAATTTTCTCTGTCACATAGATTAGTTTTTGTTAGATAGCAATGAGAGGTCAGAGATTGGCTTTGGGTGACTTCATGTGGCACAATTTTTGACATAGCATTTTTTTTTTTTTTTTGAGATGGAATTTCGCTCTTATCATCCAGGCTGGAGTGCAATGGTGCAATCTCAGCTCACTGGAACCTCCACCTCCCGGGTTCAAGCGATTCTCCTGCCTCAACCTCCAGAGTAGCTGGAATTACAGGTGTGCGCCACTACGCCTGGCTAATTTTTGTATTATTAGTAGAGACGGGGTTTCACTGTGTTGTCCACACTGGTCTCAAACTCTTGACTTCAGATGATCCACCTGCCTCAGCCTCTCAAAGTGCTGGGTTTGCAGGTGTGAGCCACCCTGCCCGGCCATATCTTTTCTTTTTTATATAAACAGCCAGCTATGTTTAAATATCGTTTTATTACTCAGAAATCAGAGCAAACAATGAATGGTTTTATAGTATTGATTATGATTAAAACAGTAAAGACAGTTTAGCAAATAGGTGGAAAATTTTCTTTAGTTTTAAGAGTATATTTTTAAGGCTGGGCGCGGTGGCTCACGCCTGTAATCCCAGCACTTTGGGAGGCTGAGGCAGACAGATCACGCGGTCAGGAGATCAAGACCATCTTGGCTAACACGGTGAAACTCCGTCTCTACTAAAAATACAAAAATTAGCTGGGCATGGTGGCAGCCTGTAGTCCCATCTACTCAGGAGGCTGAAGCAGGAGAATGGCGTGAACCCGGGAGGCAGAGCTTGCAGTGAGCCAACATCGCGCCACTGCACTCCAGCCCTGGGAGACAGAGCAAGACTCCGTCTCAAAAAAAAAAAAAAAAAAAAAAAAGAGTATATTTTTAGACATCCACTTCCCAGAAGATAAAGTAGATGTACTTTTTCTTATTCCTTCTGCTAAATACACCTAAAGACTCTGGACTATAAATAAAACAATATAAAAGAAGGATTCTTAGAGGTGGAGAGAAGAATGCAGGTTAGTTAGGGACCTTCAGATCTGAGAATAATGTGATGATGTGTTCTCTGGGTTTTCTTTTTATTTCATATATCTCAGACTTGGAGCCAAATAACTCAGCAATGCAGAAACACCAAATCACTCAGACCTCCCTACCACCCAACTCCCCAAGAAAAACTCCAAGAAAAAAAAGCTTGTTCTTTGTAGTCAAAAGACCAAGAAAGGGGTAGCTTAGGAAGAAGACTTTTTGACAATTGCTATTCTACTCTAGTCAAAAAACCACAGAAAAACTAGTCCCCACCCCACCCCAACACAAGCAAAGGCTGAGTGGAGAGCTTAGACTTCCACCTTCCTGAAGTTGCAATAAGGTATCTTTAAACCTCTGCCAGGTGGTTTCAGAGAAAGTTAAGTGGGGAGCCAAGACTTTCTTCTTGTTGGCAGGTATCAAGAGTTCCCCACACCAAAGTGTCAGTAGAGATATTCTGTAGAAAGCCTAGACTTTCACCTCCATCCAGCAGTAAAGAGGCGTTCCACTTTCTCACCGCTGTGGTAGTATCAGAGGAAGCTGAGTAGAAAGTCAGTACTTTGAACATTGCCTAGCAGTATTGGGGCCACCTCTAACATGTGTCAGTGAAGACCCTGTGGGGACCATGAACTCCCATGCCTGCCCAGCACTTATGAGGAGCTCCTCCCGTTAGTTGTCAGCCGAGACCAAATGGAGAGTCTGGACTTTTCTTACTCCATCTAGCAGTAGCAAGGCAGTTCCTCCCCTTGCCCTGTTGGAGTGGTGTCAGAGATAGTGAGCTAAAACAGAGTTTAAATAAGATTTGGCATCTCAAAACATAATACAAAAATGTCAGGTTTCAACAGAAAGTTACTTGTTTACCAAGAACCAGGAACATCTGAAACTAAATGAAAAAAAAAAAAAATCAACAGATGCCAACTTCAAGATGACAGAGATTTTAAAATAATCTGAAAAAGACTTTAAATAGCAATGATAAAAATGGCTTAATGAGAATTTACAGAAACAATGGAAACAAATGAGAAAAATAGCCTTAGCAAGTATGCTAGTTTTGCTAGGGCTACCATAGCAAAGTACCACAAATCAAGTGGCAATAGGTTTTAGAGTTTAGCAGCTAGAGATCCAAGATCAAGGTATCATCATGGTTGATTTCTTCTGAGGGCTTTGAGGGAGGGTCTGTTCCAGGCTTGTCTCTCTCCTAGCTTGGGTGGTTTGCTGGCAGTCTTTGGTGTTCCTTGATTTGTAGGCAAATCACTGTGATATTTGCTTTCATGTTCACATAGCTTTCTCCCAATGTGCATGTCTGTGTCCAAATTTTATCTTTTTATAAGAGCACTGGCTATATTGGATTAGGGACCCAACCTACTCTGGTATGACCTTATCTTAATTAATTACATTTGCAACAACTCTATTTCCAACTAAGGCATGTTCTGAGAGACTGGTGGTTAGGACTTTAGCCTATAAATTTCTGAGAGACACAATTTTAACCCATAACAGCAAGAAAACAGAAAGCTTCATCAAAGAAATAGAATATATAAAGAATAACCAAATATAAATGTTAGAACTGAAAAATATAATCATTAAAATAAAAGCTAAGTGGATAGACTCAACAGCAGGTTGGAGGAACAGAGAAAATAATCACTGAACTGGAAGATAATATAAATCACTCACCTTAATTAACACAGAAAAATAGACTAAAAAGAAATGAACAGAGCCTCAGGGGGCTCTGTTTTGGGACTATAACAAAATACCCAACTGTCATGGCATTGGAGTCCCAGAAGGAGAGGTAAAAGAGGGTGGGGGCTGAACATTTTCTAAATTTGGTGTCAGATGTAATCCTGGATTCAAGAAGCTGAGTGAATCCAAACCAGATAAACCTAAATAAATCAGTACCAAGACACATCATAATTAAACTTAAAAAACTAAAGACAAAGGTCTTAAAAGCAGAAACAGAGAAATTATACCTAACCATATGAGAAAACAATACAATTACAGAGGACTTCTCATCAGAAACCATGAAGGCCAGAAGGTAGTGTCACAATATTTTTCAAAGGTTAAAAAAGATACCTGTCAGCTTAGAGTCCTATAGCTGGTGAATATATCATGAAATAAATAGGAAATTAGGACATTCTCAGATAAAGGAAAAGACAATTTATTGCCGGAAGATCTATCCTGAAGAATGCTGAAGGAATTTCTTTAAATAAAAAGGAAATGATAAAAGAAGGAACTTTGGAACATCAGGAAGGAAGAAAGAAAAAATACAGGCAAAAATATAAATAAATACAATAATAGGCTTTCTTTCTCTACTAGACTTCTAAATTATGTCTGACAGTTGAAGCAAAAGTTATAGCATTGCCTAATGTGGTTCTAAATACATGTAGAGAAAATATGTAAGAAATATATTATAAATGGGGGATGATAAAGGAACACAAAAGGAGATAAGATTTTGATATTTCATTTGATGAAACCACATTATATCACATTTTTGTACATACACATATGTATGAATATACATAAACACATACATAAATATATATGTAAATACCTAAAACAACTATTGGAAAAAGTTATACAGAGATAGACTCTAAAACACTGTAGATAAATCAAAGTAGAATTCTAAAATATGTCTAAGTAGCCCACAGAAAGGCATTAAAAAGTAAGAAAATAGAGAAAAATAGAAAACAAAATAGCACACATAAGCCCTAAAATATTTTAATAGCCCTATAACTGTTAAGGAAATTACACTCATAATTTAAAAACTCCCCCGCAAAAGAAAGCTCCAGACCCAGAAGGGCCTACTGGGAAATTTTCTAAGATGTTTAAAGAAGAATTAACACCAGCTCAGTACAATCTCTTAACTACATTAAATGTAAATGATCTAAATATACCAACTAAGGATAGAGATGGATAAAATGAATTTAAATCACAATCCTTCTATATACTATCTGCAAGAAGCTCAATTAAGATTCAATGATATAATCAAGTTGAAACTAAAAGGAAGGAAATGGTTATATCATGCAAAAATTTTTAAAGGAAATCAAGACTAGCTCTGTTGATATCAGATGAAGTAGACTTCAGGGCAAAGAATATTATCAAAGACATAGAGAGATGTTATATAATGAAAAAGAATCAACTTACCCAGCAGGTATAGCAATACTAAATGTATATACACCAAAAAACAGAGTTGCAAAATGTGTGAAGCAAAAACTGAAGGATCTAAAAGGATAATTAGACAAATCCATGAGTATAGTTGGAGACTATTGTTACAGTTGAAAATATCACTACAGACATTAAAATATCCAAAAATAATGAGATATTACTAAAGACTCTACACATAAATGTAACAACTTAGATGAAATGGCCCTTTGAAAAACAAAAATTACTAGAACTCATCCAATGTAAAACATAATTTGAATAGCCCTATAAGTATTAAGGAAATTACATCTATAATTGAAAAACTCCCCCAAAAAGAACTTTCCAGACCCAGATAAGTTCACTAGAAAATTCTCCAAAATGTTTAAGGAAGAATTAACACCAGGTTTATACAATCTCTCCCAGAAAATAAAAGAGAATACTGCTTAACTCATTTTATGAAGTTAGTGTTACCTTGACACAAAAAAACAGAAATAGACAGTACACACACACACAGACACCCACCCACCCCAGAACATACAGATTCACAAATAAAAAGACAAAAATCATAAACTAACATTAACAAATAGAAGTCAACAATATTTAAAAAGATTGCACACTGATATGGTTTAGATATTTGTTCCCTCCAAACCTCATGTTGAACTGTGATCTCCAATGCTGGAGATAGGGCCTAGTGGGAATTGTTTGGGTCATAGTGCGGGATTCCTCATAATGAGTTGATGCCATGCCCTCGGTGATGAGTGAGTTCTCACTCTATTAGTTCATACAAGAGTTGGTTGTTTACAAAAGCCTGGCACCTCTTCCCTCTCTCTCTCTTGCTCTTCTTCTTGCCATATGATACCTCCCCCTTCACCTTCTGCCATGAGTAAAACTTCCTGGGGCCTTACCAGAAATCAAGCAGATACTGGCACTATGCTTGTAGAGCCTGCAAAACCGTGAGCCAAATGAACCTCTTTTCCTTATAAGTTATGCAGTTTTGGGATTTATTTATTTATTTATGTTGTTGGTGGTGGTGTTGTTTTTGAGACAGGGTCTCATTCTCTCACTAAGGCTGGAGTGCCGGGGTACGGTCATGGCTCACTGCAGCCTTGACTCCTGGGCTCAAGTAGTCCTCTCACCTCAGCCACCTGAGTAGCTGGGACCACAGGGTGTGAGCCACAACACCTGGCCAGTTTTTAAATTTTTGGTAGAGATGGGGTCTCCTTATGTTGCCCAGGCTGGTCTTGAATTCCTGGGCCCAAATGATCTGCCCATCTCAACCTCCCAAAGTGCTGGGACTAAAGGCATGCGCCATTGCACCTGGCCTCAGGTATCACTTTATAGCAATGCAAAACAGACACCATCACCAAGTGGTGTTTATTCCAGAGATGCAAATCTGGTTAATTATTCAAAAATCAATTAATATCACTGGACATGGTGGCACATGTCTGTATTTCCAGCTACTTGGGAGGCTGAGGAAAGAGGGTCACTTGAGCCTGGCAGTTTGAAGCCAGCCTTGGCAACATAGTGAGACCCTGTCTCTAAAAATAAAATTTAAAAAGTCAATCAATGTAATTCACCATATTAACAGACTAAAGATGAAAAATCTCATCATCATATCGACTCAGAAAAGTATCTGACAATATTCAACATCCATTAATGATAAAAATTTTCAGAAAACTAGGAATAGAGAGGGACTTCCTCAATTTCATAGAGAGCATCTACAGAAAACCTACACCTAACATTATACTTTCCCTTTAAGATTGGGCAAAGGCAAAGATGTCTACTTTTTTTTGAATGTAGGTTTTTATTAAATGGTAAGCATCTGTGACAAGATCCCTGAGGAAATAGGTCAATGTATGTTTAAAATACTTTCTTTTTAAGATTTTCCAGGCTCTGAAATGCAGCATTTTTTGAAGTACAGGTCACTGATAGTCCACCTGAAGATACCCACTCTTAGCACTCTTATTCAACATAATGTTGGAAGTTCTAGCAAATGCAATTAGGCAATACAAAGCAAACATGCACACAGATTAGAAAGAAAGAAAATGATCCCTATTTGCAGATGACATGGAAAATCTCAAAGAATATACAACAAAACCCCTATGGTTATGGAAATATTTTGTATCTTGACTGCATGCTAATATCCTGATTGTGACATTGTACTATAGATTTGCAAAATGTTACCATTGGAGGAAACTGGATAAAGGTTATATTGACTCTTTCTTATTATTTCTTAGAAATGCATGTGAATCTATAATTGTCTGAAAATAAAAATAGTTAATTGAAAAGTATATCTTTAAAGTAGGTGTTAAGGCTGGGTGCAGTAGCTCACACCTATAACCCCAGCACTTTGAGAGGCCAAGGAGGGCAGATTGCTTGAGCTCAGGAGTTTGAGACCAGCCTGGGCAATATGGTGAAACCCCATCTCTACAGAAAATACAAAAATTAGTTGGGCATGGTGGTGCATGCCTGTAATCCCAGCTACCTGGGAGGCCGAGGCAGGAGAATCACTTGAGCCTGGGAGGCAAAGTTTGCAGTGAGCAGAGATCACGCCACTGCACTCCAGCCTGGGTGACAGAGGGAGACCCTGTCTCAAAAAAAAAAAAAGTCTTTAATCTAAATAACTGAGTTTGGTTTTCTTTGGATGTTAGATTATCTCCAATAGGCAGCTCTTTAATTTATTTTAGAATTTTCACTGGAGAGGCACATGAATAAGGTAGAAAACTCCTTTGTTTCCATAGCATGCTGAAATCATGGATAATTCCAAAAGCAAAATATATTAGCGGTATATTTACTCTTAAATATCTGGGGAGGTGCTATGTTCATATTGAGTTATCTCAGTAGAATTAGAGCAGAATATTTTACATTAAAATACTTATAAATTATAACATATAAGTACAAAGAATATCTTATTCTTAAGCTCTGAATCATCTCTAAATACTATATTAGGATTTTCATCAGAGTTGAACATCAGTCAACAGAGAAAGAGAAAAACTTAGAGTGTGAACAACTCTTAGATTTCAGCAGAGATTTTCTCTTATTAGCAAGAGAGAAAAAAGGAGCTTGACTTATGTTAGCACGGTTTTTAACAGGTATATAGGAAGAAGACAATAAAACAGAAGACACAGGCTGGGTGCGGTGGCTCATGCCTGTAATCCCAGCACGTTGGGAAGCTAAGGCAGGTGGATCACAAGGTCAAGAGATCGAGACCATCCTGGCCAACATGGTGAAATCCGGTCTCTACTAAAAATACAAAAATTAGCTGGGCATGGTGGCACACGCCTGTAGTCCCAGCTACTTGGGAGGGTGAGCCAGGAAAATTGCTTGAACCAGGGAGTTGGAGGAGGTTGCAGTGAGCCGAGATGGTGCCACTGCACTCCAGCCTGGCGACAGAGTGAGACTCCATCTCAAAAAAACAAAACAAAACAAAGCAAGAAACAGGAGACTCAGATATCCTGTATCCATTGAGAAAATTATCATTACTGTGAATCGTTTTTCTCTAGTGGCTATTGGACTTTTCTGTAACTTGGTATTCTGCAGTTTGTTTTATTTGCTTGCTCAGGACTTAAGGTGCTTCTTTAATATGGAGAAATATATTTCTTTAATTTTGTAAAAATTTCAGTTATTATACTTTTGAATACTGCCACTTCCCACCCACCTTGTTCTTTACTTCTGGAACTTCGATTAATGTGTGTTGAGCCTCTAATTCCATAAAGTATTTGCAAAGTCAGAAATGTAACATATACTCATTTAATATGATCTCGGGTTCATCGAGGAATAATTTGTACACAGTAAAGTGTTCTCTTTAGGTGCTCTGTTCGATGAGTTTTGACAGATGTATGCACTCATGTGAGTGCTAAAAAGATGTAGAATATTCCTATACTCAGATCATTTTGCTAATGCACCTTTGTATTTAATCCCTTTCCCCCACATCCAGTCCCTGGAAATCACTGATCTGATTTCTGTCCTTATAGTTTTACCTGTTCTAGAAGGTCATATAAATGAAATCATAGAGGATATAGCTGTTATTTGGCTTCTTTCACTCAGTGTAATGCTTTTGAGATTCACGCAGATTGTGGCATGCATCTGTAGTTCATTCTTTTTATTGCTGAGTAGTGTTCCATAGCATGAGTGTATCACGGTTTGTTGATCCATGCTAGTGGTGGACATTTTAGTTGTTTCTGTTTTTGGCAATTTTGAATAAAGTTGCCACAAACATTTACCTATGGGTGTTTTTATATCACTTGGGTAAACACCTGGGAGTAGAGTTGCAGGGCTGTTATGGTAACATCTTAGGTGTGGGATTGTTTATTGGTACGATAAGAAACAAATAGCTTTCCAGTTATTGTACCATTCCATTCTTAGCAGCAATGTATGAGAGTTCTAGCTGCTGTGCATTCTTGCTAGCACGTCATACTGTTAGTTTTAAATTTTAAAAAAGTTCTTTGGTAAAGTGTCTGTTCAAATCTCTTGTCAATTTAAAAATTGAGTTTTGTGCCTTTTTATTATTAAATTGACTTCTTTATAATTTAAATGCATGTCCTTTACTAGGTATATGTTTTGCAAATATTTTCTCCCCATCTGTGACTTCTCTTTTCATTTTCTTTACAGTATTTTTCAAGAGCATACTTTTTTATTTTGAAGAAGTCTAATTTAGCAATTTTTTTCTTCTATGTTTTGTGCTTTTTGTTTCCTAAGTCATCTTTGCCTAACCCAAACTGATAAACAGGCTGGAGGGGAGGTGTCAGTGTTCCTGGAACAACGATTATATTCATTTATTGGCTTGAGGCTTTCAGGTAAGGAAGATAGTGTAATTTCAGAACTGCACTTAGTGCAGATCTACAGATGCCTTTGTCTCAACATCAAGGCCTGGATACATAACAACATTTCTTGCTGCTTCCCAAGGCTAGTGGTGGGCAGCCTCTGTGTATGTGTGTGTCTGTATGTGTGTGTGTTTGTTTGTGTGTGTGTGTGTCTGCGAAGGTACAGAACTCCTTCTCCTTAGTGCAGGCTTGTAGCAACATTCCCTCTCTCTGCGTGGGTGTCAGAATCCTCATATCTGACCCTAAAGTCCCCACCCCCACTGCCCTGGTAGGATTAGCTTCCCTCTATTTTACAGAATTTTCTTTTCTTTCATTCTTAATACTTGACAACTGGACACTTCTCTGCATTTTAAGCTTGAAGATATATTTGGAAATACTTTTTATACTTATGTCATCCAGTATTTTATGTTTATAGCAGGTACAGGCCCTCCTTACAATAGGTGATCCACCACGTTGCCAGAAATTCTCTTCTTGAAGACTGTGTTTTCTGATTAAACCCGCCCTTACAATTTAGAATTTAGTCTCTTTTTTTTTTTTACATTTACTTAGTTATCCTTCAAATGTTTTAAATCAAGTGCTGAATTGTTTTCAAAAAAAATGGGAGATGGATCCTCCTTCTTGAAGCTTATAACTTTTATAAAATCCAAAGAAGTTCCTTTAAAAATTCCCCTCCCAGACAATTGCATCCTCCACCATCTAAGTCTCTGTTATTCAATTTTCAATTTCTCTTCCTGGTTACATAGTTTGTGCACTTTGGTTTTACTCATTAATTATACCTTTTTCTCCTTGACTTACCAGAATCATTAAATGACCACAGGATTTTCCCTATTACTGCATATTTAAAAATCTTCTTTTTCATCAAATAATAGTGTAGAATATCAGAATAACCTGCATATTTGCTGCATTATGCATTTGGAGGTTTGTAGAGAACAGAACAATAATTTTTATTTGAGAACAGAAAAATAATTTTTTATTTCATGTATTTCCGGTTCTGTTTTAAGTCTGGAGTGATTATGTGGGAAGTATGAAACATGCTTCAACCCACAATGGTCTTACTACCTGATTGAAGAGGATCGGCTTTTAAAAGAAAAAATCTTATAATGCTGTAATATGAACAGCATGTAATGAAGTGCTGCAACATTGAGTCATAAGTGCACAGAGGTGGGGACAGCCATGGAAGGTTGAGAGGTTGGGTGAGGCTCTCCAGGGTCCTCAGAGCCCTAAAGACACCGAATGATTTGGAATGACAAACAAAGAGAGACGCTGTTCTGACTGGGAAGCAGCCTCAATAAAATACAGAGTACACATAGAATATGAGGGCTCGGTAAAGGGACCCTCGTGTTCCCCACTTCAGTCACAGAAAGTAAACAACTCCCAAGAAAACCTTTTCTGCAAATAAAATAACCAGTACTTCTCTTGAGGGGATCCACAAGGAGCACTTTTACAGATGGATGAATTGGCAGCTATGTTTTGTTTGGTAAAACAGAAACCAGCAGGCAAACATCCTGATATTAACTCAGGAACATCTCCAGCCACAACATTTTCATTTGTTCTTATGTATTCTTAGACCAGATGAAGTGGATTTTTCCCTTACAAAGGAATTCAGAATGTATACTAAGGAAACCATTCCCTTCTGGGATCCAATCTGGTCCTTGTTTGGGAAACAAAATGTGAAACATATCCAGGTGGCTGAAAGAGAAGAGACATCCTGACAATACTCATCAGAAGGCTCCCTGGATCCTCCCTTCCTCCACGTCATTTTACCAGCCCTTAAAAATGTATTTTTCTCCCAAATAAGGATACTTATATTCGCATTCTTTAAGCAGTCCTAGTCTTAGTGAGAAGGCATGCGTATACCATCCCAAGCATGCACCACAGAACAAGAGATCAGCATGCTTCCCCTCAAAGGCCTATTCCCACGGGCCTTTCCCATGTCCCCTCTTGTCACCACTACTTATATCTCTGTATTTCACACCAAAGCCAATGGAAATTCCACATTCTGCCTGGATTCTGTAAGGGTCTCATCATCCAAGGGCAAGAACAAATTGCTGGCAAACAGTCACACACATGTTTGTAATCACTGACATTTGCACTGCTACAAATAAAGAATGCATTCCTCCTACACATGTACATTGAAGATGGTTAGGAAAATCTGTTTTGAGTTAAGCTTCTTCTCTTTGATATGCATTTCCAATTGCTAACCCAATGCTGCTTTAATTTTGTTTGTAGGAAGCTGAACTGACACGAAGCAAAAGAAGTCCATTGTTTTGGATTGAGTTCCATACTTGGCTGGCCCAGAGGTTGATCTCACCACCATTCAGAGATCCAAGAAGAAGCCACCTGTTGGATTTAAGAAAACCCAGTAAGATGGTTGCTACTATGGTTTTTTTTTTTTTGTATGTATGTCTCTGCAGGTAGAAACCTAGTTAGCCAATAAAATGTACTTTTGCATGAGAATTGAAGTAAACTTTGTCTCAAATATGAGGAACTATGTCAGTCATACAGCAATTGTATGGCAAGCCTAAATGATGGTCAGCTTTAAACAAATTTCCACAGGTAGGCCCAGGTTTCCTATCTCTTTTTTAGTGTATCTTTCTTGCTCACAAGTACGTTACTCTTTCATTAACTCCTTCATTCAAGTCTCCAGCTCTTAATCAGCTCCTTCTCTCACCTTCCTTGCCTGAGCATCTCTCCTATCATAGTTTCCCATCTAGACCATACATCTGCCACTGCTCCCCTCATAACCACCATCTCACTAGCCAGGGTTGACTCAGCTCTATGCACAAGATATCTCTGACTAACTCCTTCATATAAGCTGAGACTGCCATCCATCAGCATATCTTGGACTTGGTTTCCTAATTTTGTTCTTCCACTTGCCTTTATTGCTCTTTTAATTCTATTCCAGTGATTTGTCTGGTGGATTGTTGTTTATTGCTACCCATACAGGATGGAGACATTAACATAGGAATCAATTTATTCAGCGTTTTCCTCCCTGTTTGTCCCCAGATAATTCTTCAGTATGGAGACAGGTTGGTATTTTTTGGGTACTGCCATCAGGGCCTCTGCCATCTGTAAACAAGGGATGGGGGGTGTGGATGGAAAAAAGAAAAATGACTATGCTGATTTCTGAAAATTACTGAGATTGAGAAAACCAAGGTCTCACATGGAATAGTTGTGTTAGATCCCAACCTGGATAGTAAGTCTTCAGTATCGTTTCTCTGAAGTCATTTAGGTTTTAATAAGGTCAAAATAACCAGGACACTGAAATTGGTACTATTGTCATCAATAAAGAATAGGCAGCATTTTTGGCTGTCATCATTAGCAGGAGGACAGATTGATGGTATTTTGTCCTAAAAGCTAAGGACCTTCCTACTTCTCACTCAAAATCTTTTTCTTAATTATATTTGCCTGAATTGTTTTGTAGCTATTGGTCCTTATATTCTGTATTAGAAACTAAATAAATCGATTTCAATCTCTTAACTAAGATTTATAATAATACAAATTTACTTCTTAGTAGTCTGTTTTGGTTCAGAGTGTACTGTTAGGAAGAGGACCTATTTGGAGGGTTGTTCTCTACCCATCTTTTTGGGAAAGAAGTATGGAAGAACACTGAACCATTAAGCAGAAAGGAGACACAATTTCTTTTTCTTCAACTTGACAACCCAATTCTCAACTGCAAGGCAAGAGAAAAAAGTAAGGCACATCTGTTCTATCCCCTGCTGTCTATCTCTACCATCAATTCTATAGGTTGAGATAAGAGAGGCTAGAAATAAGATGTTGATCTTCAATTATATTTTTCATTCATTCATTCATTCATTCATTTCCCGTGGGAAAGATTGAGGCCAAGCAGGTGAAACAAGGTGAAGAGGATGAATGGAAAAGAAAACATATACAATATTTAGCTTCCCAAAGTGGTGGGGTGAGGCACTGGTGGAGAAGAAACAGTGGGTTCTCAGCTTTGGACAGGTAAATGCCTGAAGCTAGTGTCTGCCTTGAGGTAGTTTTGCTCTTTACCTCTCTAAGTACAAACAGCAGATGACTCAAGTTTGAGCAGAGAAGTGGGCAGAAGTGTGTTTGTTCTCTGCCTCCAGATGTCTCCAGTGATTATCTGGCAAGCCGCCATACAGGAAGACAATTGACTGAGTGGTACATATTCCTCATATTCTCGCATTTCTAAAAGTCCCAGTTTATTTCTAGTAATTGGTTCTCTGTCATTGACTGAAAAATATATATTATTAAAAAAAACTTTGTAGAAGACAGGCTTTGCACTTCTTTGCTTTCGTGCTTTAGAAAGCAATGTGGTATTTTCTAAAACATTACTGGTTCCACCCAAACATTTTTCCTTGGAGATACAATTAATTCAGGTTAACATAACTGAACAAATATCCATTGACTATTCATCTGTAATATAGAAGAGGACTTCAAAAGGTTCTTGGAAAATGGAAATAAAAGATAGAGGCCAGGCACGGTGACTCATGCCTGTAATCCCAGCAGTTTGGGAGGCCGAGGCAGGAGGATCACCTGAGGTCAGGAGTTCAAGACCAGCCTAACCAACGTGGAGAAACCCTGTCTCTACTAAAAAATACAAAATTAGCTGGGCGTGGTGGTGCATGCCTGTAATCCCAGCTACTTAGGAGGCTGAGGCAGGAGAATCACTTGAACCCAGGAGGTGGAGGTTGCAGTGAGCCAAGATCGTGCCATTGTACTCCAGCCTTGGCAACAAGAGTGAAACTCTGTCTCAAAAAAAAAAAAAAGAAAGAAAAAATATAAACTTGATTTCTCAACATAAGCTCTATGTAGTTTAAGACACTTACATAAGTGATGATATCAGCCATTTTAGTCCATTCCTAAAAAACTGATGGGCCTGGGAATTTAACCATGTCAATGTAGTCTTTTTTACATTATTAACTGAAGAAAAATAAGTGCTCTTTAAAGATATTTTTAAGATTAGGAAACAAAAAGAAGTCAGAAAGTGCCAATCAGGACTGTAAGGCAGATGCCTGATCATTTCCCATTGAAATCCTCATAAAATTGCCCTTGTTTGATGAGAGGAATGGGCAGGAGCATGTCGAGGTGGAGAAGGATTCTCTGTTGAAGCTTTTCTGGGAATATGTCTGCTAAAGCATTGGCTAACTTTCTCAAAACACTTTCATAATTAGCAGATGTTATCATTCTTTGGCCTTCCAGAAAGCCAACAAGGAAAACGCCTTGAGCATCACCCAAAAAACTGTTGCTATGACGTTTGCTCTTGACCGATCCACTTTTGCTTTGACTAGATCACTGCTACTTCTTGGTAGCCATTGCTTGGATTGTGCTTTGTCTTCAGGATCATACTTCAAACATAGTAGAGCCATGTTTCATCTCCTGTGACAGTTGTTCAAAGAAAAGTTTCTGGATCTTGACCCCACTTGTTTAAAATTTCCATTGAAAGCTCTGCTCTTGTCTGCAGCTGATCTGTCATGCAATGTTTTTGCACCCATAGAGTGGAACGTTTGTTCAACTTTAATTTTCAGTCAGAATTGTGTAAGATGAATCACTTGAGATATCTATGGTGTTGGCTATTGTTTTATTTGCTAATTATCTATCCTCTTCAGTTTGGATATAAACAAGATGAATTTTTTCTTTCAAATCGATATGAATGGTCTGCTGTTGTGGGCTTCATTTTCAACATCATCTTGTCCCTTCTTAAAACGAGTTATCTATTTGTATACTGCTGATTTATTTGTGGTATTGTCCCCATAAACTTTTTGTAAAGCATCAGTGACTTCACCATTCTTCCACCCAAGCTTCACCATAAATTTGATGTTTGTTCTTCCTTCAAGTTCAGCAGAATTCATGTTGCTCTGATAGGGATGCTTTTCAAACTGAGATCTTATTCTTCTTAATAATGCAAACTAGATCCTATTCATACATGTATAACAAGTTAGCACAAGTTTATTTCAGTGTAAACAAGTTTTGAAATATATGCATAGTTTTTTCATAATATGCATTTCCATGAACTTTTTGAAGAACCTAAATGATATGTGTCCTGTTATAAGCAGTTAGCAAGAATTTTAACCTGCAAATAAATATATTGAGGAGTATATTTTCTGTGCCAGAATAATTCTACTTCCTGTGTTTAGGAAATAACAGAGTGAAAAACGTACTTTGATATATTTTCTATCTTTTTTGAACAAACAAAGAATTGTGATTTCAGTTTCATGTGTTTTTTCTGAGGAGCTGTAACATGTCCTGGCAAGTGACAGTCTATAAAACATCTACTTAGATTTTACCTTCGTCTTTGAAATAGTAGCCTGACCATGTTTCCAGTGAACATGTCTGCAGTCAGTGCCAATTTTCCTTCGTACTATGTATCTTTTAGTAAAAAGATAAAGCATTAACCTTTTTTTAAATCACAAAACACCTCTACAAGGAAATGTACTAAAATATCTATACAAAGGAATATATGTAATATCTATGACTAAGAGCTATGAGCAGATCACTAAAAATCAAACTGGAGATAAAGCCAGAAAAATGCCCAAAGCCATTTGGAATTTTCTTTCATCTTAAGCTGCTTGTTGCATTCCTGGATGTGGTGGAATTTCCACCCAGTTCGTACCTTTCTATTCCCTGTTTTAACAACAAAATCCACATGCAGGCACATCTTTACAGAATTGTTAAATTGTATGCATTTGCACTCTCTTCCTCTTCAAACCCAAATAGTACAATCTCAAATTCTGCATAGCATCATTAAAGTATTCTGTAATTAAACCTATAATGATAGGTACATAAGAACAGGGAATAAAAATCATAGATACGGCCGGTCATTGTGGCTCACACTTGTAAACTCAGCACTCTGGGAGGCTGAGGCTGGAGGATTACTTGAGGCCAGGAGTTCAAGACCAGCATACACAACATAGTGAGACCCTACTTCCATGAATTTTTTTTTTGTTTTTAATTTTCCAGGCATGGTGACACGTGCCTATGGTCCCAGCTACTCAGGTGGCTGAAGCAGGAGGATGGCTTGATCCCAGGAGGTTGAGGCTGCAGTGAGCCAAAATTGAGCCACTGCATTTCCAACCTGGGCAACAGATTGATACTCTGTCTCTTAAAAAAAAATCATAGGTACTTCCAAAAAAATGTTAAATCAACTAAAAAAGCATCATGTAACTTTTACGAAAACTAACCTAGCTCCTTGCAGGCAAGATGATTGCAAAGATTTTCAGAAGTCTGATTATGGATCACAAAAGAAGTGTGTCTCACACATAATCCTGTTCTGGGTGGTTAAGGAGGAAGGAAGTGTACTTCATCAGTGGAAGTAACAGAGAATGGAAAAATTATACGGTGGATGGTGCTGTGTGGCTTTGTGAACTACTTTGCTGCATTTTCCCTTGAGTGTGACAACAATTTTAATGTAACTGTGTCTTGCATCTTGCAGCACAAAACCCCTGAAAATGAATTTCTGATGGTTGAGAATGAGTCTCATGAGGAAATCAGGAAAATTTTTAAAAGTATGATATGAATAGCTCTTACAATGGATCTTTAAAAAAATAAAATGTGTTTTGAAAGAAAGGTTTGTTTGGGCTTATCTCGCCACAGGACTGTCTGGGTTTCTACCCCCAGTGGAAAAGCAACGCCGCTCTGGCTTCCCGCCTCCTTTTGTTCTGTGGCAATCATCCATCCACGTCTGCAATGTGCCTACAGTTTCCAATCACACATTTCTTTCTTGCTGCCACTGTGGAGTTAAGGCATATGATAGCATTTGGAAGAAAATAAACATCCCTTGTAATAGGCCAATATGGCAAACCCTGGTGAATGGGATCTATCAAAAGCAAACTTGGGTAATGATCAAGGGAGAAAATAAAGCCTTTATTCTTGGCTGCTGAGACTGGTGACTTCCAGCTAGGCTGTTCTTTCATTTTATTGTTAGGGTGAGTTCAAGTACACCTAACGCCCCAAGGGGATCACACCGTTGAAAGACTCCATACTTAAAAGAAGAAGAAATTCTAAAGTTATAAACACATCTAACTTGGAACCATCAGGGTATTCCATATTTTAGGGCATTTTCTTTTCAAGTTCTCCTTCAGTTCACATAAAAGCCCTACTTCTTTGTTTTTCTTGGCCAAAGGATAGGGCCCTGGACAAGAGTTCTGGAAAACCCTATGGAGGCCTTGGGAGCTTCCCCTCCTGGTGCTGGCAGCCGGCAGATGCCTGTGATGCTATCTATGCCTGTCAGTTTAATCTCACAGCGCTGCCTAACAGGCACGACATCCTCCTGGAGTGCTTTTACTGGAACTGTTTTAATGACTGTGAATAATATTTTGAAAGACCCAACACCTGATCTTCCATTAACAAACCTGGCTATTTTGCTTTTAAATGTCCAGAAGAGCCAATTATCCTGCAAATATGATTCAAGTGTATCAGATTGAATTAGAGAAGTGCATATCAGGAAACTTCCCTTGCATTCCAAATCTGTCCAGTTGAGGTAGGGTTTTTTGATAGAAAACATTTCCTTTTTTTTTTTTTTTTTTGCCAAACTATGTCCCATTTCAGAATACTTACAAGATCTCTCGCCCTTGGTAACAGAGGGGAGGGGTTCATATGTTGACATCCAACTTCCTGAGAGGTGGTGAGAGACAAAATCTCCCCAACCTCCTTACCCAACTGTAATGACGAAAGACGTACAACAAAAGGATGTCTTGTTTAATGTGGGATTTTATGTGCCACTGGAACATAGGCAACATCTAATGTGAAATGGCTTCTGTTTCAAACAGAGGGCCACTATTTTGCCCTCTGTTTACTATGTTGCCCAGGGTTACCACAGCCTTGCTAGAGTTCCAAGCACGGTGGGTATCAGCAGAGATGGATGCCATTGTAAGGAGCCTGGAAATCCCAGGTGTAGGTACTGAATAAACAAGGAAGATATTGTAATAATCTCCGTTTTGAGGACAAGGGAAAGAAACAACCACTGAAGAATTTTAATAAGATATTTTTCTAGCCTTCAAACCATTTTCAGGAATATTTCAGCAGGGTAGGACTTAGGGCCACTTATTCAGCCTCATGATTGGCCAGTTTCTGTCCATTCCTGCACCTTTTCTCCTCCTTCTCTCTTGGGTAGTTCTCTCCAGCTGCCTCTTCTCTTTGCATATCCAGGCCATGCTGATAACATTAGTGCTTCTGCAAAGATATAGATTTTAACAGGGAAAGGAGATGGCGTCTGGCATATGGTAGATAATCAATGTTGGTTGACTAAATAAAAGCCAAACTTCATCTCCACTGACTTTATTACTACTTAAACTGAACATTTAAAAAAAGAATTAGTCTTGGACGTGATGCAACATTATCTCTAAGCCAAACTTTTTTACTATCTTGGGTTTTACAGCCTTCTTACCCTTCTGGTTAAGTGAGAGCAGGCAACTCCATCTGGCATGTAAAGAACTGGAAAAAATTTCTATGGATTTTTGTATCTGTTTATTTCTCCTTGTACATGTTGTAGCTACTGGTAGAATATTTGGATTTTTGCCAGTTTGTTAGAAGAGTAGATTTTACTTTACGTTTACTTTTTATGAGCAAGATTGAGCATCTTGTTATATGTTTAAGTGTCATTCGTGTTTCTTTTTAAAATAATTTCTTATTGTTACCTCTCGCCCATTTTTTTCTATCAGGTTGTTGGTCTTTTCTCCAATTTTAGAAGCCTTTGTAAATTAAGGATATTAGTTAGCTCTTTGTTACATGTGGCAAATATACTTCTCTAGATTGTCATTTGTTTTGTACTTTGCTACTGTGAATGTGTTTTAATTTCATAGAGCTAAATTTATCACTATTTCTCCTTGTTGCCTCTGTGTTTTGAATCATGATTAGGAATACTTACACGTTTTCAGGTAATTAAGAAATTCATCTCTGTTTTCTTTTCATATTTGTGTGGTTTTATTTTTTACATTTCAGTCTCTAAACTATTTTGAATTTCCCTGGTGTCTATTATAAGAAATATATCCTATATTATCACTTTTCACGTTGCTATTGAGTTATCCCAATATTATTTGTTAAGAAGGCCATCCTTTCCCCATTGATTTGAAATTCTGCTTTTTTACATGTATTAAATTTCCACATACAACCATGCCTATTTCTGAATTTTCTGTTTTATGACATTAGTCTGTCTGTGAACCAATATTATGCTATTTCTAATTATATAGACTTTATCATTTATACAGTAACAATAATTTGTAATGTCATTTTATACACAGTAGGAAAAGTTTCTCCCCACAACCAACCCACTGCGCTCCTTTCCCGGGGCTTTTGTAGTTATTATTGCTTGTTTGTTCTTCCAAATGAACTTTGTTACCACTTTCTCTAGCTTTAGAGATAAAAGACTGTTGATATTGTACTGAGATGGCATTAAGCTTGTTAATTAACTGAGGGATGATTTACGTCTTTACGGTAATGAGTTTTTCTGCCAAGGTATACTGCATGTCTTCCCATTTTCCACTAAGTAAGCTCTGTAGTTTTTAGGAGTGTTTTATGATTTTCCTCATATAGGCTTTATATACTCCTTAATCTTAACGTTAAAGTTATGCCCAACGTTTTCTTTTCTAAATGTAAATAGAATCTTTCCCATTATATTTTAATTTCCCATTAATTTTCAGTTGATTTTTGTTTTACGTGTGAGAGCTATTTTTGAAAGTATCCATTTAAACTACTATAATAAATTATCTTATTGTTAATAATGGTTTTCCACTGATTTATTTTTTAGGGGGACATTACAGATGTATAATTTTATCACATGCAAATACCTCTTTTTAATTCTTAGACTACTAATTGCTTCTCTTGTCTTATTACATTGGCCAAAATCATCAACGTGATATTGAATAGTAGCTCTAGTGCGTTTTAGAAAGCTATTCACAAAGAATAAAGTTGATTGTTTTGGGAACTTTTCCTCTTTTTTCTCACTTTTCCCTCTTCCTTCCTAGAAAGAAAGAGTATGAGAATGAGATGCAGAGTAGAGTTCCCAACATTAAGCATGAGAGAGACAAAGGGAGTCTAGGAATCTGGATAATTACAATTAGAATTCAGACCTTGGGATATCTATGGTTCAGATGAAATGTGTTGTTTAGCTGCTAACATTTCGATGCTTCATTAATGTAGATGCTTCCAAGATAATTGCTCAATTAATTATCAAGAATCTACATGTTCACAGAGATATTTGACCTGAGTTATTTCCTTTGCCAGGATAACTTGAAGGATGAGTAAAAGACTTAACTTGGATAAGAAAACCTTCTCATACATTCTGTTTCAGTCAGAAAGCCATTTCCTTGAAGTTTCTTAGCATTCTAGGGCTTATATGGTGCCGGGTTGAATGCTAAGTGTTTGTCTCATTGGTTCCACACAACACACCAAATTGAGGACTGGAGGTGTTATGTAACTGGCTCAAAGTTATAAAACTTGTAAGAAGCAGAGGAAATTGAAACCGAGGATTATTGAACTATAGACTGCCTCCCATGTGGCCCAAGTGCTCCAGACTAGGCCCCCAGTTTGGACATGAACGTGCACTGCCAGTGAGGATCTTCGAATGAGGTGTTCTGGGGTATGTAGGCTTCATGGCTGCTCCTGAAGCAATTATTGATTACCTCTAAGTGATCACTGGCATTAGCATTATTAAATGTCCAGTCACATTTAAGAAGCCATGTGGCTATGTGGCTTTGTCACATCTGTTGACCACAGAAAATGACTCAATCTATTATCCTGACAAATTGCATTCCAATCCCTTGAGAAAGATACTCAAATTGGAAAATCATATGCACTTTTGCTTCCCTGCTATATCTATGGCTTCACTGCAATCATTTCTTAAAACTTCCAACAGAACAGCAACAGCTCTCACAATTGGCATGTTTTAAGGCTCCTCTATCTGAATTATTTAGGAAAGCTTTAGAAAATGAAAAAACTAAGACTCAAGAGCAAGCTACTGTCTCTTTTAGAGGATGAGCTTCACATGGCTATTTTATTCTTTTCCATGTTAGAAGCAAAGTTTTAAAAAATACTCTTTATGCTTTTATGAAAATGTTATGTGATTTTTAAAAGTATTATGCATAAAGACAATAAAAAATTAAAAGGAAATACTTTTTTTTTTCATTAGCTGGTATTCAGTAATGTGTCAAATCTTGATATACCTAATTTGTCTTCTTTCAACTTTACTTTTGGATTTCCTGATTCCAATTTTTCAAAAGTTGACAGACATCATGTTATTGTCACTAATTCCTCCCACTCAGCTCTCAGAGGTTCATTGTTCTGAGGGAGAAATTGTCATCTCCCCTTTTCCCTCCACTGGCTCAGTTTAAGAAAGTGAGGCAGATTACGGGTCTTTTTTTTTTTTTTTTTTTTGCTTCAGCGCTGGCTGGCATTTGATTCTGGAGTATCCCAAGACCTTTTCTAGAAAGTTCCAACTCTTCATCCTCTTCTCCTGCTCTTCAGTCTTCAGAGCCTCTTTGTGGTTCAAGAGGTGTGGGTAAAAGGAAGAGTTTGCTCAGCACCACTGGGAGGAAGCTCCTGAGCTGACCCTTAGGTACTGGGAAGTACCTGTCCTAAGACAGTTAAGTGAGACTTTTCAAAACTGATGGATAGTATCTGGCTTCATCCACAGAGAAGACCAGCAGAATCACTTGGCTATTGGGACATTAGGCATACTCATCTAGAGCTCCTCCAGCCCTCTCTTTTGAGTTCAGGGCATAACTTCTTCCATGGACCACTCAGTTAGTGACATTTCCATGGCTAGTTTGGTGCAGCTTGTGTGGGTTCTCTAACGCTGACTGCTCAGCCCACTTCTGATAATTGTGGCCTGAGAAAAGTTTAAGAATTTAAAGGAGTCATGTTGGCATTTCTGAAAACCTTTTGTTTCTAGTGGTCGAAGCCTAGCATTGAAGTCTAGGAGCCCAGTGGCATCCACGTAGAAGAATCAGCTTTGCAAGCTGAATGCATCCAGCTGTTGTGGAACCTCATGCTCCTACAACTTAGTGGAGCATCTTTAAGTAAAAGAATACAAACATTTCTTACTCTTTCTTTCTTTTTTTTTTCGTTTTTTTTTTTTTTGAAACAGGGTCTCAGTCTGTCACCCAGGCTGGAGTGCAGTGGTATAATCATAGCTCTCAGCCTTGAACTCCTGGGCTCAAGCAATCCTCCCATCTCCGCTTCCCAAAGTGCTGAGATTACAGGCATGAACCACCATGCCCGACCACTTTTCCTTACTTTATGAGATATAGAATCATGTGAACAAATTGCTAAGATCTTGGAAGGGGTCTTGAAGGTTAAGCATGTTAGCTTCCAGTCAAATCTTCCTCTGTCTCTGAGCAGCTCAATTGACTCTCTTCCCCTGTGGACTTCTGTGACCTTGCGACTGTCCTAGCAACTCATCTTAACTTTCCTGTCACACCATTGTTTCCTCATTCATAACTGTTTCTCAGTTATACACACTTATTTTGATGTTTATTTCTTCATAGCCCACCCTCTCTCTACCTAACAAGAGTGATCTTACAAATTATTTTCTGGAACAGCTCAGTTTATGTTGTCATGATAGTTATTAATAGAACCCTTTTTCACTATCAAAACTTCTATAGTTTAGATGATAAGGTTTGTCACTTATTTATTGCTTTTAGTGACTTTTTTGAATACACTGACATTGCTTATACGAGATTGCCTAGTTTCTGAACATATTTATATTTCTTCCTAACTTAGTTTTGGCTCTCCACTGTCCTTCCCAGATTTAGTTAATATCTGAGTTGGAATCAGTCAGGATCCTGGGATTGGATGGATATTTTATGATTGATTGATCTTTGCAGCAATTTTAGCAAAGTATTCAGCCTTATTTGTGAAGCTGTCAGTACAGAACAAACATTCATGACATCATAGTTATCCCATCTCAAGTAACCAAACACTACCCTGAACCCCCAAATTGCTCCTTCTCATAATCCATCGTATGTAATATCACATAAACTTGTCCAAGCCAGACACATCCACTTACTGTAACAGAAGATGCAGTTCAAAAAGAAATATCTTGCCAGGCGCTATGGTTCATGCCTGTAATCCCAGCACTGTGGGAGGCCGAGGCTGGTGGATTGCTTGAGCTCTGGAGTGCGAGACCAGACTGGGCAACATGGCAAAACCCATGTCTCTACTAGTCTCTACTAAAAATACGAAAAAATTATCTGGGCATGGTGAAGCTCACCTGTAGTCCCAGCTACTTATAGGGCTGAGGTGGGAGGATCGCTTGAGCCTGGGAGGTTGAAGCTGCAGTGAGCCCAGATAGTGCCACTGCACTCCAGCCTGGGCAACAGAGTGAGACCCTGTCTCAAAAAACAAAAACAAAAAATGGAAAGAAAATTCTCAATGACATATTTTTTTTGGAGATGAGTGTTCGTGGTCTATTTATGTGACATGTACCTTGACAAAATAGTTTGTATAAATGTGATTTCAGGTCTGTTAGGTGTGTGAAGGAACAAGCAATAAAGAGATCACAAAAGTTTCATGAAACTGCTCGTGCTCACCAAGCTTGTTTCATGTGTGACTCTTGCATAGACCAAATAGGAAGTGGCTGAGATCCTCAGGCTCCCTAGACAAGGGGAAATAGACGTTGACGGTTGAAGTCAGGTCTTGGAGTCAGATCTGGTTTGAATCTGTTCTCTGCTACTTATAAACTGGCTGGGCTTGAGTTACTTAATGTCTCTGAGCCTTGGTTTTCTCATATGTGAAACTGGCATAATGATGCCACCTGTCTCACAGGTTTATTGTAAAAATTAAATCAGACACTATTTGTGTCCACTAAGCATGCTGCTAAGGCATAACTGTCAGCATCATCCTCATCATCTGTGTGACTCTCTTGTAGTCTATTGACATTTTTGGCATCATTTTGAAAGAATAGAATCGTGGTTGTGGGAAAGCATTGAGGGTAAACCTTAGAAATAGCACATTTTAGCAGGAAAATGTGGAGCCCAGAAGCAGGAATCCAGGTTCTCTTACTGATTGGCTTTGCAACCACAGGCAGGTTGCCTCTCTGTGTTTTAGGTTTCTCAGTTACCAGTGGTAGGTGGGGGTGTGCGGAACACCAGTGCCCTCACAGGTCACGTGAACGAAATGAAATCATACATATTAAATTATTTTTTTTAAATACAAAGTACTACGTTCACATATGATAGGTTTGTGGTTATAAAGATTAAGGACCAGGCCAGGTGTGATGGCTCATGCCTGTAATCCCAGCACTTTGGGAGGCCAAGGTGGGTGGATCACCTGAGGTCAAGAATTTGAGACAGGCTGACTAATATGGTGAAACCCCATCTCGACTAAATATACAAAAATTAGCTTGGCGTGGTGGCTGGCATCTGTAATCCTAGCTACTTGGGAGGCTGAGACAGGAGAATTGCTTGAACCTGGGAGGCAGAGGTTGTGGTGAGCCGAGATCACACCACTGCACTCCAGCCTGGGCAACAAAAAGATTAAAGACCAGACAAGCTTGGTGAGGATATGTGCCTGCTGGGGCTTTATCGGCGAGGTGACTTGAACACCATTACTCGCATTTTGTTGTGTTCCTCTTGTGTCTAATTCTGGCTGACTTGGCCATATCATTATAGAAGACCAATGCATCAAAGAAGAACATTTCATTAATTAATTATTTTATAGAGCCAGGGTCTTGCTATGTTGCCCAGGCTGGTCTCAAATTCCTGGCCTCAAGCAATCCTCCCATCTCAGCTTGCTGAGTAGGTGGGATTACAGGTGCAAGCCACAGTGCCTGGCCATGAACATTTATTTTAATGTTACTTGACCTTTCATTGCTTCCAGTGCTGGCGTCATGGGACTGGGTTCCAGCCCATGTACCCCCATCTAGATGTAGGACTTTGGGGAGGCCAGCTGACTTCTGTAGACACCTGTCCTCATTTCTGCATTGAGGAGTTGAAAATAGATCTTTCAAAGCAATCCACGGACCACCTGCCTCCCATGACCACTATAGTCTGAGCGGCCACTCTCTCTTGCCTGAAGTGTTGCAAGTTGCAAGTCCTAATTGATTTGTGTAATTTGCTGCTTTGCCAACCACTTCCTCCACATCTGTTCTCACATCACAGGTCAAACTTTTCCAATGGACACCTTCAGTGTCTTCCTCTGCTCTTGGAATAAAAGACAAGCCCCTTCCCCTTCCTTAGGCTCCAAACCTGTCCTAATCTGGGTGTCCTGCCTCTTCAGACCCTCTTCCAACCTCACCTCACCTCACCTGGGCACCCCCAACTTCTAGCTCCACTAACTTCTTTCTGCCACAGTGCTGTTACTGCCCGTTTGTCTGGTCAGCCCCTACTCACCCTTCTGCCCCCAGCTCAAGTGCAATTTCCTCACAAAAGCCTCCTCAGGCCTCCCTGGACTGAGCAGGGCCCCATTCCTGACTCTACCAGGGCAGGACCTTTCCTTCCTAGCTCATGTCAGCATTGCAGTTTTATATTAGCTCATATGCTCATTCGATTCCTCCTTGCCTCCCATTCTGAGCATCGCTCCTTGAGGACAGAAACCAGGTTTATCTTCATCACTATGGATCCTTAGGTACCTGGCATGTTGGAGGTGCTGGATAAATATTTTTTGAGTGCATACCAAAATGAATGAAATATACATGAACTATAAGGTAATTTTAAATATTTCACATATTGTGATTCTATGCTTTTTTATCCACCAACTCAGGGCTGTTTAATTTGATTCTTATGTGGGACATCCCAATAAAGCTCTATTATTTCTAGACATCTAACTTCTCAGAGTCCGATACTAGGGATTTAGTAAATTAAGTGGACATAGGTATTCTGGAATTCTTTCAAGGATGTGAATTATGAGCCAATAAGGCAAGAGAATCAGAATTCCAGAAGAACCCAGTGGAACTGATGATGACCAAGCCTTCTCCATGGACTTTCTTTGGGTTGAAGCTGCCCAAATTCCCTGCCAGAACGATGCTGAAGTTAGGACCACACAGAGAGCCTGGCTGTTAGTCAGCACTTGGGTTGTAGGTGGCTGCAATGCCCAGTCATCTTTATCCAGTCTAGGCCATGTTAACCCTCTCTTGCTCCTTCGCTCTTCCGGGCGGGTGCTGTGATTCGCTTGTGAAAAGTCATGCAACCCTCTGGTGTGCACAAGCCCCAGTCTGCTTATTAAGTCTGAATTCCAGGGGCAGCGGCTTGCCTGGTGGATGCCCCTCTCCCCATCTCTCCTGGGCTTTGGCACTCATTCTGTCCCAGGAGACCTGCCTTTCAAGTCCCCAGAGTGACTCAGGGTGACTTCATACTGGGTTTCATTTTCATGTATTCAGTTCAAGTACATTCTTTTAAAAGCTCTGCTTTTCATTGACAGTAAGAAAACTGCCCTGGTTTGTAGGTCTGACACAGGGCTTGGAAACTTCACTTTTTAAAAGGATCACAGGTGATTTTGATACAGATGCTCAGGGACAAAGCTTTACACTGTTCTAGAAGCAGCAGTACCCGCAGCCCAGGCATTCATGTTTCCTTTGAGCCAGCCTCAGGGATGAGTGAGTGTGGTGGAGGGAGCTAATTGGTGATAAATTGGTGGAATAGGTCCCTAGCCAAGGGCAAACCCAATTTTTTTTTCGTCTGATATCCAGAGACAGTTCAGCTTCACTTGTTTGTCATATAACACTGTCTGTACCCTGCCTGCTGGTTGGAGCACAGTTGAGCATGTGAGCGTGTGTGGAGCTCCAATTATGTGCACTGGATTGATGGGGACACATCAGCCTTCACAGACAGCCAGGGAGGGTGAGAATAGGCCAGATGGCGCCCACGGTCACAGAAGTGTAGCAAGAGGAACAGTCAGTTTGTTAGGGAAGCAGTGAGTGAAGTGTTACGAGATATTTACGTCTAGGAAGAGTGTGCTGGTTACCAAATTAGTCCAAGGGTTTTCAAATATTTTTCTAACTATACAATTATATGTGCTTATTATAGAGAATTAAGAAATATTTCAAAATAGGAAGAATAATATAAAATTCCTCTGTAAACCAACTTCTCAGAAATAACTAGCAAAATTTTATGTATCCAATATGAAATATACATTAAATACATATTATTACAAATATCTGTTATACTATTTATATATAAATATAGATTACATAATGTTTATATGCTAAAATATGTTATGTATTTAATATTGGAAATACACAAAATATCACTATTTACATATACATGTGCACATATATATACACAGAAACACCCACAAATTTTGTTTTAAACTTGAAATAATAAAGTTTATATTTTGCTTTTTTTCACCTGACATTACATTGTGACGTTTTCCCCATGAGATTCGATAGTCTTCAAATACATGGTTTTTTTTTTTGGCGGGGGAGGGTGGAGTCTCACTCTGTCACTCAGGCTGGAGTGCAGTGGCGTGATCTGGCTTACTGCAAGCTCTGTCTCCCGGGTTCATGCCATTCTCCTGCCTCAGCCTCCTGAGTAGCTGGGACTATAGGAGCCCACCACCATGCCTGGCTAATTTTTTTTTTTTTTTGTATTTTTAGTAGAGACGGGGTTTCACCGTGTTAGCCAGGATGGTCTCAATCTCCTGACCTAATGATCTGCCCACCTCGGCCTCCCAAAGTGCTGGGATTATAGGTGTGAGCCACCACGCCCAGCCAAATACATGCTTTTTAATAGCTATATGATATATGATGTCATGATCAAAATGAATTATTACTTGATTTTAGCCATTTATATTGTTTCTAAATATTCATTATTATAAAAAATGCTTCAATGAGTGATCTTGAACTTAGATTTTAGTCTGTTTCTTTGATAATATTAAATTGTCATTCCTTTAATAAGTCAAAAGCAGGGATGATTGTGTTCTAATTTAGTGTCTTGCTGAAACTGAGTCAAGAAACATTTCCAAAGTGGAATTGTGGAATAGTGGAATTGCTTTCTAAATATCCGGTGTCAGAGGAAGGAAAGGAAGCTGGGAGAGCCCCCTTCCCACTGCACTGTCCCCGCCCATCACAGACAAAGGACTCTCCTCTCTCTGTCTACCGTGCATCTGCACAGCCAGTTGAGCCCTGGTTAGTTCTGGCATTTGTGGGCAGGGAAAGCACTGTAACTACTTTAGCAGTTATTTCACTAAAGCTTGTCTGTGTGGCGTTCATGTATCTCAGCGAGTGTAGCCTGGCTCACAGAGTATCTGATTCCATGTAGCACATGCTGGAGCCAGGGTGGAGAATTGTACCACAGTGTTACGAAGACAGCCCACAGAACCTTGGCAGGCAGAACATCATGCTTTGAAAAAGTTAAAGATTGATGATAATTAGTTAATGAGATGTCAGGCTCACTAAAGAGAGGAAATCATTAATTAGTACTTAATCTGTTTTTAGATATACTAGACTAGAGTCTTACAATTTCCAGCATCATCAGCTTTAAACCATGACATGAATGCAAAGTGTAATTTCTACCACCAGATTTTTGTAATTATCTTATTAAAATATGCTTTGGTACACTGAAACAAACATTAGTTTTAGTTCAATTTTAATTGTGGGAAATGAGAATTTGGAGCATTGACTTAGAGTTTCTAAGGAAAGGAAAAGTTCATAGCGATGTGTTTAGATTCACTCTCCTTCATCCACTGTAGAGGAGCTGGTTGCCCAAGCATTGCCTCTTGGCAGCTTCTCATGGGGAGGTGATATCACATCTGCCTCCGAAGGCCCATTTGGATGAGATCCTTGAGATGGCCTGGGATCCACCCCATGCTCACCCCAGCTCTGGTACTTTTCTTCTGCCTTCATCCCTGCGGCCCTTCCTGCCTCCTCTCGGTTGGGTCTGTCCTTCTCCTGTGTTGCTGGGGTATCCCTTGATCCACACACAAAGCCCTGGCATGGACCCGCCCTCACTCGCACTGTGCTCTTGGGTTGTGGGGCTCACCATCAGGTGCTTCTGTCTGCTTGGGGCTGGCCCCCAGCTCTGCTCAATTCCTGTGCAAACTTGAGTGATAGGCAAAGATTCTCTAAGCCTCCATTTCTTCTTCTACAAAATGAGGCTAATCACAGGAACAATGCCATCAGATTTTCAGGATGAAATGAGGTGACAGACATTTGGCACACAGCCAGGATACATTGAGTGTTTACTCTTAGGGATATGATCATAGTTTGAAGTCAGTCAGTTGAAAGCTCTTTAAAGTCAGAGAATTGGCTTTGAGCTTTCTATTTCATCTTTGCAGGACTCAGCATGGGGTAGAACATCTGTAGATGCTGAATACTTGTCATTTGACTCTATTTCCTAGAGTTTAATGATTTTCTATTAGCACACCCTGGCTTTTTTGACTGTGACCTGGGTGTTTCTGCCCAGGTAACAATGAGGCTGCAGCCGCTTTCTCATTTTACACACAATCAGTGGTGCATTCATAAATGTTTTCTAACCAGTTCAAAAAAAAAAAAAAAACCCACTGATTTGTGGTTTCCTTTGGTGTAAATAGTTTCATCATGGCCAACTTTGAGCTACCGTCGTGACAGGAACTGGCTCGCAAAAGCCCTCAAAGTTTTTGCAGTTGATACTTGAGCTGCTTGACCGACATACTGCAGCTGGACTCCTAAAAGTAGAAACCAGGGGACTTCAGTGGCGCCTAACACTGACGTCAGAATTCACAAGGGTGAGCTGGTGTTCTGAGTGGCATTTAGCTTTCATGAGACCTTGAGTCAAATCCGAATTCACATCTGACATTCATCCTGCACATCACAGGGCAGCACTGTGGACAGTGTTGTTGGTCTTCCTCACTATCCTGGGTGTCTCAGGGAGAAATGTCAAAATTCGTGTGCTTTACAGGTTATTTCATCAAAGGGAGAAAGAACACTTGTTTGCCTTATGATGCGTAAAATGGGTCTAATTAGCCACGGATCCAATAGCAAAGCATTCTTTGAATTGAGGTTTGATCCTGCAGAATACTTTTTCTTTCTAAGCCATTGTTCATCGTTAAATGCATAAGGACAGTACAGGCCATGTCCCTTGCAGTATTCCCAAAGGCCTGCTGCATACAGCCACATGGGTCATACAGAGCACAGCTCCGGAGATGCCCCTCATGTCAGCTCCGATAAGAATGATGCCTGTGGAGCTGTGCAATGCTGCTGCTCTTTCTATTTTTACTTATATGTATTCCCTACTCAAAGAAGTTGACAACCAAATAGCTAGAAAATTAGAAATGTCAGAAGTGTCTAGCACACGTTTCTAGAGCAGTTTCTCAGAAAATGGGTCACCCCTGTTTAGCCTATGGCAGATGAATTGTCTTTATTCAATACAGAAAAGACTGAGTGGTTACCACATATAAGAACTCTGCTAGGTGCCACTATAATATTAAGATGCCCTAAGTAGGCTGGGCACAGTGGCTCACACCTGTAATCCCAGCACTTTGGAAGGCCAAGGCTGGTGGATCACTTGAGGTCAGGAGTTCAAGACCAGCCTGGCCAACATGGTGATACCCCGTCTCTACAAAAAATACAAAAATTAGCCAGGTGTGGTGGCATGCGCCTATAATCCCAGCTACTCGGGAGGCTGAGGCAGGAGAATTGCTGGAATCCGGGAGGCAGAGGTTGCAGTGAGCTGAGATTTCACCACTGAACTCCAGCCTGGGTGACAGAGCGAGGCTCTGTCTAAAAAAACAAAACAAAACAAAACAAAAGACAAACAAAAAAATATAAAATAAGATGCCCTAAGTGCCCAGCAAAAATTTGTGGCTGCATATCACCCTGTCCATTTGTGAGTTAAATTGTACACCTCAGTGTATTCTATCGTGCACCCTTCTGGGTACAATAGAAGTAACAAAAAGGCACAGAGCACAGGCCACCCTCAAAGAGCTTCCTACCTTTTCAAGACACCCACATGTGCGTATATGCATCTTGTGGGAATAATACAGTAAACACGCCACTCTGCAGTGACATGCTAACTTGGTTTAAAGCCCAAACATTTAAGAAGACATCTGTTTAGATGAATGTGGTCCATTTTAATATAGTTGCTCTTGGAATCTGAATAATTATTTCAATGTTGCTGCTATTGTACAAATTATATTTGCATTTTCTTTTTTGGAATTGCCTGCAGAGTCCATGACATGTCCTTGTGAATATCCACAGTTAATGCAGTTTTTTCAAGGGTAGATTTAGGGTGAATTCTTTGATAAATGTATAGGTTTATAAGCTGACTATGAAGGTACAGCAAATACTATAGTTTGGCTTATTCAACATGCTTCTCAATCTCCCAGCACCTTGTCTTCCGTTGTCTTAGACACTGGGAAGCTGAATATTCAATCTCCCAGCTTTTGTGTGTAGCTTAAGGTAGGTAGCAGGGCAAGCAGTCCTTGCCAATAATATGTAGGTAGAACTTCCCGGGAAAGGTTCTTTTCTCTAATTAAAAGGCAAAGCCTTGGAGAAGGAAGTTTTTGGCCATTGGCTCGTCCTCCGTGCCTGTGTATGGGATATAGGAGGAGTATCAGGTGGATTACAACCATGAGGACACTGTGAGGACAAAAGCCACTTCCTCAGTGTGCTTGGTCAGAACAATCGGAGGACCTGGGCTCTGGCAACGTCATGGAACTGCCATCCTAGTCCCAGACTGCACATCACTGGATGTCCTGCCCAACATGGTGAAATCCCATCTCTACTAAAAATACAAAAATTAGCCAGGTGTAGCCTGTAATCCCAGCTACTCGGGAGGCTGAGGCAGGAGAATCCCTTGAACCCAGGAGGCAGAGGTTGCAGTGAGCTGAGGTCATGCCACTGCACTCCAGCCTGGGCAACACAGCAAGACCCTGTCTCAAAAAAGAAAAAAAAAAAAAGAACAAGAGGAAGTAGGAAAAACAGTTAGAAGATTGTCCTGGCTAGAACTTAGGATTCATTTTGAGAAGTACAGGAAGATAAATATGGGCAGAAGAAAGCAGAGACAGATTATGGAGGACCATAAATGTTAATTTAGAAACGAGATCCACGGGTAGGAAGCAATTGCACATTCTTTAGAAGGCAAGAGATATGGTATGCTTTCATATGAGTTGTCCGGCACCTCTTCTACTATAAATAAAAAAGGACATAGACTTAATCAAAACAGGCCAAGATGACTTTTTAGGGGAGTACTTTTGCTAACATGCTGTTTCTTGGATTGTAAATCCTGAACACCAGGGACAATTCCTGTGCCTGCTTGATATACAGTTCCCTTGCTGGAAACCTCAGGTCAGTGAGGACAGTGTTTGTGGAATAAAGGGAAGAGGAATTTGTTTCTTGCCTTGATGCACTTTGAGCAACTTTGCATCTTTAGGGCTACTATTTCTTAAGATTTGACAAGGAATAGAAAGGTATATTACATCTGGGATAGGAATAGAGCATTAGAAAAGTATTTGATCAATTTAAATTATGCATGACTCTAAACAGCAGAAAATGAAGTCAGTGGTCTTGGAGGCTGGCTTGTAATGGAAACCTGCTACAGTATACTTAGTGTATAGACACAGTCTATTTCTAGTATAGTGATGACAGTGTAGTGAAAAGTTTGCTGCTTGAGGTGGCTTTAATGAAATAGATAGCTTGATTCTCCCTCCTCCTCTTTCCCCTCCTCCTCCTCCTTCTTCTTTCTTCCTTTCCTTTTCCTTATTTTGTTTGAGACCTATTTAACTTAAGCATTCATTGAAGCATCTTTTTCAGATTTTGTCAACGTCAATACATTATTGATCGTAATTGAACTATAGATAGAGCCTACTGGGACCAGACAATTAAACTTGAAATTAGAATTGATGCTATGTGAATCTGTAATTTTTATCTACAGATTCTCATTTCTATTTGTTCCATCATTTGACTTTCCTGATGATAATAACTAGTCTCCAGTTTCTTTTCTTTTCTTTCTTTCTTTTTTTTTTTTTTTTCAGACGGAGTCTTGCTCTGTCTCCCAGGCTGGAGTGCAGTGGCGTGATCTCCACTCACTGCAACCTCTGCCTCCCGTGTTCAAGTGATTCTCCTGTCTCAGCCTCCTGAGTAGCTGAGATTACAGGCGCACACCACCATGCCCAGCTAATTTTTGTATTTTTAGTAGAGACAGGGTTTCACCATATTGGCCAGGCTGGTCTCAAACTCCTGACCTCAGGTGATCCACCCACCTCAGCCTCCCAAAGTGCTGGGATTACAGGCATTAGCCACTGCACCCGGCCTCCATTTTCTTTTTCTGCAAACATGTTCTCTGTTAAGTCCAGACAGTGAATCCTGAGTTTAGCCATCTAGGGATAAGTTGACATTTTTCATAACTTAGATTTTCGGGGTCTCTTCTTATCACTTTCCATCTTTGCAGCTAAAACCAGGTTGCCATTTAGGAATGGCTCTTTGCAATTTTTATTTGAATGAAAAATTTCCCATGATTCCATGTAGTTCTCCACATCTTTAACATATCAGAATTTAAAATAAACTACAGATTGCTCAGTTCAATAGATACAAAGTTTATATATGTGATGATACATAAGTCAATATATATATAAGGTTTTAGACTTAAGTAAAATATTGATTAGATGAAATAGAAATAAATTAATACAAATCTCTGCCCATGTTATGTCAGAATATACTATACTTATACATTATTACATATAAGGCCCACATATGATGTTTTATATGTAATCCTAGTACGAGTCACCATTTTGGAAATAAATCATCATTATGAACCACGATGTACATATTTTTAAACATACAAAGCCAAATTCTTGCCTGTCTGCAAGTTGAAACACATGGGCAATTAATGGTGCTTCACAAAACTGAAAAAGATCTCTTAAGGATTTATAAAAGTTTGTTAAATTTTTAGCATTTTTAGCAACACACTTCCAGACCTAAAGCCATCTGAGGCTTCTCTATTTTGCTAGTATCTGAGACATGTTAAAGCTCTATTTAGCGCTAGAAGTTTTGACCATTTGCTCTCTAGAGCCACCCCATTTGCTCTGGAGCCTGTGGAGGGTGGGCAAGGCTGCACCCTGGGGGCTGGTCCTTGCTCAGAGCCTCTCTGTAGCTTAGGGGGAGGCTGCACCTTGTTCCAAAGCAACACAGGCCTCTCTCTGCTTAACCTAAAGAGACAGGAGGTGCCAGGAGCCACAAGGCAGGGCAGTTTTATTGTGGTGATTCTGTGTTATTGACAATGCTGAGTCAGTGTGTCACTTTCAACAGGCATTTTAAATTTCCTTTGGATATTGTGATCACTCTCCCAGCAGGTCCCTCATTCCTATCCCTTCAGCTTCCATTTCTCTTTACTCTCATTGATCACGTAATAAAGCAATGGGAAATTTCCTGAAACAACTTTTATTTTTATAACCTTACTCTGTGGTGTATCTATGGACAAAGACTACTCTAAAGGAGTGGAAGCTCATTACCAGTAACGTTTTCGATGACTTTAAAACCAACTTTTCTGTGCTGAGCTGTCTGGAAGTTCGTCATGATACCGGTGACCACATTTTTCTTATCATTTTCCTATGAAGTTATTTTGAAAATTTTCCCATCCAAATGGACCAGTGGGTGGACAGGGGACACAATTACTAATAAACTATGTAATCATTTACAATATAAAGTGGGAGAACTTCAACCAAGTTTTGGCAGCTAGCTGGTAACACTCTTGGTAACATAAAAAGGTATCTTGCAGTTAAAAAAATAAGTTTTGAAATAGTAAACTCATGACGGAAATCTTAAGTTATTTAAACATTTTCCAAAGGACATAGTCATCCCAAGAGCAATAGAATTGAAATAGGAACATTGTTAATTTATGTTGGGTTAAAAATACTTTGCATATTTAATGTTAATTTTAGCTTTAGCTTTTGCTCAGAAGTTCTGCAAATACCTGAAGGGATTTCAGCTTGCTCACCACCTCTCCTACACACCCCTGTCAAACGGCATGGACTGCTATTGTTATCAGTTTTAGTAGTCGCGTTATTTTCCATGTGAAGCCAGAGTTTAGAAGCGCTGCTCTTTTACCACTTTGGATGATTCCTACACTTCCTGGGAGGGAAGGATGACAATAGTCATATTGAATTTGTGTTCTATTTTATCTCCTTTTCTTTAAAATTTTGTCACTGAAAGTGCAGAATATCTGAAACAGAATGAAACCTCACTGGAAAATACAGTCTGTTAGTGAGTGCTGGTGATACAACTTACCCCAAAGGAACAAGTTCAAATTCCGAAGTTCATACCTTGGTAAGGGTGAGATAAGTTGCCTTGCTGTAGCATGCACTGATGTCTAAGTATGCCTTAGGAGGAAATAATAATGCACATGGCGATTGTTAAAAGTACTATCTGCTCCATAGAAACCTGGTATCTTTTGCAAAGTCCGTGATACTTTGAAACACGAAAGACTGGAAGTGTCATTAGCTGGGAAGGATGAATGCAGCTGCTATTGGAAGGATAAACAGAAGGTCCAGGTGGGAGCCAATTCTCCAAGGAGCTCGCTTCTTTGGTTCTCAATGGGATGGTGGAAATAAGCTTCAGACATGAAGAAGTCTGAAGTGGGTTAAGGTTCCAGTTCTCTTCTTGAGGAGTATTCTGTCTTCCTGGTCCCAAACACAGACCATTTTATGAAAGGCCTTTACCAGGCAGCTTCTCAGCTTCTGGAGAAACATTTCCTGCCAACCGGGCTCCACCTGTAGAGATGAGACACAGCTTGGGCAGGAGCATGGACCTCCAGGGTCTGAAACTGAGCACAGAAGACCTATCTTCTTGGTAAAATACATGAAATATTCTTTTACAGTGATGACTACAACTTTAGTAGAGCCCATAAGTTTATTGAGTGCCTGCCTACTCTGTACCAGGCCCTGCTCCAGGCCCTGAGGGTCTTAACAGTAAGACTGAGTCAGCTCATGTCCTGGATGAGCTGACATTTTATGGAGGGAGACAAACAATATGCTAGGAAACAAGAGAAAAATCAGATAAAGACAGAGATGATGGCAGATTCAGATTAGGGCAATAGAAGACACTAACAGGATTCCAAGAGACAAGAACTTGTTTCAGTTGCAGTGTAGGTAAGGTGATTCAGGAAGGCCTCTCTGTAGACGTAGATCTCATTGCAAAGGATGAGAAGAATCTAGAAATGGGAAGAACCAAAGGACAAGCATTCCTGGCAGAGAAAACAGCAGCTGCAAATATGCTGAAACCCTTTGCATTCTGAGAATAACATGATTTGGGTCACCATTGAAGAGACTGTAAATCTTTGAGCTACCTTACTTTTCTTTTAAAGGCTTGTTTTTGTGAGAAATAATTGGTCCCATCCCCACTTGATTTTGACATTAAGTGTGGCTAAGTAGAAGGACTGATTTTCCAATATTATGTCCTGCACTGCATAAAGAGAATGCTAAGTTTTCTGTTGTGTTGTTGTTTATTTTTGTTTTTTGTTCTCTTGGAGCTGCTTTTAATTAGAAATAAAACATTGCTTTAATGTTAACATCTGATTAATGTAAAGAAATATGTGTGCATGCTTTTTCTTGTTTTTCCTCTGTTCTATCCAAGATCATGAATATAGGTTTATGTTAAAAGTAGTTGTGAAAACAAATGAGCGTGTCACTAGAAGTCACACACTTTTGAGGGGTTATAATCCTTCTCTCCTAAAAGTCTATCAATAGAATCTGTTTTATTATAGAGAAGCCATCTACTTGGTTGTTTTCAATAAGTTCTGAATAATTTTCAAAATAAGGTGGCATTCTACTCTTTCTGATAAAGATAGCAAAGACACTGCTTTGAATTTCAAAGTATGACAGCATTATTACTCAGACAGCCTTCATTCTTTTCTGAAGTAGCAGTTCTTTTCCTTTTTCCTAAACTGTTGTAACTGAAATATGAAGTTCCTTTCATAATAACATAGTTAAAAATATTAAAACTTTCAAAAATATTACCTAATATGTTAAAGGAAAATTTATGCTCATATTTAAATTAGAACAATGAGTCTCTGCTAAACTTATTATAGAGTCTTACTACTTATAGTAGATGGATATATATAATTTTAGAAATAAGGCAGAATTTACTTTTCAGAGCATTGCCATTTTGGGCTGTGCTTACTAAATAGCAATGAGGTGGAAGTACACGAGTAAATGGTTGTGAAATACGGGTGGTGGGCCAAGTAATTTATCTTCAAAATGTTACTCTGTCACAAGTGGCTTATCTTTTTTGCAGCCAAAGGATCTAAACTACTCTGCATGAGCAAAAGAAAATGCACAGAAAGAAACATTCCTCAAAATGAGTTTGTTTCATGTTGTTTCAGCTCAGGGTGACAAATACTGGAGCATCAAAATGGAACTAGCCAGGTATAGGAAGCTGCAAAGAGCAAAGAGTGGATGCATTTTCTCCTCTTACCGCTAGATCTGGGAGATGTGGCTTTCCTTTGAAGCTTTTCTGTACTGTGGAATTGCAGCAATTTCCTTGTGATTCTGCTTCCAAGCCTGGGCTTGTAGAAGATGGAGGCAGAAGGCAGGAAAGTTAGATGCAGAAAGGCAAAGCAGAGCCTTCGGGATTGTGGAAAGTCAGGACGATCTTCCTGCAGCAACACATCATGCAGAGACTGGTTTACTGTAACTTTCTTCATGAGAGTCTGCAGTTCCTCATACACTTGGCAACTCATTACACAATTATTCCGAAACCGCTTCTGCTGAGCTTCATGATGGCCTGATGGCTTTCAGAGCTCCCTCCCTGTGCACACTGGATCACCCTTTTTCTCCTCCTGTCCACCCTCCTTGGCCTAACCCTTAAAATGGCTCCCTGGTCATGTCCTTAGTCCTCTTTCCGAGTTCTATCAGGACTTCTATCAAATCTGCGTGGCTTCCATTTTCTGTCAAGTCCCAGACCCAGATTTTCGGTTGCCTCCTGATTGCTTCCTTTAAGAACTATCGACATCAAAGCTAATTTAGGTTAATCCAAAATTTAGGTTAATCCCCTCAAGCATAAAATTTATCTGCCTTCTCTGTTCCCAGTCATGGTGTATGCCTGCAGCCACCCATTTTTCATAGAGTTAGTTTTGACTACAACTTCTTAGTAGTGCACTGGTCACCAGAAACTATTGCTTTTGTGGCATATATATCCTAAACCTGTGAAATCATCACAGTTCCTTTGCTGTCCTTCCTGCCTCTGATCCCTCACTACTGTAGTTGTTTCCTGCAGTCCCCAATACACACACACAGAGTCAGCAGATTTTCCCTCTAAAAGACAGATGTGCTTCCTTCACCCTAACAAAGTCTTCAGCACAGCCTCCAACCTCTCCCTAAGTGTGTATAAGATGAGGTCCAAACTCCCCATGTCACAGAGCCCTTCACATCCAACCCCACTTACTTCTTGCCTAAGTTCAGGTCAATAAGTACTATTGCATACCTAATGTATGCAAGGCACAGGGAAAATAAAGATGGGTAAGACACTGCTAGGAAACTTGCAGTCTGAAGGGGTAAAGAGAAGAACCGGTGATTTAAAAATAATGAGTGAAGTGCTGGGAAGAAGACACGCATCCACCCACTTTTTATACTCCACGTACACCGGACATCTCCCTGTTTCCAAAGCAGGCTGAGCCTCACATTGCATTTTGTGATTTTCCTCCCTGAAATTTCCATTCGCCCTTTCCTGCATGACATTCCTGCTCCACCTTTCAGATCCTAGGGGACTTTGTCTCCTCTGCGAAGTTTTTCCTTACTTCTGCAGACAGCTGCTTGCTTCTTGCTCTAAACTTGCTAATGCATGGGATCATGCTGCTGTCACCTTGCTCATTGGAAGGCTGGACTGCCTTTTCTATGTATTCTTTGCCTTCCTCTCATTATTTGGTACTTCGTAGATGCCCAATTTCCATTCATTGAATAAATGAATCCCTCACTTGGCTCAAGTTAAAATCAAGCATCTTACCTGGACTGATAAACATTCCAGCTCCCTGGAGCTCCTCAGTCATAAGTATATTGAGGTAGCAGGTTACCTAGATGAAGGCTTAGAAAGCAAGACCAATTATCTCCCACTCCTTCCCTGCTTTCCTTCCTTTTATTATTCTTCTAGTAGAGAGAAGAGGACCTGGAAAAGACTAGCATTTTCGAGACTGGGAATGGTGACTGGGAGGCCACAGGAGGGCTGCCTGAAGAATGTGCTGGAATGAGGGAAAGAGATTGTGTGACAGGGTTTGGATTGCCCCATCCTCCAGGGCTCATTCAAAAGCACTGTTCAGTCACTAGCGTTTTTCTACTTAATCAATGGTGAATAGCTTTCCACAGGATTTCACTTTTGCAACATCATTGGTAATGGCTATATAGTGTTCTTTAGATGACGTCTTATAATTTAACTTTAGATGATGTCTTATAATTTAATTAACTTCCCCTATTTTTGGGAAGTCAGACTGTTGTTTCTTTTGCGCATCTAAAAAAGGAGCACCTCTCAGGTCTGGCTCCCTCCTGAGGACAGAGATCTGGCTGTGCCCTTGTCTCTTGCAAGGAAATCTACATGTTGCTAGGCTGTTTTGCATCCCCAGCCTGTCCTCTGGGAATAGCAACAAGCCTGCTCACTGGCCTGGATATTCTGTCGTAGGAGTCAATTTTTTGGCTTTGTAACACATAAGTATTTCAAAAGCCACTCTTGTGGCCTTCTATTACACTATGAAAAACTGAGGGTCCACATTTGCCTTGAATGCAGACCTCCCTGCCCTGTTGGGGATATCTCTCTCATTTATCTTTGCTGTAGATCCCTGACTTACACCCTGACTTGTAATCTGGAACCACGCAGAGATTTTCAATGACAATGTGGGGAAACAGAATTTGTCTGAACTTTGGTGATTTTGAATGAGGTTTATATAATAATTAAAGCCAGGTATGATTGTTCTAGCTCCTTTTCCACCCGAACTGGGGGTGGTGCAATTAAATTCTGACACTAACGATCCAGAGCTAGCGTCAGACCCTACAATGAAGGGTTAAGTCTTCCATAAGATAGCTCTCACCTCAGAGGCCAGCAGCAAGTTCCAGGCCCCCCCAGATCCCCCACACTTCTGACTGATGAGCCCTTCAGTTTGGATAATTCACAGGAATGCCTCACAGAACCCAGAAAAGCATTATACTTACTCTTACAGTTTTTGTTTGTTTGTTTGTTTGTTTTTTTGAGACGGAGTCTCGCTCTGTCACCAGGCTGTAGTGCAGTGGGACAATCTCGGCTCACTGCCATTCCGCCTCCCGGGTTCAAGTGATTTTCCCGCCCCAGCCTCCCAAGTAGCTGGGACTACAGGCACATGACACCACACCGAGCTAATTTTTGTATTTTTAGTAGAGATAAGTTTTCACCATGTTGGCCAGGATGGTCTCCATCTCTTGACTTTGTGATTCGCCCGCCTTGGCCTCCCAAAGTGCTGGGATTACAGGCGTGAGCCACAGTGCCTGGCCTCTTACAGTTTTATTATAAGGGTGTAAACCAAAAAGTGTCCGAGACAGATATCAATCAGTATAGAGGTTTATTTTGCCAAGGCCGAAGGTGCACCCAGGAAAAAGAAACACAAATCACAATAGGATCTGTGGCCTGTGCCTTTTCCAAAGAGGGTTTTGAGGACTTCAATATTTAAACGGGAAAGATTGGGTAGGAGGGGAAAGATGAAAGAGACTAGAAAGGGGAAGATAGGCAATGAGGCCAGTGGCTACATTCTTGTGAGGTTTTGATTAATGCTCATTGAATCCACATTTTACCTGTCCAAAGACAGAAGTGGGGGAAAGTCAGTTATGCATGCATCTTGCTCTTGGTAGATCTACGTTTAAATCAGGTGAAGTAAGCATGTGGAATCACAGCTCTCTGAGGACAAAAAGAGGCAGTTTTTGTTTGTTTCATTTGAGTTCTCAAGCTTAACTTTTTTCTTTGGCATATCAAGTGTGGAGTCCAAAGATTTTACTTTCTTTTTACAAGGGATAAGCACAGAGCCAGAGGCAGAACTTCCATGCCCTGTCCTCAGAGAACTGCCCTCCTTGCACATCATCAGTTCACCAATCAAGAGGCTCCTCCGAGCCTTGATGCACAGAGTTTTTATTGGGGTTTTATTAAACCATTGGCCACATGATTGAACTCAATCTCCAGCTCTTCTTCCCAAAGGTTAGGTGGCTGAAAGTCCCAGCTCTCTAATACACACATGGTCTCTCTGGGACCAGCTCCCCCTCCTGAAGCTATCCAGGGACCCACCACTAATCACCTCCTTAGCATAACAAAGTTACTTCCATTACTCAGGAAATTCCAAGGAGTTTTAAAGCTCTGTGGTAAGAACTGGGGGAAAAGACCAGATAAACATATATATATATATATTTGAGACAGGATCTTGCCCTGTCGCCCAGGCCAGAGTGCAGTGGCATGTTCATAGCTCACTGTGGCTGCAAACTCATGAGCTCAAGTGATCCTCCTGCCTCAGCCTCCTCAGTAGTTGAGACTATAGGTGCACACCACTATGCCCGGCTAATTTTTGTATTGTTTGTAGATACAGGCTCTTACTATGTTGCCCAGGCGGGTCTTGAACTCCTAACCTCAAGCAATTCTCCTGCCTCAGCCTCCAGTCCTCTGTATTAGTCTGTTCTGACACTGCTATAAAGATATTACCTGAGATTGGGTAATTTATAGAGAGGAGGCTTAATTGACTCACAGTTCTGCATGGTTGGAGAGATCTGAGGAAACTTCCAATCATGGTGGAAGGTGAAGGGGAAGCAAGGTATATCTTCTCATGGTGGCAGGAGAGACAGAGCGAGAGCGAGAGAGCACAGGGGAAATAGTCACTTTTAAAACCATCAAATCTTATGATAACCCTCTCACTATCACAAGAACAGCATGGGGGAACCCACCCCCATGATCCAATCACCTCCCACCAGGTCCCTTCCTTGACATGTAGGGATTACAATTTGGCATGAGATTTGGGTGGGGACACAGAGCCAAACCATATCAGGGTGTGTTTCTGAGCAAGGGTTGTGATTCCAAATAATGAGATGGCTTTCTGAAGCTTGTTCTCTTTCCACTGTACCTACCACGTTTTCTCTAGTTTTTCACTACTTTGAATACCTAGTTGAAGCATATTTTTGCAGTCAAGATTTTTCTAAATTCTGTTTGTTTTTGTCTTTTCTAAGGGCAGATTTGGCAGTCTTCTTGAAAGGAAGTAATGCTTATTGTGGTCAGAAGAAAGAGTGAGGCAACTCGGGTCTGAAAAAAGAGACATGAAGAAAGCTGAGGACCAATCCATTCCAAGGTTCACTGTGGAAATGGGGCCCAACCCTTAAAAGGTGTGTCCGGATATTGGTCTTTTCTTTCTCTAGGTCAGTTAACTACTGCTGCTGCTGCTACTACTACTATTGCTAGTATGCATTCTCCCTCAAATATCTTCAGATTATTATTATTATTTGTTTTTGAGACGGAGTTTTGCTCATGTCGCCCAGGCTGGAGTGCAGTGGCGCGATCTCGGCTCACTGCAACCTCCACTTCCCGTGTTCAAATGATTCTCCTGCCTTAGCGTCCTGAGTAGCTGGGATTACAGGTGCCCACCACCACGCCCAGCTAATTTTTGCATTTTTAGTAGAAACGGATTTTCACCATGTTGGCCAGGCTGATCTCAAACTCCTGACCTCGTGATCCCCCCATCTCGGCCTCCCAAAGTGCTGGGATTACAGGTGTGAGCCACCGCGCCCAGCCATATTTTCAGATCTTAATGTTGATGCCCCAGCAAGATTTCCTACTAGAAAGTGTGATTGCCTATTTGGGTTTTCATCCAAATCAGTCTGATGTGAGTTGGACCCTGTACATCAGCTGCAACTCAGTCTCTGACACATTTCTGGGCAAATCAAGCTAGGAAACCACACACTGGGGTGCAGAGGGACAACCACCACCACGTCAGCCATTCACAGCATGGCTGTGGGCTTCCTGCTGTACTAAAACTGTGAAGGCAAGGGAGTACGGACTGACATCTGGGAAAGTACAGAATTGGTGACTGTCACGTTATATGCAAGTGATTGTGTCAGACGTCAAAGGCAGCTGATCTTTGCCTAAAGAAGAAAGGATAGAAAGGAACAACCTTATACCATTCTCAAAAAATTTCTTAATTAGAGAAAATGATTATTACTTTTTTTCCAGAGCTGTGCTGTATTTCCCAAGCTATATGTTTTTCATCTTACCATTGCACAAGTAAAACTGAGGAAGCTGTGAATTTATTGTTGAGTTAGGAATTCAAATAATCCATGTCAAAAAAGAAGCAAGCCTGAATAAAGGAGCTGCAGGTAGAGAAGAAAAATCGCAGCTTAAAAATTCAAGGAATGAACATTGAACTCTCTGTGTATAATTAAAAATTACACCACTTAGAATACAATTACAAAAACAAATTGCACCTAAATCTTTTCTGTCCAATTATGTGATTTAATGCAGCGGCTTACAAAAAAAAATCTCTGCTCATTTTTATCTGTGTGTCAAACATTAATCCCCTAGTGGTATTTTTCAGGGTCCATTTTTACTGTTGCAGAGAAATAATTAAGGTTATTATAATTAACTTTCCCATGACTGAAAAACTCTGAGTAATGTGAGCCCCTGCTGATATATGAGACACATAATTATACAGTGTCTTTAAAAATACTGCCAATTTTAAAGTAATTTGATAATTAATGGTAAATAAAAAGTGCCTAGGAAAAATATTTCTGGGACCATTGTGGTCAAAAGTAAGTGCAACTTAGAAATTGCTAACCTTTTGCTCATAGCTTTGTTTTAAGGATATTCATGATTCAAAGAGGCTAATTCATACTAATGCTGGTAGGCATGTAAATTTCAATGCTTATATAATATTTAAAGCAACAGTACCTAGCTCCAAATGCTGGAATCTTGGAGAACCAAATGCAGCTTATATTTCCATGATTGCCATTCAGCTGAAAATGTACTATTGAAATCAGACATTCTAAGAATTGGCAGGTGTCATTCCTACACAATGCCTGTGATTCTCTTTGGTGAAAGAAACATCTGGTGATGTACTGAATTTTAAACCAGGCTGAGTCTATTGCTTGTTTTACGAAAATAACCGTTAAGTTTTAAAATCTGATTTGTCTTGGAGACAAGATGCTAAAGTCTAGGCTTTATTTGGAGTCAAAATTTCCAGCCACATCAATGAGGAAAAGATCACACTAGTTGTAACTAGTCTCATCATTTGATGTGTATATTGTCTTATGAGGGAGTTGGAGGCCTATTGATTGAAAATGGGATGTTATTGAACAGAGTTACTAGGAAACAGCAGATTTGAGTTCTGGTTTCAGCTTTGTGATTCAGTTGTTGAGGGATAGTTGGACATCAGTTGGCATTGTTTAAACCTCACTTCCTCATCCTTAGAGAACATTTCTTGCATAATGACTAAATTTGGGTTGCATTTTATTATTTGGAAAAATGATACAGGTTGGAATAAAATTTCTATGTTTTTCATTTAAAATAGTAATTTTGGTACCAAAGTGCTGGGAAGGAAAGAGTATGGTCCCTTTAAATGATACTGAAGCTGGGAAGGGAAGTGCTGGGTAGAGGAGGGCGTGGTCCCTGGCTAAACCTCCACCCCCACGGACCTCGGTGAGGGTAGGCATTTCCTGCCCAAATGTTGCATTGCCCAAGACCACCCTGGCCTGCCATGCCCATCCTGTGCCTATAAACACTGCCCCCCGCCCCCACCCCAGTAGGCAGATGCACAGGCAGCTGGACTTCCAGAGGAACACATCAGTGAAGGAACACACAGGCAGCTGAACGTCGAGAGGAATGCACCAATAGGCACCAGCACGCCAGCAGGCCACCGACTGGCAGAAGCAGAAGGACATGGAGTTTGGCCAGGGCAGTCGGAGGAGAGCCTGGGCCACCAAGGGCCCGACTCTAGGGGAAAACCATCTCCCTTCTGGCTCCCCCATCTGCTGAGAGCTACTTCCACTCAATGAAACCTTGCACTCATTCTCCAAGGCCACATGTGATCTGATTTTTCTGGTACGCCAACACAAGAACCCAGGGATACAGAAAGCCCTTTGTCCTTGTGATAAGGTAGAGGGTCTAATTGAGCTGACTAACACAAGCTGCCTATGGACAGCTAAACTAAAAGAGCATCCTGTAACACATGCTCAATGGGGCTTCAGGAGCTGTAAGCATTCACCCCCAGACACTGCTGTGGGGTTGGAGCCCCAGAGCCTGCCCATCTGTATGCTCCCCTAGAGGTCTGAGCAGTGAAGAAGTGAGCCACACCCCATCCCATGCCATCTGAGGGGGGGAAAGGGAACTTTTCCCGTTTCAATATCAGTCTTATAAATATCTTACAGGAATACAATGTACAGTTCCATGTCGTAGGAGTAAAATATTTACAGATGACTTTGAGGTACAGAGCCATAAATGTGGAATGAGCTGTGTTGGAAGGAAACAGCCTCCCCATTGTGGGAGGTGTGGGATTGCCAGAGGCTCCAGGAGTGAGCATCCGGATGCTGGATGCATTGAAGAGGCTCAAGTACCAGATTGGGAGTCAAACAGCCTGACTTGTAAGATTTCTAAAAGGCTTAAGGGTTTATGATGGTATCTTTGAAAATTGTACAATGTTGTACAAACTAAGGTATCACTGTGAAGGAAGATGAAGACTAAAATGAAATCTTCTATTAAAAGAGCTCACCCACTACAAGTTTGAATAAAGAAATTTACCATTCTTGTAATCCTGGAGTAAAATATTTTAACTGGGCAAGGCGCAGTGGCTCACGCCTGTAATCCCAGCTCTTTGGGAGGCTGAGGTGGGTGGATCACGAGGTCAGGAGATTGAGACCATCCTGGCCAAGATAGTGAAACCCCATCTCTACTAAAAATACAAAATTAGCTGGGCGTGGTGGCGTGTGCCTGTAGTCCCAGGTACTCAGGAGGCTGAGGCAGGAGCTTGAACCCGGGAGGCGGAGATCGTGCCATTGCACTCCAGCCTGGGTAACAAGAAACTTGGTCTCAAAAAAAAAAATGTATATATATAAGTGTCAATGCAACTTTCACTATTTATTACTTAATAGAGTTGATTTAAGATTGTAAACACAGTCATTTAAATGCTTCCTTTTTTTTTTTTTTTTTGAGACAGAGTCTTGCTCTGTCGCCCAGGTTGGAGTGCGGTGGTGCTATCTTGGCTCACTGCAAGCTCCGCCTCCTGGGTTCTCACCATTCTCCTGCCTCAGCCTCCCAAGTAGCTGGGACTACAGGCACCCGCCACCAGGCCTGGCTAATTTTTTTTTTTTTTTGATATTTTTAGTAGAGACGGGGTTTCACTGTGTTAGCCAAGATGGTCTCAATCTCCTGATCTTGTGATCCGCCTGCCTCAGCCTCCCAAAGTGCTGGGATTACAGGCGTGAGCCACCGCACCCGGCTAAATGCTTCCTTATACTTCAGATGCCTTCTCGTATGCTCTTCATTCTTATTCTTTGGCATCTTTTGGACATTTTGGTCATTTACAGACACGTGAACAGTTATATGTCCATCTGCTAAAAAGCCAAGGCAAATCTCCACATGACAATCTTTGAAGATATGATATTTGTCAAGCTGTTCTCTTTGGACTATTTAACAAGCAAAAACTTTAATTCCCTGCTGTAATTCAAATTAAGGTATTATTTCTTGAAAATCTGGGAAATAAATGAAATAATTATTTCATTTATTTATTTCTTTCAATTATTTAGAAATGAAAAATTTTATATTTTTTCAAAATAAAGATATGACAAAGGGTATACATTTTACGAGCCAAAAGTAGAACTTCGCTTATTTACAGTTTATGCCTGAGGGGGTGGATGAGGCTATATTCACATGTATAGTTTATGCTAGAATATGAGGAAGAATTGCTTACCAATCCATGTCATAAGAGGACACTAATTAGGTTTGGATAACAGCTAGAGAAGAGAAAAAACCAAAGGCTGATATCTAAATCTCTTAAAATATTTGTTGCAAACCCAGTGCCTCTCAAATGCCCGCTCTGTGCCAGATACTGTGCCAGTATTATGGAGCCTTGAAATGATTCCACTTTTGTAGTTTGCTACGTGAGTGACATGTTTTGTTGTGAGGAGAACTTGGAGGGTTTTCCTGCTGTCTTGAGAATGTGACATCACACATTATGAGACCGCACATGTCAGCTGCTGAACTTCAAATACATAGAAACTCCAGAGTTTCCTAGATACTCTGAGAGCTTAGGCTGCACTCCACTAGCCACTTCTCTGACAAAACAAAGTAAGCCAGCTTCCAGGTGCCTTCTAGCAGTCAGAGATCTCTGCTGCGCTGGATGCCATCTCTTCTGAGAACTGCTTGTGTAAAGGTACACCTCAGTCTTTGATTAGACTCTCCTTTCCACAGAGGCCTGATTCCATCCCACTTGAGCGATTTGACTTTAATAAGTTTGAAGCTCACCCACTATGTGGCAAATGGACTTCATCTAATCGAGGGTATTCCCTGTAAGATGTGTTCACGTTTAAGCATTGTGACCCAAAAGAAAAAATATCTGTTTGTATGGCAATAAACTGAGTGATTTGTGAAATCATACCATGATCATTTATTTAACCATACAGAACAGCCAGGCACTTTACATGTATTATATTATTTGGTACTTTTATGATAATAATTATCATTCCTGTACTTGAAGGACATCTCATGGAAAACTGACATTTTTTACAACCTCTAAAAGTAGTAAGATGGTTGGGAGAAAAGTCCTGGGAATTATCACTTGGTTCACTGTAACAGAAGGACAAAGTGGCCTTGATGTACCATTTTGGCCCCACAGGGCTGGCTGGGCTGGTGTGGCTGCCTGGACCACTGCTTTGCCCTCCATCAGTGACAATGAGCCCTGGACAGAGGAAGACTGGTGGGTCAAGAACATTCAGGGCATTTGTCCCTTGCTCAGTGCTCCAGTTTAACCCACCATAAGTAGACAGGTTGAAAAAGTATACTTCTGGCCGAACGTGGTGGTGCACTCCTGTAATCCCAGCACTTTGGGAGGTTGAGGCGGGTGGATCACCTGAGGTCAGGAGTTTGAGACCAGCTTGGCCAACATGGTGAAACTCTGTCTCTACTAAAAATATAAAAAATTAGCTGAGCGTGGTGGCAGGTACCTGTAATCTCAGCTACTTGGGAGGCTAAGGCAGGAGAATCGCTTGAACCTGGGAGGTGGAGGTTGGGGTTGCAGTGAGCCGAGATTGTGCCATTGCACTCCAGCCCGGGCAACAGAGAGAGACTCAGTCAAACACACACACACACACACACACACACAAAAGTACACTTCCAAAAAAGGAACTTCCTTGTGACGTAAATAATCTCTGTCACCATCAGCCTCCCTATAGGCTGAATTATGACATAGGATGGAAAGTGTGGTGAGGTGATCTTTCCCTCCCCTGCTTCTATCTCAACATTTTATGACTGTATGAGCTGCAGAAAGAGCAGGTGTTAATTACCTAAGAAGAACAAAGAGAACAAAGTGCCCCACTGGCTTGTTGAGAAATGCGCAGTTACTTTCTGAGACAGTCTCAGCTTGGCTCAAACCTAATCATTTGCTAAGCCAAAGAGGCATAGGAATAGTTGAAAGTCAAAATCAGGAAATATCATCATGCAACCTCACCGAGACAAAATAGAAAGGAACAGAGCTTCTGCTGTACAATGAACAGTTGGAAAAACACAGTAACTAGATTAATAGATTAATTGCCTCCTCTTAAGGATTTTTTAATTTAATTTTTTATTGTTAGTTTTCAGTAAAAGACCCACATACTGTGGATCTAGAAACAAATGACTGTTGCATGGTAGGGCAGCAATGGAGGGATGGAGCTTTGCAGGCCTGCTGGGGAACCATCTAGTGTTGACTCAGGAATAGGGCTCGGTGGGGCCAAGTCCAGGAGCAGAAAGTGATCATGAGGAACTGGAGAGGATAGTGGAATTCAGCTCTGCGATGTCAGGAAGGTAAGTCCAATGCCCAGGTCCTGAGGCATAGGTATGAGGTATGAGGGATGAGGTACAGGCCAGAAATTCAGAGCCAAGAAGAGGAGACCAAGCAAAAAGCTGACCAAAAGCACAGGGTAAGGTATTCCTGAGTCAGCCCCAACTTACAGAAGCCCTTGCACATATTAGGCACGAAGGAAATATTTGTCGGATGAATGAAGGGATACTTGAAGAATGAGGGTCTGTGAGGTTTGCCTTTCAAGGCTTATGGGACCTGATGGTAGGATGCATTGGTCAGGATCCCAGGGTGAGTGGGAACAGAGCGGCCAGCAAAGTGACAGGTCTGATTCCACATACAGATGAGTAAATAAGGCAGAATCCAAGTAACTGAAAGAAACAATTATCTGAAAATTGAACACCAGGAAAGTGTGTCTGGAGAGAGGTGGAGGAAGAGGGAGATTTCATGGCATGATTTGGGGAAGAATATCCTGAGGTGGAGAGAAAGTAAGGAGTGACAATAGGACAGTAGGAGCGTAAGGCATCAGAGTAGCCAGGGCATGCAGTGTATGGGGCCTGTGGGCCAAGAAGCCAGGAAAGCTGTCTGAGCCCGAATGAGGAGAGCTCAATTTGGGCTAAGAACTTCAGACAGGGTACATGCCCATCACCGCATCATCTCATCACAATAGATGTGAGACCGGGGAAAGAAAGCGTGAGGTCTCTGAAGGGTTAGGCATGCGTTGTGGTGTAGCAGGACATTCACGTAGTCCACAATTCTCTCTGAATTATGGAAATATCATGGCATTACCAAAAAGGGAAAAAAGTGAAATTATGGCACAAAAATTTTACAACATGTGTCTACTTTCCATCTTATGGACAATAAAATATGAAACAGGATAGCATTGTAAGTGCAGTTGACCCTTGAACAACTTGGGAGTCAGGGGCGCCAAACTCCTGCACAATCAAAAATCCACACATAACTTTTGACTTTCCCCAAACTTAACTACTAATAGCTTACTGTTGACCATAAGCCTTACCAATAACATAAACAGTTGACTAACACATATTTTGTATATCATATGTGTTAAATACTGTATTCTTACAATAAAGTATGCTACAGAAAAAGATGTTATTATTAAGAAAATCATAAGGAAGAGAAAATATACTTACTATTCATTAAGTGGAAGTGGATCACCATGAAGGTCTTCATCCTCATCATCTTATGTTGAGTAGGCTGAGAAGGAAGAGAAAGAGGAGGATTGGTCTTGCTGTTTCAGGGGCAGCAAAGTAGGAGGAAATCCACCTATAAGTGGATCCTCAAAGTTTAAAACTGTGTTGTTTAAGGGCCAACCATCAATGCAATGCAAACAACAGATCTAGTGCTATGCTAAACTCTTGAGAGTGTGACATGGAAGGAAAGTACCACATACAACTAGTAATAGGATTTTCCCCCACCTTAAAAGTTTTTGGAACAAGGAAGTTGTAAATTTTTTAAAAGGAATAGTTTAAAAGCCTTCTAGATGTCGCATTTACAGTGCAATTCATTGTTATAAAATACTTACTGATAACAATTGTATATCTAACATACTTTACCAACAGAAATATTTTACAGGGGTTTACATGACACATTTATCTCCTCCACTCTATAAAGCACAATCTTGTTTAAGTGAAGAATTTTGTGTCTCCATTTGGAGGACTTCTTGTGATTAGAAAATCCTTTTTGCTGGAATCATGGTGGTTGAAAAATTGTTCTTACTGTTCTGATTTTCCAAGCTTCCTTTGCACAGGCAAAAAATGTAGAGAGGAGGGGAAGAGGAAAACAGAAAGAGGAAATTTGTGTCCAAATAGTGACAATGGAAAGCTGAACATTTAGCTAACTGAAACCAACCCAATAGTCCCATAGACAGTTTCTTGCATAAACATAGAGCTTGACCCTTCTGGTCTTAAAGCTTAAACCTTACATTTGTTTAATCTGAGTTCCTTCCTCAGGAAATGACCTTCAGGTCTCTCAAAGAAAGTGTCAAAGAATTGAAACTCACCAGATCACCACATCCAGGCAATGAGATGGAGGACCCCTCATTCATCCTGATTGTACACATTGTTACATTTCTTCCCTACTTAGAAACCCCTAGTTTTAGTAGGTCAGGGAGATGGGTTTGAGACTGGGCTCCCATCACCTTGGCTGCAGCACCTGATTTAAAGCCTTCTTCCTTGGCAATAAAGGTCTCAGTGCTCGGCTTTCTGCTGTGCGGCAAGCAGGATGACCTAGGCCAAACCCCTGGTGTTCTGGTAACATAACCAGAAGCCTTTGCTTTGGTGGGCACACATGGTGATTTTCCAGCAGAAAAGTAGCCAAGCTAGAAACAGGTGTTGTCCCAGAGAGGTCTACGAGGTGGGGAGCAGGAAGGGTCTGGCGGAATGGGGCTGGTGTGCAGGGCACATTCCTGAGGATTCTTTATTGGGAGAGATTTCTGCCTTAGCAAGAAACAGCCTAGAAGCTTCTTGCCTGGGGCAGATGGTTGATTCTGTGTGCAATCTTCTAAATGGTGTGGGGTTTGCCAAACATGGTGCTTAGAATCTGGACTATCCCTTGAATTTCTCTTTCTTTATCCCAACCTCTTGCTCAGTGGCCTCTTTCATTTGCTTCTTGAAATGTGTGGTCTCCAGTTCCCAGATTGCTGTTTTACTCTTCCTTACGGCTCTGCCCTGATGTACCATGGTGCCTGGCACACAGCACACTGTTATTAAGAACTTGTTGAGTAAATGGCCCAATATGGCATTGACGTTTTCTTTGAAGTGCCTGTCTTAGTTTGTTCAGCCTGCTATAAAAAATTACCATAGACTGGGTGGCTCACACAACAGAAATTTATTTAACACAGTCTGGAGTCTGGGACGTCTGAGATCAGGGTGCTATCATGGTCAGATTCTGCTGGGGGCCCTCTTCCTGGTTTGTAGACAATTTCAGACCTCACATGGGGAGAGTGAGAGGCAGCAAGCTCTCTCTTGCTTCTTCTTGTAAGGCATTAATGTCATTCATGAGGGCTCCACTTTAATGACCTTATCACCTCCCGAAGGCCCCATCTCCAAGTACCATCACACTGGGGTCTCGGGCTTCAACATACGTATTTAGAGGGGATACAAACACGCAATCCACAACAGTGCCGAATTGTCTAGAGACCCCAGGCTCTTCAAAATCTCTCTGGTTTGTATCTGTTCTCGCCCAGTGAACCCTCCTGTGTATGTACCTTGTTTTGGTTGGATATTCCTTGTTTTGTTTTTTTCTTTTATATATAGTGAACCACAGGAGATTTGGGAGCTGATTATATCTGACTGCTGGTAGTCTAGTATATGTGATTTCTGGTGCTCACTCTTCACTAGACCTGGGACCTAGGATGAGTCATTTCAACTTGCAGTATTTCAGCTTCCTCATCTACAAAATAGAAAGGTTCTAAATGTTTTATATGATTCTGGAACTTCTAGTTCTAACATTTTGTCACTGTAAGAATTTCCCCTAAATCATTCCTTTCTTCTTATAGACATTGATTACTTAAATTCAGTGATGTTGAGACGGATGGCTGTGTTTCCTTTTTCTTTAACAATGACCACAACTCTATGTCATTATTATTATTTAGTAGAAGGCTTGAGGGGAGGAAGTATCATTAGAATAATATTTTGGATTTTCTTTTACCTGCAAGCTGGCTTTCTCATTTTGCTCCAATAGTCCTTATGATTCGGGGAAAGAGGACAAGGCAGAAGCCCCTTTGGGAAGGAGGAGCATGACCCTGTGGAAGTGGCTCTGTCTGGCTTGTGGATTGTGGGAGAGAATAAGGCAACAACCAAACCCTGTTTGCTGCATTAATCTCACTCTGAGCGCAGACTTTTGAAAGAGAGGGTGGCATTGAATGGGATGGCAGCAAAGCTAGAAGTCAACAGGCTCTTTCCCTTCACCCAGTGGGCCTAGACCGACACCATCTTGCATGGGGTCCTGCCAGAAGCATCCTACAGCCACATCAGAATAAATAGCATGGCAGGTGGGTGTATATAGACAGACGAGGCTCAGAATTTATTGACCATGAGTCTATTTTGACCTTGAGTATCTTGGAAGGTATCTTGGAGTTCCCATGTATCAGAGGAGAGACGGAGGGGCTGAGGTCAGAATCACTAGGTGAGGGTAAACACCCAGGGGCCTTATCACAGGGGGCATGGTAACCCTATCTAAGGGCTGCAGAATAGATGAGAGAGCCAAAGCAAGGCCACATCAGCAGCTGAGAAAGATGCCATGCATGACAGAGACAACATGGACCTTGAGATGCCAGGTGCAGGGTTCAGGAGCAGAGGTGAGCAGGGCCTGGCAGAGACGACTCCGTTGCTGCAGAGGCCACCAGGGGCCCAAACAGCAGGGCCTACACTGGCTGCCCACAGACCTGAGACCTGTGTCTCCCTCGCCCACCTGGGGACATGGTAACTCCATGTGCATCCCACCTGCTGGGTGCTCTTGTGGCAGGAGAGGCTGGAGAAGGAGCATACGCTTGAAATGACAGCTGCAGTGAGGAAGGAGGCAGTCAGAAGCCTTAGGACACTGCTTTCCTGTGAACGGACACGTTTAAAAGTCCTTTTCCCCTCCCTTGCTGTACAGTGGCGCTGATGGGGTGGGAGACTAAGGAAGGAAAGATCAATAGTAGAAAATAAGCAACACAGATGTGCTTTGCTCACTTGAGTGGAAGTGAGCACAATTTCAGTCCAGCCATGGCAGCATCGTCAGAGGAGGCTGCCTGCCTTGCGTTTCCCACCTGGAAGGGAGCTCCTACCTGCTCTCTCTGCATCATTTCTCCAGCTGGTGGTCTGGGCCCCAAGATGACCAGGAAGGAAGAAAATTACCTTGTCTCCCCTGGGGCCAACCGTGCACAGAATGGATGGGCTTGGTGGGGGAAAGGCTGTGAGCACTTGAGTACTAATACTGTGGTCCCTGTCCCGTGTCTGATAAGGCCCTCCGTGTGAAGCAGTTGTTTTCTGTTAAGGAGTTACACATGAAATAAGAGAAAGAAGTAGTCTGATGAATGCCATTTTCCATTTTGGACATACAGACGGTCACTCAAATTTGCACTTCAATTTTCCTGGGTGGAAATGGCAAAGAGTGACAGGTCCATTATCAATCTACTAAAAAACTGACCTGGTGATCATGGGAGTCTTTCATGATGAATTTGATTCTATAGTCTCTTAGAATTAAGATGAATTTGTTTTTGTAAAATCCCAGAATATAATTAATAAAAATGGTAAGTGTCTTCTCATTCCCCTTCATAAGTATGATGCCAGGAAACGACATTTGCAATCTCATGCTGGGGAAAGACACTGTCATGGGAGAGGGAGAACACTGGGCAGGAACGGGATGGGGAGGAGGAGGGAGGGCAATGGTGCTAGTAAAATTCCCCTGCATGGGAATAATGTACTTGGCACAGCCTGGTGTTCTCATAATAAAAAGAATAACTATCATTCTCCTTTCCCCATGAGGCAAAACAGATGCTGTCTCTATGACGAAGTGCTCACTCTTCAGTGGAGCAGCCGTTTCCACAGCCAAATGTCTCAACAGCAAACTGGAATTCCCAGGCCAGGTTCTCCACTCTGTGCAACACACCCCTGAAGCAGGTGGAGACTGTGCTCACCTCACAGTGGCAGCTGGAATGTGAGCGTGCTCGGGAGTGGCGGTTGCGGAGGGAGGGAGGAAGGGAGAGAAAGAAGGAGACTGAGGGAGAGAAAGAGAGAAAGACAGAGAGAGAAGGAGAGAGAGGGAGAGACAGCAGGAGAGGGCTGGCAGCCAGAGAAGCAAGCGCTATCGTGTGCACACACACACATACACACACAGACACACACACAGACACACACACACACGCAGAGAGAGAAAGGCAGGGAGAGAGAGAGGGAGAGAGACAGAGGGGCAGGGAGAGAGGGAGAGACAGCGGAGGGGTGCGGCAGAGAAGCACACACACACACAGAGGCAGAGAGAGAGAAAGAGGGAGAGAGATAGAAAGAGAGAGGCAGACACAGAGGCAGAGAGAGAGAGAGAGAGAGAGAGAGAGAGAGAGAGAGAGAGACAGTGCAGTGGGGAGCAGAGAAGCACAGCATACACACAGAGGCAGAGATAGAGAGAAAGGCAGACAGACAGAGAGGAAGAGACAAGGGAGGAGAGAGAGAGGGAGAGGCAGAGGGAGAGAGAGGCAGAGACGGGAGAAAGAGACGGAGAGGCAGAGGGGGAGAGAGAGAGAGGGAGAGAGGGAGAAAGCGGGGAGAGGCAGGGAGAGAGGGAGAGAGAGAGGGAGGAGAGGAGACAAAGGCAGACAGAGAGAGGCAGAGAGAGAGGGAGAGACAGTGGTGGGGCAGAGAAGCACCAACATACACAGAGGCAGAGAGAGATGGGGATAGGGTGGGGGAGAGTGGTGGAGAGTCAGGGAGAGAGAGAGATTGGTCTCCCCATCTCGCCCTCACTGACCTCCTGCCAGGGTGCATGGGACAAGCAAGGGAGCCACCACAGCGAGAGTAGAGAGCTCTCCTAATGTTCTCAATTGAGAACAAAAAAGAGGTCCTGTAATTGTGGAAGGATGACTCGGATACAAGGAAGGACATGTTGTTCCTCGCAGCCACCTCTGCAGAGGTCCCAGGGCTGTGTGCGATCTGGGCGCTTACCTGCCCACCAGACACACTGCAGCCCGCAATGGACATGCAGGAGAGAGGGAAAGGGGCTCCAACCTGGGGAGCCCACATGCTAGTCAGGGAGGGGGTGACGTTGAATTGTGCTTTTGAGCTCACAAAGCCCTTTGTTGAGCTCCATTCCATTTGTTCTTCACCTGCGCCCTGCATTATGTTGCCAGGGTTTTAGCGTCAACTAGCTTACCCAGTTACCTGACTTGGAAGTGGCAGAGACGGACTCAACTGAAGCCTGCTAACTCTCATTTTAGCCCCTTTCTACCACATGCTGCCTCTTATAACATAGACCCCAGCATGTCCGGGTGGAGATCTGCTGGAGTTTATGAGCCCGGGTACCCTGGGAAAAGATGTGGATGCGATTGAGTGAATGGAGGTGCAAGTAGTTTCTCTCTCTGGGCAGCAGCCACTGCTTGGACACCACAAACACTTCCCTGCAGCTGAGCACCAGGCTGATTAGAGCATAACATTTCCGGGGAAAATGGGAAAACTTGCAAAATGCAGTTTGTTTTTTCTGCAGGTCCATGAGACTGATTGTCCAGCTCATTCTTTTTGGGTCTTTATGCACAAGCAGAGGCAAATCTGAAGTGATGCTTGCAGCAAGGCCTTCTCTACAATGGCGAGGAGACGCATCAACTCCCTTTCCCCTCCCCTTGCTTTCTGAGGCCCCTATTTCATTTGTCATGAAGGTGGAATTGAGGCACTCAGATGTAGGTAGGGCACAAAAAAGCTGCTAAGAAAGCTAACATCCACGTGATGATGACCCCTTCCTTCTCCATGGCAATGTAAGTGCTTCCAGTGATTCTATGTGTTATGAGCATTTTTCATCTTAAAGGAGATTTCCATCTACCTTTCCTGGTCCATTTCTTTTTCCAAGGAGAACAAATATCAGAAAAATAAAAGGAAATCAAACAGCACAAGTATTTAACCCGAGTCTGGCTGCTCCTGGCCAGTCCATCCACATTTTAAAGGACAGAGGCGAGGGGCCAAATCTCCCCTGGATAAGTGCCTCTGCTAGAGTCACAGACTGGCTCAGCAATCTTAGCACTTAACCTTTCAGTAACCCAGTTTCCACATCTGTACAATGTGGACAGAAATATATCTATCCTGTGGGATGGTAGGGAGGATTAAACCAAACAGTGCACATCCCAGGTGGAACGCAGTGCCAGGCACACAGTGCACACTCAGGTATGGTTTGCTGGATCCTCAGCCGCAGCACATGTGTTCCAGACCCGTTTGCTACCACAGGTGTACTTGTGTCACCGGAAAAGTGAAAGGCAAAAGCCACGCGCTTGAGGCACATGAGCTCCACGAAGCTCAGAAACTTTCTCTGGGGACAGAGGGAGGTGAATCTGCTAGGGGCCCCGCCTCACGCCTCCTATCCTCACAGTAACAAATGCTTCAAATAGCATCACCTGTCAGAGTGTGTTCAGTTTCTAGATTGTCAGGCAAAACCTCAATTAAAAAGAGAAAAAGAAAAGAAAACCACCAGGAAACTTAGTTTAGATCATGTCACATGGCCAAGAATATGTCAATTCTGGAGGAAACTTGTTTGTCAGAAGGTAAGATATTCATGGCACCCCACAGAGCCGAATTTCCAGGGTGGCAATATCTTGTCCACGGGTTTGTTCCTCTCCTAATGAAGGCTGTCACACTGCAATACTTTGGGGGATGTGCAGACTGGAGGAGCCCAGCCCTGTGCATGACACCCTCCAACAACAAGGAGATTGCATCTTACAACTGTCAGGAAAATAGATTTGCTGCCGAGAACTTGTCTTGGTGCAGTTTATTAGACTGCATCAGTCATCTTATGCTGCTTAGTCCTCAACACAAGACTTCAGATGAGGAAGAGCATGCAAGATGAAAACACAAAGGAAGAATACACAAGAGGTAGAGGCTCATCTTCACCGAGAAAGGCTAGGTGGGGTGCCTAGGTGATGATGGGGAGCACAGAAAAGGTGCCCATCCAGTCCCTGGTGTCCTGGGGACAAAACAATGCAGCCTCTCCTTTAGAAAGTGGTTTTGAGGTGACTACCATGTGCTGCCATTTCCATTCTTGTCCTGTAAGAGAGGCAGGAGTGCCTCAATGTGGTTGTCTCTGTGCCCTGGTGGGCCTCAGTGACAGCAGCCAGCTGAGGTAGCAAATGCAACAGCTTGGCGGATCTGACTGCAAAGTCTTTGCCAGGCTCAGGCTTGCTTGGGCCATTAAAGGAGTCTGTGTGTTTTCTCCTCCGGCCTCAGATGTGTTAAGTATTCCTCCAGTGTGCCCATCCTCTGAGGCCAGAGATAGGAGGTCATCAGGTCGTTAGCTGGCAGAGTGGAAGTCCCTTCTGACCTTGAACAGCCGGCGAACTGCTATCCACAGTCTGAGAAGTAGCCACACTCTTATGTTGCCCATGCCTTGATGAAATACCTAGCCAACTTTGAGGCCCTCCCCCATGTGCCTTTAAGCCTCCTGTACCAGGTATTTTCAAGTAGCTGTTTCTTTTCTTTGGAAATTTTTCTCTTTCTCTGTCTAGACACATTTTTCAAAGTCTAGACAGAGACCCAACTCCTCCAGGAAGCCTGTGTGGATGATGCCAGTCTCTGATAGTTTTTCCTTCTTCTGATTGCTTGCATTTTCTGTACAAATTTACCACAAACTTGCCTGTATCATGGGTGCCTTAGAAATAATGTTGACCTTGTTTTACATTTTTTTTTCCTTTCTAAAAGGCAAGCATTGTACTTCATACTTCTTTGAATGTCTGCAGACCAGCACATAAAAGGAGCTCAATGCCGCTTTGTAAAATGGCCTTTCTGTGATTCTGGGAGAACCTGGTTTACACTGTGGACTATCAGTATTGCATGTGTGTGTGTGTGTGTGTGTGTGTGTGTGTGTGTGTGTGTGTGGTGATGGACGGCCATCCTGCTCCAGGCCTCAGGAAGTGGGAGTAGGCAACTGTGAGATTAGACAAATCTGGAATATCCACAGCATTGTCGCCTTTAATACATTGCAAATGTGAACTGCAGTGGCCAAGAGTGACTTGTTTCATAGGCTCCTTTCTTTCCCCTGCTGGCCCATGAGTGTTAGGAAAGGAGAGTTGCCTAATTGATCTCTGCAGCCACAGGACCCAGCACAAAGCCCTACCCTCAGTAAGTACTCATGTATTTGTAGGAAACATTGTTCTCTCCTCTCCCCATCATCCCAGGTTGGCCCATACTAATAAAGAAGTCCCTCCCTTTCTGAGGTTTTAGAGAAAATTGGCTTCCCTCCTTTCCTTTCCCCGCACTCATCATCCCCAATGGAGGGGAGCACAGGGTAGGATGTGAAACTGGGGGAAGGAGCTGGAACCGGATGGCTCCTATCACTGGCGTGGTCTCTTTTCCAGAACAGCCTATCCAGAGGTCATACACTTCCTTCTTCCCTATGCAGAGGTCTGCAGTGGTCTGTCTGTCAGCTGGCAGGAAAGTACAATTGGAGGGAGGATGTAAATGCTCTATTTTGTCCCCAGATGCAAAATGTTTCCAGTTCTGCTTCACTCACAACAAACCTGATGTTTTCATCTCTTTCTGGATTCTTTCTGAACTCTGAGCAGAGAGAGGAGCCATCATTAACTATCACTACCACATCTCAATAAAGGGAAATATCTTGAAATAATATATCTTGAAAAATGAATGCTGGGCCTGCCTTACCTCCGCTTCTCTGTATGTGTCACTCTTGCAGGCCAGTCTCTCACTTCACCTCCATGAGCATGGGCTGCAGTGCTGGTGTGAACCATGGCAGGATGGATGCCTCAGGATTTCAGAAAGAAGAAGAAAGCAAAAGACTTTTCTGAGCATTTCTTTTTGCCCTGAGCTGGCCTCTACTCTCTGGGAGGCCGTATATTTGCAAGAGGTCCTACATAATGGCTTTGAGGATTCAGGTGAAGGTGGTTGAGGAGAAGCCTAGTGTGAACTCAGATATGCAGGTCTCCTGAGGTATGGAAGGAGAGTTTACGTATTCACAATGCCTTTTCTTTTCTTCATACTTTCACGGTGTGAAGTGTGAAGTGGGTAGCTAATTCCCAGAGATTACATACAACTCCTCTGGGAGCTTGCCTTTCATATGCAAAGCAACCAATCCACAGCCTACTTCCACCACCTCCTCTATGGGGATTTCACACTCTGGGCCAGTGTTCCCTTCCCTAATCACCCCAGGGCAGGGACCAGACAGCTAAGGACAGCCCCTAATTCCTCAGAGCCTTGAAATGATTCAAACCAGCCAGTCCTAAGCATGCGTATCCTGCCTTGGCTGTGTTCCCCATGGAAACCACAGTAAAGGCTCTTGCTGGTGCTTTGCTCCTCCACCCACCTCCAGACTGACCCTGACGCTTCCCTCTATGCACTGCCCCCCATGTAGTGCACCCCATCCTCTTGGGATCTGTGAGTAATAAACTGTCTTTTCAGTGTCACTTGTCTCCTGATCTGTTGGCCTCACCAGACCTAAATGATAAAAAAGCTTATATTTTAAAACAGTTTAGAATTACTGAACTCGAAAGAGAGTCATGAATAGAAGAAGAAGAATATCGCCATCTCTCATTGGAAACTCACTTTGTGCCAGTCGTTGCTGTAAGTTTATTCACTGCATTAGTTAATTCAGTCTTCACACGTTCTTCTGTCCACTGATGCATTTTTCAAATCAGGAAAATGACTGGGATCAGAGGAGATAAATAACCCTTCCAAGGTGACACATCCAGGGAGCAGACGAGCAGACAAAGAAAACACACATTTGCAGAAAGGAAAGGAAATGGTGGAAATGGCTGTGGGTTGGCTTCAAAGTGAAGGATTTTGTATTTGTGAGAATTGGAAACCACTGCTGCCTTCATGAAGTTGCAGCAGATAAGCCATCTGGCCTTTGTACATGAAAGATCCCTGTCCCTGGTTATTTATTCATTTTTTAATTTATTTTTTTTTTTTGAGACAGAGTCTCGCTACGTTGCCAGGCTAGAGTGCAGTGGGATGATCTCAGCTCACTGCAACCTCTGCTTTCCTGGTTCAAGCGATTCTCCTGCCTCAGCTTCAAGAGTAGTTGGGACTATAGGGGTGCACCACCATGCCCAGCTAATTTTTTTTGTATTTTTAGTAGAGATGGGGTTTCACCATGTTGGCCAGGCTGGTCTCGATCTCCTGACCTCGTGATTTGCCTGCCTCAGCCTCCCAAAGTGCTGGGATTACAGGCATGAGCCAGCGCACCCGGCCTTGTCACTGGTTTTTTAATAACTGGTGATGAAAACTGATGGGTTGGCTGGACACCCATGAAGAGTCTTCTGCTTATCAGCTGAAGACAGGGCCAGGCCTCACAAATCCCTGACGCTCACCGGCTCCTGTTCTTATGCCCCAGGTACCTCAGAGACCACTGGAAGTCTGAATCACATCAAACCATTGCCTGAGCCACAGTTCCTCATGGCCTCACAGGGCTTCTGTTGCTTAAAGGCCCCAGGGAGTGATTTGTGGAAACCATAAATCCATTTTACAGTTGAACATCAACTGTAATGCCTTCTACTCAAAGGAGGCCAAGAACTAAATTTCAAAAAAAGTGAATGCCGCAAGCTCTGGCTGTTTACATTACGTCAAAACAAGTTGAAAATTCAAGTTCAGTTGCTGAACTTGTGTTTTTTAATTTTGCTGTAAGAGATTCACAAAGGTGGTGGTGTTTCTTTTTTTTTATTTTTTTCTGCCAGATTCCTTGTAACTTAAAACTGATTGACATTGGTCTGATGAATGTGTGTGGTGTAGACAGTCCAGGGCTTCCAAGTCCATGTGGGCAAGGCACCGTATTTCAAAAGACAACCTAGAAGGGGAAGTGTTAGTGCCTCCAAATTCAATGTGAGTTGAGCATCAAAATCACCTGGCAGGCTCTATGAACGTGACCTCAACTAATGATCCTTTGACACTACCTGCTGGAGCTGGCTGAGTTTGCCCATCTCACTTATTAAACACTTGCTCCTTCAGAAAATCCTACTTTAGCTTTTGTTTAGCTAGGAATTTCAAAGACAGATCTTTCCTTCCAAAAAAACATATTTGAGGCCTGCAGGGTCTGGACAAGAGGATGCTTTAAATAGCTCTTACTATTTTCCCCCATTAACTGGGCCACCCCACCAAGAATGTACATCTTCAAATTCTTCCAGAGAATTCAGATGTCAGCACCAGCAGTGCACAAAGAATGAATGGTTACTGCTGGTGTGTTATGGAGGAGGAATCAGCACTCTGGGAGTCAGTGCACGGATTTTCTATTTTTGTTTTTTTTTTTGTTTGTTTCCAGACGGAGTTTTGCTCTGTTGCCCAGGCTGGAGTGCAGTGGCTCAATCTCGGCTCACTGCAACCTCCTTCTCCCGGGTTCAAGCAGTTCTCCTGCTTCAGCTTCCCAAGTAGCTGGGATTATAGGTGCGTGCCACCATGCCCAACTAATTTTTGTATTTTTAGTAGAGACAGAGTTTCACCGTGTTGGCCAGGCTGGTCTCAAACTCCTGACCTCATGATCCACCCTCCTTGGCCTCCCGAAGTGCTTACAGGCGTAAGCCACTGCACCCAGCTGGAGCCACTATTTTTGAAGTTGGCAATCATTTGGTTAACGCATACAATTTTGCCATTTTGGTAGATTAAAAATGGTCAAATTTTAGCAGTTTCATACAGTTCGACCCCATTCTACACATTTCTTCCATCTTACTGTTATCTGGAGAGAGGGTGACCTACCAACCTGGTTTGTTTAGGGCTGGTCCGCTTATGGCACTGAAATCCCACATCCAGGGAGGCCGCTCTGTCTTAGGCAGACTAGAGTGGTGGGTCACAGCTGGGAGACCAGGTTCAAGCTCCTCAGCTTGGTGTATGGGGCACCCCATCTTGCCTGCATCCTCTGCTCCATTAAGGTGTTATTGATAAGGGCAAACATAGTTATAGTCACTAAGTGCCAAACATTGTACATGATCTCATTACTCCTCAAAACAGTCCTCTGAGGCTTAGAGAAGTTAGGTGGCCTCCGCAAGATCTCACCTATATTGGGGCTGAAGCTGTCCATGACTCCTGAACCTCTGCATTCTGTTATGTGCCAGACACTCTGCTAGGCCCTGGGATTAAAGTGAAGAAGGCAGGCCAGGCTTTTGACACTGAAAATGGAAATATGTTAAACAACTAGTTGTTGGATAACATTCCTTTGAAAATATGGTGCCCCTTCCTGGATTTGAGGACACAGAAGTAGTTTGGTGACGCTGCGCTCCCTGTGAAGCCTCAGAGGCAGGGCATGGCTCCCAGACTGTGCAGTGTGTGGGGAGCGGTCAGGTAAGGTCAGTGCCTGACAGAACAGTCAGGAACTGCACACCTGACTGTTCTGGTTGGACACGTGGATTAATTTTTGGGTTTTCTCCCTATGGATTGTTGCTCTTATGAACAGCTTTTAAAAATGGGGATTATTGGTACCTAATATTTTACTGAAAAATAAAACTTATCAGAGCACTAGACAGTTCTTTCAAAGACAGCTGTTGGCCTCCCAACTTGATCAGCTGTATTCCTCAAATGGGGGGTGCTGTGGTTTCCCCAAGGAGATGAGAAACCACAGCACAAACAAAGAACATCTTGGTGGAGAGCTGATTGTATTTGAAGATCTGGGGAGTTTTTCTCCATTAAAAAACAAAACAAAACAGACTCACATAAGAGGAAGGTTGGAAAAATCTTATGAATTCCTAATGTAAAACATGAAGAATTAATGATTTTGAAGTTACTTCAGCTCTACTCCTAAGCTGTCAGGTCACAGAGTTAAATTTTGAAGTGCACAGAACTGGACTTCAGTAATAAACCATGGAGTGCTGAGCTTACACGTCATTCAATTATCCTCTGAACTTGATTTTTTTTTCTTTTGTCATGTAGGTCACCAATAATGTGGAATCCATTTCATGGAGACAAGCTACTTTTAATCAAAAATTGTAAGGCACGGTGAGTACTCAAGCATATGACTATAATTTTCTGAATAGACTTTAGATACCAGGGTTTAAAAGCATTTCAAAATGTCTACATCATAGTAGAAGCTTGGATTAAGCTATTTTATACTTCATAGTCACTGTGGTTCGGTCTCTAAAATTATGTACATTGTCATTGAATAAAATTCTTCTTAAACAACTAGAACACTTGGTTAATTTTAAATGACTAATTATTGTTATATTATGTGAGAGCACATAAGATATGTTCTGCTTTACAAGTAAAGTCTGGCAACGTTTCCCATGGTTTGCAATTCAAATTGGACGGCTCTGAGTCATTAAAAAGCAGGTGAGCAGCAGATATAAAACAGTTTTTTGAAAGGGGTTATTTGTTTCTCTATATTGGCTTTGCTTAAAAGAATTATTTAAGGCTGAGAGAGGAGTGAGGATGAGGCAGGAGTTGGGCTCAATTTTGTTCACTAATTCAGTTAGCCTAGTCATTAGCTTAGCATTCTGAAGCTTGAGTGTTAGAATCTACAGCCGTTCTCCTAAGAAAAAAGTAAAATGTGATTTCCAAGTCGAAAATAATGAAAAAGTTTCAATGATATTGAACAGGCTACATGGAGGAGAGCAGAGGAAATCAGCAGGCTCCTGCCTCCTCATGACTGTCTTGGGGAGAATGTTGAGTGAATTGATTTTTTTTTTAAAATTTTACTTTAAATTCTAGGGTACATGTGCACAACATGCAGGTTTGTTACATATGTATACATGTGCCATGTTGGTGTGCTGCACCCATTAACTCATCATTTACATTAGGCATATCTCGTAATGCTCTCCCTCTCCCCTCCCCCCACCCCATGACAGTCCCCAGTGTGTGATGTTCCCCTTCCTGTGTCCAAGTGTTCTCTTTGTTGAATTCCCACCTATGAGTGAGAACATGAGGATGAGGTGTTTGGTTTTTTGTCCTTGCGATAGTTTGCTGAGAATGATTGTTTCCAGCTTCATCCATGTCCCTACAAAGGACATGAACTCATGCTTTTTTATGGCTGCATAGTATTCCATGGTGTATATGTGCCACATTTTCTTTTTTTTTTTTTTTTTTATTTTTATTTTTATTTTTATTTATTTTTTTTTTTCTTTTTCTTTTATTATTATTATTATTATTATTATACTTTAGGTTTTATGGTACATGTGCGCAATGTGCAGGTAAGTTACATATGTATACATGTGCCATGCTGGTGCGCTGCACCCACCAACTCGTCATCTAGCATTAGGTATATCTCCCAATGCTATCCCTCCCCCCTCCCCCCACCCCACAACAGTCCCCAAAGTGTGATGTTCCCCTTCCTGTGTCCATGTGTTCTCATTGTTCAATTCCCACCTATGAGTGAGAATATGCGGTGTTTGGTTTTTTGTTCTTGCGATAGTTTACTGAGAATGATGATTTCCAATTTCATCCATGTCCCTACGAAGGACGTGAACTCATCATTTTTTATGGCTGCATAGTATTCCATGGTGTATATGTGCCACATTTTCTTAATCCAGTCTATCATTCTTGGACATTTGGGTTGGTTCCAAGTCTTTGCTATTGTGAATAATGCCGCAATAAACATACGTGTGCATGTGTCTTTATAGCAGCATGATTTATAGTCCTTTGGGTATATACCCAGTAATGGGATGGCTGGGTCAAATGGTATTTCTAGTTCTAGATCCCTGAGGAATCGCCACACCAACTTCCACAATGGTTGAACTAGTTTACAGTCCCACCAACAGTGTAAAAGTGTTTGTATTTCTCCACATCCTCTCCAGCACCTGTTGTTTCCTGACTTTTTAATGATCGCCATTCTAACTGGTGTGAGATGGTATCTCATTGTGGTTTTGATTTGCATTTCTCTGATGGCCAGTGATGATGAGCATTTTTTCATGTGTTTTTTGGCTGCATAAATGTGTTCTTTTGAGAAGTGTCTGTTCATATCCTTTGCCACTTTTTGATGGGGTTGTTTGTTTTTTTCTTGTAAATTTGTTTGAGTTCATCGTAGATTGTGGATATTAGCCCTTTGTCAGATGACTAGATCGCAAAAATTTTCTCCCATTCTGTAGGTTGCCTGTTCAGTCTGATGGTAGTTTCTTTTGCTGTGCAGAAGCTCTTGAGTTTAATTAGATCCCATTTGTCAATTTTGGCTTTTGTTGCCATTGCTTTTGGTGTTTTAGACATGAAGTCCTTGCTCATGCCTATGTCCTCAATGGTATTGCCTAAGTTTTCTTCTAGGATTTTTATGGTTTTAGGTCTAACATTGAAGTCTGTGATCCATCTTCAAGTAATTTTTGTATAAGGCATAAGAAAGGGATCCAGTTTCAGCTTTCTACATATGGCTAGCCAGTTTTCCCAACCCAGCACCATTTATTAAATAGGGAATCCTTTCCCCATTTCTTGTTTTTGTCAGGTTTGTCAAGATGGCCGATACAGAACAGCTCCAGTCTACAGATCCCAGCGTGAGTGACGCAGAGGATGGGTGATTTCTGCATTTCCAACTGAGGTACCGGGTTCATCTCACTGGGGCTTGTCGGACAGTGGGTGTAGGACAGTGGGTGAAGCCCGCTGAGCATGAGCCAAAGCAGGGCAAGGCATCACCTCATCCAGGAAGTGCAAGCGTTCAGAGAATTCCCTTTCCTAGCCAAGGGAAGCTGTGACAGACGGCACCTGGAAAATTAGGTCACTCCCACCCTAATACTGCGCTTTTCCAGTGGTCTTAGCAAACAACACACCAGGAGATTATATCCCACTCCTGGCCCAGAGGGTCCCACACCCACAGAGTCTTGCTCATTGGTAGCAGAGCAGTCTGAGATCAAACTGCAAGGCAGCAGCGAGGCTGGGAGAGGAGCACCCACCATTGCTGAGGCTTGAGTAGGTAAACAAAGCATCTAGGAAGCTCGTACTGGGTGGAGCCCACCACAGCTCAAGGAGGCCTGCCTGCCTCTGTAGACTCCACCTCTGCAGGCAGGGCATAGCTGAACAAAAGGCAGCAGAAACCTCTGCAGACTTAAATGTCCCTGTCTGACAGTTTGGAAGAGAGTAGTGGTTCTCCCAGCACACAGCTGGAGATCTGAGAACAGACAAACTGCCTCCTCAAGTGGGTCCCTGACCCCCAAGTAGCCTAACTGGGAGGCACCCCCCAGTAGGGGCAGACTGACACCTCACATGGTCGGGTACGCCTCTGAGATGAAGCTTCCAGGGGAAAGATCAGGCAGCAACATTTGCTGTTCAGCAATATTCACTGTTCTGCAGCCTCTGCTGCTGATACCTAGGCAAACAGGGTCTGGAGTGGACCTCCAGCAGACTCCAACAGACCTGCAGCTGAGGGTCCTGACTGTTAGAAGGAAAACTAACAAACAGAAAGGACATCCACACCAAAACCCCATCTGTACGTCACCATCATCAAAGACCAAAGGTAGATAAAACCACAAAAATGGGGAAGAAACAGAGCAGAAAAGCTGAAAATTCTAAAAATCAGAGTGCCTCTCCCTCTCCAAAGGAACGCAGCTCCTCACCAACAACGGAACAAAGCTGGACGGAGAGTGACTTTGATGAGTTGAGAGAAGAAGGCTTCAGATGATCAAACTTCTCCGAGCTAAAGAAGGAAGTTTGAACCCATTGCAAAGAAGCTAAAAACCTTTAAAAAAGATTAGACAAGTGGCTAACTAGAATATCCAGTGTAGAGAAGTCCTTAAATGAGCTGATGGAGCTGAAAACCATGGCACTAGAACTACACAATGCATGTACAAGCTTCATTAGCCGATTTGATCAACTGGAAGAAAATGTATCAGTGATTGAAGATCAAATGAATGAAATGAAGTGAGAAGAGAAGTTTAGAGAAAAAAGAGTAAAAAGAAATGACCAAAGCCTCCAAGAAATATGGGACTATGTGAAAAGACCAAATCTACGCCTGATTGTTGTACCTGAAAGTCACGGGGAGAATGGAACCAAGTTGGAAAACACTCTGCAGGATATTATCCAGGAGAATTTCCCCAATCTAGCAAGGCAGGCCAACATTCAAATTCAGGAAGTACAGAGAATGCCACAAAGATACTCCTTGAGAAGAGCAACTCCAAGACACATAATTGTCAGATTCACCAAAGTTGAAATGAAGGAAAAAATGTTAAGGGCAGCCAGAGAGAAAGGTCGGGTTACCCACAAAGGGAAGCCCATCAGACTAACAGCTGATCTTTCAGCCGAAACTCTACAAGCCAGAAGAGAGTGGGGGCCAATATTCAACATTCTTAAAGAAAAGAATTTTCAAGCCAGAATTTCATATCCAGCCAAACTAAGTTTCGTAATTGGAGGAGAAATAAAATCCTTTACAGACAAGCAAATGCTGAGAGATTTTTATCACCACCAGGCCTGCCCTGCAAGAGCTCCTGAAGGAAGCACTAAACATGGAAAGGAACAACCGGTACCAGTCACTGCAAAAACATGCCAAATTGTAAAGACCATCAAGGGTAGGAAGAAACTGCATCAACTAATGAGCAAAATAACCAGCTAACATCATAATGACACAATCAAATTCACACATAACAATATTAACCTTAAATGTAACTGGGCTAAATGCTCCAATTAAAAGACACAGATTGGCAAATTGGATAAAGAGTCAAGACCCATCAGTGTGCTGTATTCAGGAGACCCATCTCACGTGCAGAGACACACATAGGCTCAAAATAAAGGGATGGAGGATGGTCTACCAAGCAAATAGAAAACAAAAAAAGGCAGGGGTTGCAATCCTAGTCTCGGATAAAACAGACTTTAAACCAACAAAGATAAAAGGAGACAAAGAAGGCCATTACATAATGGTAAAGGGATCAATTCAACAAGAAGAGCTAACTATCCTAAATACATTTGCACCCAATACAGAAGCACCCAGATTCATAAAGCAAGTCCTTAGAGACCTACAAAGAGACTTAGACTCCCACACAATAATAATGGGAGACTTTAACACCCCACTATCAACATTAGACAGATCAATGAGACACAAAGTTAACAAGGATATCCAGGAATTGAACTCAGCTCTGCACCAAGCAGACCTAATAGACATCTACAGAACTCTCCACCCCAAATCAACAGAATATACATTCTTCTCAGCACCACATCACACTTATTCCAAAATTGACCACATAGTTGGAAGTAAAGCACTCCTCAGCAAATGTAAAAGAACAGAAATTTTAACAAACTGTCTCTCAGACCACAGTGCGATCAAACTAGAACTCAGGATTAAGAAACTCACTCAAAACTGCTCAACTACATGGAAACTGAACAACCTGCTCCTGAATGACTACTGGGTACATAAAGAAATGAAGGGAGAAATAAAGATGTTCTTAGAAACCAATGAGAACAAAGACACAACATACCAGAATCTCTGGGACACATTCAAAGCAGTGTGTAGAGGGAAATTTATAGCACTAAATGCCCACAAGAGAAAGCAGGAAAGATCTAAATTTGACACCCTAACATCACAATTGAAAGAACTAGAGAAGCAAGAGCAAACACATTCAAAAGTTAGCAGAAGGCAAGAAGTAACTAACATCAGAGCAGAACTGAAGGAGATAGAGACAGAAAAAAATCCTTCAAAAAATCAATGAATCCAGGAGCTGGTTTTTTGAAAAGATCAACAAAATTGATAGACCACCAGCAAGACTAATAAAGAAGAAAAGAGAGAAGAATCAAATAGACGCAATAAAACATGATAAAGGGGATATCACCACTGATCCCACAGAAATACAACTACCATCAGAGAATACTATAAACACCTGTACACAAATAAACTAGAAAATCTAGAAGAAATGGATAAATTCATTGACATATACACCCTCCCAAGTCTAAACCAGGAAGAAGTTGAATCCCTGAATAGACCAATAACAGGTTCTGAAATTGAGGCAATAATTTATAGCCTACCAACAAAAAAAGTCCAGGACCAGATGGATTCACAGCTGAATTCTACCACAGTTACAAGGAGGAGCTGGTACCATTCCTTCTGAAAGTATTCCAATCAATAGAAAAAGAGGGAATCCTCCCTAACTCATTTTATGAGGCCAGCATCATCCTGATTCCAAAGCCTGGCAGAGACAAAACAAAAAAAGAAAATTTTAGATCAATATCCTTGATGAACATTGATGCAAAAATCCTCAATAAAATACTGGCAAGCTGAATCCAGCAGCACATCAAAAAGCTTATCCACCATGATCAAGTGGGCTTCATCCCTGGGATGCAAGTCTGGTTCAATATACGCAAATCAGTAAACGTAATCCAGCATATAAGCAGAACCAAAGACAAAAACCACATGATTAACTCAATAGATGCAGAAAAGGCCTTTGACAAAACTCAACAACCCTTCATGCTAAAAACTCTCAATAAATTAGGTATTGATGGGACATATCTCAAAATAATAAGAGCTATTTATGGATTGATGTTTTTATACATATTAGACTGTTTTGATGAGATGGCCTTGCCAAGTAGGTGTTTTTTTTGTTTATTTTTTTCCTTCTGTGTAAAGATTTTTAATTCCTTGAACCATCCTCTAGTTCCTATAGTTTTCTCATTGTTCTCTTAGGAAAGAGAAAGGTAATAGGAAATATGCACTCTTTACCCTTTCTTCATTCTGAGGGGACATTGTGATGTTACCTTGAGTCCTCTATTGAGTTTTCAGTGACAATGCTATGAGGCATGTGAGTAAACATTTAATAATGACCAAGAACTAAGTCAGATTCAAACCCAGCAATACAGAATTCTCATTTTAATTTCAAGTTATGGATATTTGTCTTTGATTTTTATGGATTTTTCCATTTTAAAACAAAACAGGTTTCAATGCTTATCTTCTCAGTAAGAGATGGGAAGGCCTATGAACATTTTAGCAACCCAAAAGATGATTCCTCAGTTTTTTCCTAAGGGGAATGTTTTATTTATAGGTAATCAAAGGAAATGTTTGTTTCCACAGGGAAGTATGGATAAAATATAAAATCTGTTTTTCAGTATCAACTAGGGATCACTAGGCAGTATGTTGGTACAGAGATGTAAATGTGAAAAGGAAAAATGTGAAGAATTGTTTTTAAATATAAGTTGCCACTTCTCTAACTCCCCCACCCGAAAAAAGAGATTAGAGTTGTCCAAGATAGCTGTAAACTTGAGTTCCTATTAATTTGCCTATATATTCAGGGAATGAGATTAAATTAACAAAGGAGGAGAGAAAGCAACTCTGGACCTGGAGCACAACTGCTGTTGTGTTGATGCGGAAAATGACTGGCTCACAGACTTTCTGCAGAAGCTGCCATGATTCTTTGAGTTGTGTTAAGAAAAAACTCTGGAGCTCAAGAGAGTCTGGCTTTGAATCTAGGCTTGACCATTTATGGATTATATGAATTTAAGCATATTACTTAACTTCTAGGTTCAGTTACCTTGCCTATAAAGTGGGCACCAACAAAATATCTTGAAGTTTTTTTAAAAAATAGAACCAAATAAGTTAATATTTGTGTAATTCATGCTGCAGTTTCTGACAAAATAAAAATTCTTAAGTGTTTACCTTTTTATATTACTCAACTAACAAGTATTTACCACTAATATTTGACATGTAATTAAAATTTTCAAACATTTAATTTTTTTCCTGGTGTTAAGATAAAATTATAGTGACATTAATAAAAGGATAACAGGTAAGGATTGTCCTTTGGTTAACTTTGGTTAATTTTAAGTGGTGTTAGTGTGATATGACTTTTGCATTACTCATTATTGGTTATTCTATGTATCAGTTAGGAGAGAGAAGTCATCCAGAAATTTGAACACGGAAAGATGAACATAAAGAATTATTAACTGTAACAGAAGACTGGAGTAAGGAGAGTTTGGCTAATAAGAACTAGAGGAATATTGGCATAGCAGCTGGAAGGAGCTGCCATTCCCTGAGGCACTGGCAGAACTTGCTGGAAATCCACCCTCTGGAACTCACTGGAGATATTCCTTCTAAGGTGACAAGGGAAGCTGTTTGTGGGAATGTATTTCCCAGGAGGCACTGAGCCTTTGCACCCAGTGCCCAAGAGAGACTGTAGGAGGCGGCTGCTGGGTGCCAGGCAACCCTGGCTGCCCTGCCCTGCAGGATCCTGGGAGTATGGGGGAGCTGCTTGCCCTGCAGGAACCTGCCTAGAGCAGGAAGCAAAAACACTTGTGCAGTATCTCACAGTGGCCTTTACTGACAAAGCTTAACATCGTAACAGTTAGCAAAGCGAAAATACTTAAGTGGCTCAGAACCATTTTCACAGAGCAAGCAAAAAGGGTGAATTTGGAGCTGAGCGTCAGTAAGTGGCTAACTCTGCTAGTAGGAGAAACACTTTTCCAAAAATTTATGTGAAATATATATGGTAAGACTTATGAAACGAGAGAATGTAAAGATACAAAGTACCTGAGAGCTTACCCCTGCTTACCCCTGGTCAGTTACAGAGAGCCTGAACTGCCTTGTTTTTGTCTTTTAGTACATGTGTTTTTCTTGTAGTGAACTTGGAATGTAAAGCTTGAATTGACAGACCCTACAAGAAGCAACATTATGAAATTTGGGTTTATGGTTATAAAAACATTGTTAAAAACATTATTCATCGTGCTACATAGAGTTTTCAAATGAGTACTCTGTGAAGAATTCTGTCTGGTTGCAGTTCTGAAGAGCAATAGATCTTGTTTCTCTTAAGACATGAAACACAGCAGAGCAGTAGCTATCCCGAAGTTGGGCTCATCAAACACTAGTCAACACTGGATATTGATTTGTGCAACTGATGAGATTAGGAGGCAGTTTAAATAAGAAATTAATCAAAGGTGGAGATTAAAAAACAACAGGAAACATGCATGAGACTAATACAAACATTGATAATGTAAATGTACTTCCTAGGGTAGAATATAAATTTTTCCCTAAACTTTCTTTCCAGCAGCCTTATGAATTAATTGGTATTTGATTGATTGATTGACAACTCCAGTTATTAACTAAATTGAATCAGCTGGGAAACATTGCCTGGATTACTTCCTCAGAATTATTTCTGCAGAGGGACTATATGATTGAATGTAATCAAATAGACTCAAGAAAGAATTAAATTCTTTAAAGTCACTTAGGCTTTTAATTTTTTCCCTCCTTTTTTCTTTTTGTCTAATAATTGAATACTCATTTAAAAAATGTGTTATTGATATATCTAAGGAATTAAATGTCGTTGAACTAATGTTACCTGTAATGAGGAAGAAATTGTTATTGAAAGAAGGGAAATAAAAAGAGAATAAGTTCTGCAAGACTACTTTTGTGCCTATGTTTATTTGATGAATTCTGGTAAGGGAGACATATATGTCTTACAATCATTGTATACACATTGAGCTTATATGCATATTGCTTTAAAATGCTCTGTATTCAATATTTCTATGTCTCCACTTTCTGTTTAAGATCCATCTAGTTTCTCCTGGACAGGAACTATGTATTCTCTGCTTAAAACAGAAACATCTTGCAAAACTGGCTTGAGTTGGTGATGCTAAGTATACAAATAGCAGGGAGCGCTGTCTAACTAATAAGAAAGTTTAGTTCACCAAAATTCTATTCATATCAAAGAATCTCAGAAATAGTTAGAAAGTCTGTTTTGGTAGCTACTTACTACCTTTACGATCATAAATAGTTTATGGTTCTATGGTTGCTACTTTTGCCAGTAGCATTTGTGCTTCCTATTTGATCTTTTTGAAGATTTTTGTCAGGTATTAAATAGATTGATTTCTTTTTAAAAAACAGCATAACCCAATAAATCTTTTTCTAGATGCTACTTAGTGGCCCATTCCCACTTCCCATTATGCATGTGGTCTTGATAAGGTTGCCCCATTCAACTAATTTGTGCTTAGTAGGAAGGACACTTGAGAGCAGTTGGGACCAGTGTCTGTCAAATAAATATAAATTCATAATTAGGCAGAGTGAGAATGCCCAGAATGGTTTATCATCATAACCATTCCCAAAGCAGGGTTGAGGTCTTATGGGGAGGCCTTACTCTGCTGTTTGTGATCATCCCCGGCCGGCACACAAGCCCTCAGAATCTGCAATGATGTCTTCTCAAAGTATATTCAAATACTTGCATTTAAATCAAGAGAGTAATAAAAATGTCAATTTTAAAAGAGATTATTATTTAAATGGTCTGTTAGAAAAACTACAGCAACATTGCTCCCCTCAAAGAAGAAGGCTGAAAGGATAATTAGACATCAGCAGAATACCAACACATTACTGGGAAAAAGAAAGGGCACAGGAACTTCTAAAATTCACAGAAATAAAAATCAGCACAGGGACCTAGACCTTCATTAGAACCAAGTGATGAGATGAGCTACTAATGTTGAACAGCAGTATAAATGTTATAAGGTTTCAGAATATTCCTTGGGATTACTCAGGGAATGAAAAATTGACACATTTTACATTCTCTTTTGGATTTAAAATAGCCAATAAAATTCGTTTTCCTAACATATACTTAAATCAATATGCATGCTGCAAGAAGCCAAGTTCAAGGGCACAATTTAGCATATATCATGTGTTTGTTGCTACTGTTAACAGCCTTCTCTTTTTTTCCTGGGGTCAGAGCCAATCAAGAGACGTATAGAAGCCTGAGAGTTAGAGATCAAAATACCAGCTTTATGACTTATCAAAGCCAGATAGGAGAATAGGGTTTTATGTGTGGGCCAAAGGGGATACTAATTTCTCCCCTATGAACTGAAGTCAATTCCGTACACTGCGCGGGACTGCCCCTAGGGCAGGGAGGGTGGGGTGCTGCCCCCTAGCGGAGGGCTCCGGTGCACACAGGCAACAACAGCCACAGACCCACCGCCCTCCTGCTCCATCTCCTTTGGTAATTCATGAGACAGTTTCCTGGGAAGTCCCATGTTTAATTTTCATCTTAATTGACTTTGAAACAGTATTCTCTATGTAGCCATGAGGAAATGAGAATTTGTTTCCTATAGATCTCCACTGAACTACTTTATCATTTCTGATTGAGTCAATTCCTTATTTTCCTCTCGTAACTAACACCCACTCGCCTCCAGGTTAAAGTTTTCCTTACTTGGCAAAATCAGATACTAAATAAAATATGATTAAAGTAAGTCGAAACTCTTGCTCATCCTTACCAGAGTTGCACAAATTCGATCTTGAATATGACAGGCACAGTCTTGCTCTGATTCAAATACAAAGTGAGCAGCTGGTTTATGGCCCAGCAGGAGCCAAGGGCGACCCGCCTACCTCCTAATCTAGAGCTCTTCCCACTTCGCAGCATTTGCCACATAAGACGTTAAGATGGAGAGTCTCGCAGAGCAGTTGCGAGTGCACTGTGGAGGCAGGTGGCTTTGAGTTTGGATTTCAGCTGTGCTCTGACTAGCCCTGTGACTTTGAGAGAGGTTATGACCTTCCTGGGTCTCCACTGTTTCATGGGCAAAATGCAGATCACAATGTTTCTGTTGCAATATTGCTGTATTTAAATGAGATTATGCGTTTGAAATGCATCTTACTGTGCCTGTGGTAGCTTAGCACTAATAAGTGCTGGCATGACCCATTGTTAAGCTGCACTTGCCCATAGTATGAATAAAAAATAGTTTAATTTTACACAAGTTGTAAATGAAAAGGGAATGAGTATGTAAATAAACCATTTGAAAAGATGCATCAGTCACATGGCTTCTTCCTAGAAACCAGTCGTCGGCAGAAGCGATCTATCGACACCTTCTTTCTTTTCTCATTTCTGGTTTGGTTTCTGGCTGCTCTTCCTCATTTTTTCCTTTTGTGGCTGCCTTGTGTCTCTGTGAGACCGCTGGGGCTTTGTTCCTCCAATCTTGTCTCCCTCTGTCCAACCACAGCTACCTTTCTTCGTCCTCACAGCCTGATGTCATCACAAGGGGAGTAACTTCCCCCTTCCACATATAACAGAAAGTAACACTTCAGCAACCCCCAACTCTGGAGTTAATAACTCAGTTTCTTTTGGTTCTGGAACAGTTCAAAGCTCTCTCTCTCTTTTTTCTTCTTTTAAAAGCGTATTTGACAAACACTGTGTAGTACTTGCTATGTGCCAGACACTGTTCTAAGCACTTTGCAGGTATTAACTCATTTTATCTTCCTATATCTAATCCAATTTTATATAAAACAGAAACTAAAGCAGAGAAGGGCTTAGTAACTTACCTGAAATTACCCAGCTAGCACTTGGTGGAAGCAGTATTTCAGGCTGAGGAGTCTGGCCCTGGTCTCTGTGCTTTTAACAGCTCAGCCCAGCTGCTTCTCGGCCACCCTTGCGATATCATCTTCCATCTCACACTGCCAAGGGCAGGAATGCCAGACTTATTAGAAAAGCCTTGAAAAACTTAAGAATGTAAGTATTAAAAAGTTCAGCGTCTCAACTATTTATCATTGCTTTGTAGTGAGAACACTTAAAATCTTTTCTTTTAGATGTTTTGAAATACATAGTACATTAACTATAGTCACCATGTTTTGCAATAAACCACCAGAACTGATTCCTACCATCTAACTGAAACTTTGCACTCTTTGGCAAACATCTCCCCTTTCCCTGACTTCCCCACCATAAATACATACAACTTTTATTTGCCAATTAAAAATAAAATAAAAACAAAAAGAGGTGCAACGAATAGTTGTGCTTTCATCGTCCAAAACACTAAGGGTAATGCTGGTCCAAGAGAATGACAGATTTTTGAGGATGGTTTTGTTGTTTTTATTTTGTTGGTAGCACAGAGGAGATGGGAGAGTTCTGAGCACAGAAAATGAAAGAGGAACTGGAGCAGGGGACAGGAAATTTGCAAAATGTCAGAGCTGAAGTTGTAGAGCAAAAGAGGGACCATTGGTTGGGCTTACAGAATCGTTGTGGAGTTTACCATTGTCATCCTGAGCAAAGCACAGGGCTGAGAACAAGCAGGGAGAGGGAGGGAAGAGCCTCGGATAAGGCAGTGCTGGGGCCAGAGGGAAGGCTGCTGTCATCTCTCAACTGGGATCAGCTATCCCATGCCTCCCGGGCTTTTTGCCTTTCTAAATTTGGGGGTGGCTCTCCCTCAGAGATGCGCTCTTGGAGGCAACCAAAACACACTAAAAGTGAAATGTCACCTCAGTTATGAATGATCCTGATGAAGACGGTAACTAGGAAGTGTCTGAAGCCTGAAGCCACCACTCTATAAACACCAAATGTATTGCTGAGCTCGAGAATAAAAATGATATGTGCTAACTGTAGGCAAGGGCCACATAAGCAAGACAAAGTATTACCAAGAGGCACAATTTTTTTTTAGAAAAATTGTTATATATTTTTATTTAAAAATTTTAAGAATACATTGTTGTTAGTTATATTACCATGTTGTATAATAGATCTCTTGAATTTATTACTCCTGTCTAATAGATATTTTGTATTCTTTGACCAACATCCTCCTAACTCTCCCATCTCTGTCCCTGGTAACCACCATTCTATTCTCTGCTTCTTGGAGTTAGACTTTCTTAGATTCCACACATAAGTGAGGTCATGCAGTATTTGTGTTTCTGTCCTGGCTGATTTCAGTTGGCATAATGTCCTCCAGGTTCATCCATGTTGTCGCAAGTGACAGGATTTCCCTCTTTTTAAGGTTAAATAATAATCCATTGTGTATATATGCTACATTTTCTTTATTCATTCATCTGTTGAGAGATACTTAGGTTGATTTCATATTTTAGCTATTGTGAATAATACCGCATTGAACATAGGAGTGCGGATGTCTCTTTGATACACTGATTTTAATTTTTTTGGATAGATACCCAGTAAAGGGATTGCTGGATCACATAGTAGTTCTATTTTTATTTTTTTCAGTAACTTCTGTGTAGTTTTCCATGCTGGATGTACTAATTTACATTCCTACCAACTGTATACAAGGGTTCCCTTTCTACCACATCCTCACCAACACCTGTTATCATTCATCTTTTTGATACAACCATTCTAACAGGTGTGAGATGGTATCTCATTGTGGTTTTAATGTACATTTCTCTGATGATTAGTGATGTTAAGCTTTTCCTATGTACTCATTGAACATTTGTATCTCTTATGTTAAGAAATGTCTTTTCTCGTCCTTTGCCCACTTAAAAATCAGGTTGTTTTCTTGCTATTGAGTTGTTTGTGTTTCTTACATATTTTCAGTGTTAAACCTTTATCTGATACATGGTTTTCAAATATTTTCTCCAAATCTATAGGTTGTTTCTTAATTATGTTGATTGTTTCCTTTGCTTTGCTGAATCTTTTTAGTTTGATGTGATCCTGTTTGTCTATATTTGCTTCTTTATTGCCTGTCCTTTCTTGGTCATTCTCAAAAATCATTGCCCAGACCAGTATCATAGAGCGTTGCCCTTCAGGTTTCTTCTACGTAGTTTTACAGATTCTGGTCTTTTTTATTGCACAGGCAATAAAAAAGCAAAAATAGGGTAGAGTTTCATTCTCTGGGCAGGCCATATCAGCTGAGGCATCAGAAAGAGACAACACAGCCTTCATTTCCTTCCATTGCTTTGTGGGAAGTCTAAGGATATTTCAGAGTGAAACAAATATGGACACAAAGGATCTGAGCCCCTTTTCCAGAAGCATTTTTCCTGAGGACAGACCCAAACAGGGATGGCTCAGTGATATAGTTGTGACCTGTGTCCCCTCTAAATCTCACGTTGAAATGTAATCTGCAATGCTGATCTGTGTAACCTCTAAATCTCACGATGAAATGTAATCTCCAGTGCTGATCTGTGTCCCCTATAAATCTCACGTTGAAATGTAATCTCCATTGCTGATCTGTGTCCCCTCTAAATCTCACGTTGAAACGTAATCTCCAATGCCGATCTGTGTCCCCTCTAAATCTCACGCTGAAATGTAACCTCCAATGCTGACCTGTGTCCCCTCTAAATCTCACTTTGAAATGTAATCTCCAATGCTTACCTGTGTCCCTTCTAAATCTCACGGTGAAATGTAATCTCCAATGCTGACCTGTGTCCCGTCTAAATCTCACGTTGAAATGTAATCTCCAATGCTGCCTGTGTCCCCTCTAAATCTCACGTTGAAATGTAATCTCCAATGCTGACCTGTGTCCTCTCTATATCTCACATTGAAATGTAATCTCCAATGCTGATCTGTGTCCCCTCTAAATCTCACGTTGAAATGTAATCTCCAATGCTGAACTGTGTCCCCTCCAAATCTCATGTTGAAATATAATCTCAAATGCTGACCTGTGTCCCCTCTAAATCTCACGTTGAAATGTAATCTCCAATTCTGACCTGTGTCCCGCCTAAATATAACGTTGAAATGTAATCTCCAATGCGGCCTGTGTCCCCGCTAAACCTCACGATGAAATGTAATCTCCAATGCTGAGCTATGTCCGCTCTAAATCTCACGTTGAAATGTAATCTCCAATGCTGAGCTGTGTCCCCTCTAAATCTTGCGTTGAAATGTAATCTCTAATGCTCATCTGTGTCCCCTTTAAATCTCATGTTGAAATGTAATCTCCAATGCTGATCTGTGTCCCCTCTAAATCTGACGTTGAAATGTAATCTCCAATGCTGACCTGTGTCCCCTCTAAATCTCATGTTGAAATGTAATCTCCAATGCTGACCTGTGTCCCCTCTAAATCTCCGTTGAAATGTAATCTTCAATGCTTATCTGTGTCCCCTCTAAATCTCACGTTGAAATGTAATCTCCAATGCTGAACTGTGTCCCCTCCAAATCTCACGTTGAAATGTAATCTCCAATGCTGACCTGTGTCCTCTCTAAATACCATGTTGAAATATAATCTCCAATGCTGACCTGTGTCCCCTCTAAATCTCACGTTGAAATTTAATCTCCAATGTTGAACTATGTCCCCTCTAAATCTCACGTTGAGACGTAATCTCCAATGCTGACCTGTGTCCCCTCTAAATCTCACATTGAAATGTAATCTCCAATGCTGATCTGTGTCCTCCCTAAGTCTCACGTTGAAATGTAATCTCCAATGCTGACCTGTGTCCCCTCTAAACCTCACGTTGAAATGTAATCTCCAATGCTGACTTGTGTCCCCTCTAAATTTCACGTTGAAATGTAATCTCCAATGCTGATCTGTGTCCCCTCTAAATCTCACGTTGAAATGTAATCTCCTATGCTGACCTGTGTCCCCTCTATATCTCAAATTGAAATGTAATCTCCAAAGCTGATCTGTGTTCCCTCTAAATCTACGGTGAAGTGTAATCTCCATTGCTGAACTGTGTCCCCTCAAAATCTCACGTTGAAATGTAATCTGCAATGCTGACCTGTGTCCCCTCTAAATCTCATGTTGAAATACAATCTCCAATGCTGGCCTGTGTCCCCTCTAAATCTCACGTTGAAACGTAAGCTCCAATGCTGATCTCTGTCCCCTCCAAATCTCACGTTGAAATCTAATCTCAAATGTTGACCTGTGTCCCCTCTAAATCTCACGTTGAAATGTAATCTCCAATACTGACCTGTGTCCCTTCTAAATCTCACGTTGAAATGTAATCTCCAATTCTGACCTGTGTCCCGCCTAAATATAACGTTGAAATGTAATCTCCAATGCGGCCTGTGTCCCCTCTAAACCTCACGATGAAATGTAATCTCCAATGCTGAGCTATGTCCCCTCTAAATCTCACGTTGAAATGTAATCTCCAATGCTGACCTGTGTCCCCTCTAAATCTCACGTTGAAATGTAATCTCTAATGCTTATCTGCGTCCCCTTTAAATCTCATGTTGAAATGTAATCTCCAATGCTGATCTGTGTCCCCTCTAAATTTGACGTTGAAATGTAATCTCCAATGCTGACCTGCGTCCCCTCTAAATCTCACGTTGAAATGTAATCTCCAATGCTGACCTGTGTCCCCTCTAAATCTCCGTTGAAATGTAATCTTCAATGCTTATCTGTGTCCCCTCTAAATCTCACGTTGAAATGTAATCTCCAATGCTGACCTGTGTCCCCTCTAAATCTCACGATGAAATGTAATCTCCAATGCTGATCTGTGTCCCCTCTAAGTCTCACGTTGAAATGTAATCTCCAATGCTGACCTGTGTCCCCTCTAAATCTCACGTTGAAATGTAATCTCCAATGCTGACTTGTGTCACCTCTAAATTCACGTTGAAATGTAATCTCCAATGCAGATCTGTGTCCCCTCTAAATCTCACGTTGAATTGTAATCTCCAATACTGAACTGTGTCCCCTCTAAATCTCACGTTGAAATGTAATCTCCTATGCTGACCTGTGTCCCCTCTATATCTCAAATTGAAATGTAATCTCCAATGCTGATCTGTGTTCCCTCTAAATCTCACGTTTAAGTGTAATCTCCAATGCTGAACTGTGTCCCCTCGAAATCTCACGTTGAAATGTAATCTGCAATGCTGACCTGTGTCCCCTCTAAATCTCATGTTGAAATATAATCTCCAATGCTGGCCTGTGTCCCCTCTAAATCTCACGTTGAAATGTAATCTCCAATGCTGAACTGTGTCCCCTCTAAATCTCACGTTGAAATGTAATCTCCAATGCTGACCTGTGTACACTCTAAATCTCACGTTGAAATGTAATCTCCAATGCTGAAATGTGTCCCCTCTAAATCACACGTGGAAATGTAATCCCCAATGCTGATCTGTTTCCCCTCTAAATCTCCCGTTGAAATGTGATCTCCAATGCTGAACAGTGTCCCCTCTAAATCTCACGTTGAAATGTAATCTCCAATGTTTACCTGTGTCCCCTCTAAATCTCACGTTGAAATGTAATCTCCAATGCTGATCTGTGTCCCCTATAAATCTCACGTTGAAATGTAATCTCCAATGCTGATCTGTGTCCCCTCTAAATCTCACGTTGAAATGTAATCTTCAATGCTGACCTGTGTCCCCTCCAAATCCCACGTTGAAATGTAATCTCCAATGCTGACCTGTCTCCCCTCTAAATCTCACGTTGAAATGTAATCTCCAATTCTGATCTCTGTCCCCTCTAAATCTCACGCTGAAATGTAACCTCCAATGCTGACCTGTGTCCCCTCTAAATCTCACGTTGAAATGTAATCTCCAATGTTTACCTGTGTCCCCTCTAAATCTCACGTTGAAATGTAATCTCCAATGCTGATCTGTGTCCCCTCTAAATCTCACGTTGAAATGTAATCTCCAATGCTGATCTGTGTCCCCTCTAAATCTCACGTTGAAATGTAATCTTCAATGCTGACCTGTGTCCCCTCCAAATCCCACGTTGAAATGTAATCTCCAATGCTGACCTGTCTCCCCTCTAAATCTCACGTTGAAATGTAATCTCCAATTCTGATCTCTGTCCCCTCTAAATCTCACGCTGAAATGTAACCTCCAATGCTGACCTGTGTCCCCTCTAAATCTCACGTTGAAATGTAATCTGCAATGCTGACGTGTGTCCCTTCTAAATCTCACGTTGAAATGTAGTCTCCAATGCTGACCTGTGTCCCCTCTAAATCTCACTTTGAATTTTAATCTCCAATACTGCCTGTGTCCCTTCTAAATCTCACGTTGAAATGTAATCTCCAATGCTGACCTGTGTCCCGTCTAAATCTCACGTTGAAATGTCATCTCCAATGCTGCCTGTGTCCCCTCTAAATCTCACGTTGAAATGTAATCTGCAATGCTGACCTGTGTCACCTCTAAATCTCATGTTGAAATGTAATCTCCAATGCTGGCCTGTGTCCCCTGTAAATCTCAGGTTGAAATGTAATCTCCAATGCTGACCTGTGTCCATTCTAAATCTCACGTTGAAATGTAATCTCCAATGCTGACCTGTGTACCCTCTAAATTTGACGTTGAAATGTAATCTCCAATGCTGAAATGTGTCCCCTCTAAATCACACGTTGAAATGTAGTCTCCAATGCTGAAATGTGTCCCCTCTAAATCACACGTTGAAATGTAATCTCCAATGCTGATCTGTGTCCCCTCTAAATCTCAGGTTGAAATGTAATCTCCAATGCTGAACTGTGTCCCCTCTAAATCTCACGTTGAAATGTAATCTCCATTGCTGATCTGTGTCCCCTCTAAATCTCACGTTGAAATGTAATATCAAATGCTGAACTGTGTCCCCTCTAAATCTCACGTTGAAATATAATCTCCAGTGCTGACCTGTGTCCCCTCTAAATCTCACGTTGAAATGTAATCTCCAATGCTGACCTGTGTCCCCTCTAAATCTCACGTTGAAATGTAATCTCCAGTGCTGACCTGTGTCCCCTCTAAGTCTCACGTTGAAGTGTAATCTCCAATGCTGATCTGTCTCCCCTCTAAATCTCACGTTGAAATGTAATCTTCGATGCTGAACTGTGTCCCCTCTAAATCTCACGCTGAAATGTAATCTCCAATGCTGACCTGTGTCCCCTCTAAATCTCACGTTGAAATGTAATCTCCAATGCTGGTCTCTGTCCCCTCTAAGACTCACGATGAAATGTTATATCCAATGCTGACCTGTGTACCCTCTAAATCGCACGTTGATATGTAATGTCCAATGCTGACTTGTGGCCCCTCTAAATCTCACGTTGAAATGTAATCTCCAACGCTGATCTGTGTCCCCTCTAAATCTCACGTTGAATTGTAATCTCCAATGCTGATCTGTGTCCCCTCCAAATCTCACGTTGAAATGTAATGTGCAATGCTGACCTGTGTCCCCTCTAAATCTCATGTTGAAATGTAATCTCCAAAGCTGGCCTGTGTCCCCTCTAAATCTCACGTTGAAATGTAATCTCCAATGCTGACCTGTGTCCCCTCTAAATCTCACGTTGAAATGTAATCTCCAATGCTGACCTGTGTACCCTCTAAATCTCACATTCAAATGTAATTTCCAATGCTGGAATGTGTCCCCTCTAAATCACACGTGGAAATGTGATCTCCAATGCTGATCTGTGTCCCCTATAAATCTCACGTTGTAATGTAATCTCTAATGCGGAACTGTGTCCCCTCTGAATCTCACGTTGAAATGTAATCTCCAATGCTGACCTGTGTACCCTCTAAATCTCACGTTGAAATGTCATCTCCAATGCTGATCTGTGTCACCTCTAAATCTCACGTTGTAATGTAATCTCCAATGCTGATCTGTGTCCCCTCTAAATCTCACGTTGAAATGTAATCTCCAATGCTGACCTGTGTCCCCTCTAAATCCCACGTTGAAATGTAATCTCCAATGCTGACCTGTCTCCCCTCTAAATCTCACGTTGAAATGTAATCTCCAATGCTGATCTCTGTCCCCTCTAAATCTCACGTTGAAAGGTAATCTCCAATGCTGAACTGTGTCCCCTCTAAATCTCACGTTGATATGTAATCTCCAATGCTGACCTGTGTCCCCTCTAAGTCTCACGTTGAAATGTAATCTCCAATGCTGACCTGTGTCCCCTCTAAATCTCACGTTGAAATGTAATCTCCAATGCTGACTTGTGTCACCTCTAAATTCACGTTGAAATGTAATCTCCAATGCAGATCTGTGTCCCCTCGAAATCTCACGTTGAATTGTAATCTCCAATACTGAACTGTGTCCCCTCTAAATCTCACGTTGAAATGTAATCTCCTATGCTGACCTGTGTCCCCTCTATATCTCAAATTGAAATGTAATCTCCAATGCTGATCTGTGTTCCCTCTAAATCTCACGTTTAAGTGTAATCTCCAATGCTGAACTGTGTCCCCTCGAAATCTCACGTTGAAATGTAATCTGCAATGCTGACCTGTGTCCCCTCTAAATCTCATGTTGAAATATAATCTCCAATGCTGGCCTGTGTCCCCTCTAAATCTCACGTTGAAATGTAATCTCCAATGTTGAACTGTGTCCCCTCTAAATCTCACGTTGAAATGTAATCTCCAATGCTGACCTGTGTACACTCTAAATCTCACGTTGAAATGAAATCTCCAATGCTGAAATGTGTCCCCTCTAAATCACACGTGGAAATGTAATCCCCAATGCTGATCTGTTTCCCCTCTAAATCTCCCGTTGAAATGTGATCTCCAATGCTGAACTGGGTCCCCTCAAAATCTCACGCTGAAATGTAATCTCCAATGCTGACCTGTGTCCCCTCTAAATCTCACGTTGAAATGTAATCTGCAATGCTGACGTGTGTCCCTTCTAAATCTCACGTTGAAATGTAGTCTCCAATGCTGACCTGTGTCCCCTCTAAATCTCACTTTGAATTTTAATCTCCAATACTGCCTGTGTCCCTTCTAAATCTCACGTTGAAATGTAATCTCCAATGCTGACCTGTGTCCCGTCTAAATCTCACGTTGAAATGTCATCTCCAATGCTGCCTGTGTCCCCTCTAAATCTCACGTTGAAATGTAATCTGCAATGCTGACCTGTGTCACCTCTAAATCTCATGTTGAAATGTAATCTCCAATGCTGGCCTGTGTCCCCTGTAAATCTCAGGTTGAAATGTAATCTCCAATGCTGACCTCTGTCCATTCTAAATCTCACGTTGAAATGTAATCTCCAATGCTGACATGTGTACCCTCTAAATTTGACGTTGAAATGTAATCTCCAATGCTGAAATGTGTCCCCTCTAAATCACACGTTGAAATGTAGTCTCCAATGCTGAAATGTGTCCCCTCTAAATCACACGTTGAAATGTAATCTCCAATGCTGATCTGTGTCCCCTCTAAATCTCAGGTTGAAATGTAATCTCCAATGCTGAACTGTGTCCCCTCTAAATCTCACGTTGAAATGTAATCTCCATTGCTGATCTGTGTCCCCTCTAAATCTCACGTTGAAATGTAATATCAAATGCTGAACTGTGTCCCCTCTAAATCTCACGTTGAAATATAAACTCCAGTGCTGACCTGTGTCCCCTCTAAATCTCACGTTGAAATGTAATCTCCAATGCTGACCTGTGTCCCCTCTAAATCTCACGTTGAAATGTAATCTCCAGTGCTGACCTGTGTCCCCTCTAAGTCTCACGTTGAAGTGTAATCTCCAATGCTGATCTGTCTCCCCTCTAAATCTCACGTTGAAATGTAATCTTCGATGCTGAACTGTGTCCCCTCTAAATCTCAGGCTGAAATGTAATCTCCAATGCTGACCTGTGTCCCCTCTAAATCTCACGTTGAAATGTAATCTCCAATGCTGGTCTCTGTCCCCTCTAAGACTCACGATGAAATGTTATATCCAATGCTGACCTGTGTACCCTCTAAATCGCACGTTGATATGTAATGTCCAATGCTGACTTGTGGCCCCTCTAAATCTCACGTTGAAATGTAATCTCCAACGCTGATCTGTGTCCCCTCTAAATCTCACGTTGAATTGTAATCTCCAATGCTGATCTGTGTCCCCTCCAAATCTCACGTTGAAATGTAATGTGCAATGCTGACCTGTGTCCCCTCTAAATCTCATGTTGAAATGTAATCTCCAAAGCTGGCCTGTGTCCCCTCTAAATCTCACGTTGAAATGTAATCTCCAATGCTGACCTGTGTCCCCTCTAAATCTCACGTTGAAATGTAATCTCCAATGCTGACCTGTGTACCCTCTAAATCTCACATTCAAATGTAATTTCCAATGCTGAAATGTGTCCCCTCTAAATCACACGTGGAAATGTGATCTCCAATGCTGATCTGTGTCACCTCTAAATCTCACGTTGTAATGTAATCTCCAATGCTGATCTGTGTCCCCTCTAAATCTCACGTTGAAATGTAATCTCCAATGCTGACCTGTGTCCCCTCTAAATCCCACGTTGAAATGTAATCTCCAATGCTGACCTGTCTCCCCTCTAAATCTCACGTTGAAATGTAATCTCCAATGCTGATCTCTGTCCCCTCTAAATCTCACGTTGAAAGGTAATCTCCAATGCTGAACTCTGTCCCCTCTAAATCTCACGTTGATATGTAATCTCCAATGCTGACATGCGTCCCCTCTAAATCTCACGTTGAAATGTAATCTCCAATGCTGATCTGTGTCCCCTCTAAATCAAACGTTGAAATGAAATCTCTAATGCTGATCTGTGTCCCCTCTAAATTTCACGTTGAAATGTAATCTCCAATGCTGACCTGTGTCCCCTATAAATCTCACGTTGAAATGTAATCTCCAATGCTGACCTGTGTCCCCTGTAAATCTCACATTGAAATGAAATCCCTAATGCTGATCTGTGTCCCCTCTAAATTTCACGTTGAAATGTAATCTCCAATGCTGATCTGTGTCCCCTCTAAATGTCACGTTGAAATGTAATCTCCAATGGAGACCTGTGTCCCCTCTAAATCTCACGTTGAAATGTAATCTCCAATGCTGAACTGTGTCCCTTCTAAATTTCACGTTGAAATGTAATCTACAATGCTGACCTCTGTCCCCACTAAATCTCACGTTGAATTGTAATCTCCAATGCTGCCTGTGTCCCCTCTAAATCTCACGATGAAATATAATCTCCAATGCTTACCTGTGTCGACTCTAAATCTCACGTTGAAATGTAATATCCAATGCTGACCGGTGTCCCCCCTAAATCTCACGTTGAAATCTAATCTGCAATGCTGATCTTTGTCCCTTCTAAATCGCACGTTGAAATGTAATCTCCAATGCTGACTTGTGTCCCCTCTAAATCTCACGTTGAAATGTAATCTCCAATGCTGATCAGTGAACACTCTAAATCTCACGTTGAATTGTAATCTCCAATGCTGAACTCTGTCCCCTCTAATTCTCACGTTGAAATGTAATCTCCTATGCTGACCTGTGTCACCTCTATATCTCAAATTGAAATGTAATCTCCAATGCTGATCTGTGTTCCCTCTAAACCTCACGTTGAAGTGTAATCTCCAATGCTGAACTGTGTCCCCTCCAAATCTCACGTTGAAATGTAATGTGCAATGCTGACCTGTGTCTCCTGTAAATCTCATGTTGAAATGTAATCTCCAATGCTGAACGGTGTCCCTTCTAAATCTCACGTTGAAATGTAATATCCAATGCTGACCTGTGTCCCCTCTAAATCTCACGTTGAAATGTCATCTCCAATGCTCACCTGTGTTCCATCTAAATCTCAAGTTGAAATGTAATCTCCAATGCTGATCTGTGTCCCCTATAAATCTCACGTTGAAATGTAATCTCCAATGCTGACCTGCGTCCTCTCTAAATCTCACGTTGAAATCTAATCTGCAATGCTGATCATTGTCCCTTCTAAATCTCACGTTGAAATGTAATCTCTAATGCTGACCTGTGTCCCGTCTAAATCTCACGTTGAAATGTGATCTCCAATGCTGCCTGTGTCCCCTCTAAGTCTCACGTTCAAATGTAATCTGCAATGCTGACCTGTGTCCCCTCTAAATTTCATGTTGAAATGTAATCTCTAATGCTGGCCTGTGTCCCCTCTGAATCTCACGTTGAAATGTAATCTCCAATGCTGACCTGTGTACTCTCTAAATCTCACGTTGAAATGTAATCTCCAATGCTGATCTGCGTCCCCTCTAAATCTCACGCTGAAATGTAATCTCCAATGCTGAACTGTGTCCCCTCTAAATCTCACGTTGAAATTTAATCTCCAATGCTGACCTGTGTCCCTTCTATATCTTAAGTTGTAATGTAATCTCCAATTCTGACCTGTGTCCCGCCTAAATATAACGTTGAAATGTAATCCCCAATGCTGCCGTTGTCCCCTCTAAACCTCACTTTGAAATGTAATCTCCAATGCTGATCTGTGTCCCCTCTAAATCTCACGTTGAAATGTAATCTCCAATGCTGAACTGTGTCCCCTCTAAATCTCACGTTGAAATGTAATCTCCATTGCTGATCTGTGTCCCCTCTAAATCTCACGTTGAAATGTAATATCAAATGCTGAACTGTGTCCCCTCTAAATCTCACGCTGAATTATAATCTGCAGTGCTGACCTGTGTCCCCTCTAAATCTCACGTTGAAATGTAATCTCCAATGCTGACCTGTGTCCCCTCTAAATCTCACGTTGAAATGTTATCTGCAATGCTGACCTGTGTCCCCTCTAAGTCTCACGTTGAAGTGTAATCTCCAATGCTGACCGGTGTCCCCTCTAAATCTCACGTTGAAATGTAATCTGCAGTGCTGAACTTTGTCCACTCTAAATCTCACGTTGAAATGTAATCTCCAATGCTGACCTGTGTCCCCTCTAAATCTCACGTTGAAATGTAATATCCAATGCTGACAGGTGTCCCCTCTAAATCTCACGTTGAAATATAATCTGTAATGCTGATCTGTGTACCTTCTAAATCTCACGTTGAAATGTAATCTCCAATGCTGACCTGTGTCCCGTCTAAATCTCACGTTGAAATGTAATCTCCAATGCTGCCTGTGTCCACTCTAAATCTCGCGTTGAATTGTAATCTCCAATGCTGCCTGTGTCCCCCCTAAATCTCACGTTGAAAAGTAGTCTCCAATGCTGACCTGTGTCCCCTCTAAATCTCACGTTGAAATCTGATCTGCAATGCTGATCGGTGTCCTTTCTAAATCTCACGTTGAAATGTAATCTCCAATGCTGACCTGTGTCCCGTCTAAATCTCACGTTGAAATGTGATCTCCAATGCTGTCTGTGTCCCCTCTAAGTCTCACGTTGAAAAGTAATCTGCAATGCTGACCTGTGTCCCCTCTAAATGTCATGTTGAAATGTAATCTCCAATGCTGGCCTGTGTCCCGTCTAAATCTCACGTTGAAATGTAATCTCCAATGCTGAGCTGTGTCCCCTCTAAATCTCACGTTGAAATGTAATCTCCAATGCTGAAATGTGTCCCCTCTAAATCACTCGTTGAAATGTAATCTGCAATGCTGATCTGTGTCCCCTCTAAATCTCACGTTGAAATGTAATCTCCAATGCTGAACGGTGTCCCCTCTAAATCTCACATTGAAATGTAATCTCCAATGCTGAACTCTGTCCCCTCTAAATCTCACGTTGAAATGTAATCTCCAATGGTGATCTGTGTCACCTCTAAATCTCACGTTGAAATGTAATCTCCAATGCTGACCTGTCTCCCCTCGAAATCTCACGTTGAAATGTAATCTCCAATGCTGATCTGTGTCCCCTCTAAATCTCATGTTGTAATGTAATCTCCAATGCTGACCTGTGTCCCCTCTAAATCTCACGTTGAAATGTAATCTCCAATGGTGATGTCTTTCCCCTCTAAGTCTCAGATTGAAATGTAATCTCCAATGCTGACCAGTGTCCCCTCTAAATCGCACGTTGATATGTAATCTCCAATGCTGACTTGTGTCCCCTCTAAATCCCACGTTGAATTGTAATCTTCAATGCTGAACTGTGTCCCCTCCAAATCTCACGCTGAAATGTAATGTGCAATGATGACCTGTGTCCCGTCTGAATCTCACGTTGAAATGTAATCTCCAATGCTGCCTGTGTCCACTCTAAATCTCACGTTGAATTGTAATCTCCAATGCTGCCTGTGTCCCCTCTAAATCTCACGTTGAAAATTAATCTCCAATGCTGACCTGTGTCCCCTCTAAATCTCACGTTGAAATCTAATCTGCAATGCTGATCGATGTCCTTTCTAAATCTGACGTTGAAATGTAATCTCCAATGCTGAACTGTGTCCCCTCTGAATCTCACGTTGAAATGTAATCTCCAATGCTGACCTGTGTACTCTCTAAATCTCACGATGAAATGTAATCTGCAATGCTGACCTGTGTCCCCTCTAAATCTCACGTTAATATGTAATCTCCAATGCTGTCCTGTGTCCCTACTAAATCTTACGTTGAAATGTAATCTCCAATTCTGACCTGTGTCCCACCGAAATATAATGTTGAAATGTAATCTGCAATGCTGCCTGTGTCCCCTCTAAACCTCACATTGAAATGTAATCTCCAATGCTGAACTGTGTCCCCTCCAAATCTCACGTTGAAATGTAATCTCCAATGCTGATCTCTGTCCCCTCTAAATCTCACGTTGAAATGTAATCTCCAATGCTGAACTGTGTCCCCTCTAAATCTCACGTTGAAATGAAATCTCTAATGCTGATCTGTGTCCCCTCTAAATCTCACGTTGAAGTGTAATCTCCAATGCTGAACTCTGTCCCCTCCAAATCTCAACTTGAAGTGTAATCTGCAAAGCTGACCTGTGTCCCTTCTAAATCTCATGTTGAAATGTAATCTCCAATGCTGGCCTCTGTCCCCTCTAAATCTCACGTTGAAATGTAATCTCCAATGCTGACATGTGTCCCCTCTAAATCTCACGTTAAAATGTAATCTCCAATGCTGACCTGTGTGCCCTCTAAATCTCACGTTGAAATGTAATCTCCAATGGTGAAATGTGTCCCCTCTAAATCACACGTTTAAATGTAATCTCCAATGCTGATCTGTCTTCCCTGTAAATCTCACGTTGAAATGTAATCTCAAATGCTGAACGGTGTCCCCTCTATATCTCACGTTGAAATGTAATCTCCAATGCTTATCTGTGTCACCTCTAAATCTCACGTTGAAATGTAATCTCCAATGCTGACCTGTTTGTCCGCTAAATCTCACGTTGAAATGTAAACTTCAATGCTGATCTGTGTCCCCTCTAAGTCTCACGTTGAAATGTAATCTCCAATGCTTACCCGTGTCCCCTCTAAATCTCACGTTGAAATGTGATCTCCAATGCTGACTTGTGTCCTCTCTAAATCTCACGTTGAAATGTAATCTCCAATGCTGATCTGTGTCCCCTCTAAATCTGAGGTTGAAATGTAATCTCCCATGCTGAACTGTGTCCCCTCTAAATCTCACGTTGAAATGAAATCTCCAATGCTGACCTGTGTCCCCTTTACATCTCAAATTGAAATTTAATCTCCAATGCTGACCTGTGCTCCCTCTAAATCTCACGTTGAAATGTAATCTCCAATGCTGAACTGTGTCCCCTCCAAATCTCCCGCTGAAATATAATCTGCAATGCTGACCTGTGTCCTCTCTAAATCTCATGTTGAAATGAAATCTCCAATGCTGGCCTGTGTCCCCTCTAAATCTCACGTTGAAATGTAATCTCCAATGCTGACCTGGGTCCCCTCTTAATCTCACGTTGAAATGTAATCTCCAATGCTGACCTGTGTGCCCTCTAAATCTCACGTTGAAATGTAATCTCTAATGCTGAAAGGTGTCCCCTCTAAATCACACGTTTAAATGTAATCTCCAATGCTGATCTCTGTCCCCTCTAAATCTCACGTGGAAATGTAATCTCCAATGATGAACGGTGTCCCCTCTAAATATCACGTTGAAATGTAATCTCCAAGGCTGATCTGTGTCACCTCTAAATCTCACGTTGAAATGTAATCCCCAATGCTGACCTGTGTGCCCTCTAAATATCACGTTGAAATGTAATCTCCAATGCTGATCTGTTTCCCCTCTAAATCTCACGTTGAAATGTGATCTCCAATGCTGACTTGTGTCCCCTCTAAATCTCACGTTGAAAGGTAATCTCCAATGCTGATCTGTGTTCCCTCTAAATCTCAGGTTGAAATGTAATCTCCCATGCTGAACTGTGTCGCCTCTAAATCTCACGTTGAAATGTAATCTCCGATGCTGATCTGTGTCCCCTCTACATCTCAAATTGAAATGTAATCTCCAATGCTGACCTGTGTTCCCTCTAAATCTTACGTTGCAGTGTAATCTCCAATGCTGAACTGTGTCCCCTCCAAATCTCACGTTGAAATGTAATCTCCAATGCTGACCTGGGTCCCCTCTAAACCTCACGTTGAAATGTAATCTCCAATGCTGACCTCTTTACCCTCTAAATCTCACGTTGAAATGTAATCTCCAATGCAAATCTGTGTCCCCTCTAAATCTCACGTTGAAATGTAATCTCCAATGCTGACCTGTGTCCCTTCTAAATCTCACGTTGAAATGTAATCTACAATGCTGACCTCTGTCCCCACTAAATCTGACGTTGAATTGTAATCTCCAATGCTGCCTCTGTCCCCTCTAAATCTCACGTTGAAATGTAATCTCCAATGCCTACCTGTGTCAACTCTAAATCTCACGTTGAAATGTAATATCCAATGCTGACCGGTGTCCCCCCTAAATCTCGCGTTGAAATCTAATCTGCAATGCTGATCTGTGTCCCTTCTAAATCGCACGTTGAAATGTAATCTCCAATGCTGACTTGTGTCCCCTCTAAATCTCACGTTGAAATGTAATCTCCAATGCTGATCTGTGTCCCCTCTAAATCTCACTTTGAAATGTAATCTCCAATGCTGAACTGTGTCCCCTGTAAATCTCACGTTGAAATGTAATCTCCATTGCTGATCTGTGTCCCCTCTAAATCTCACGTTGAAATGTAATATCAAATGCTGAACTGTGTCCCCTCTAAATCTCACGCTGAAATATAATCTGCGGTGCTGACGTGTGTCCCCTCTAAATCTCACGTTGAAATGTAATCTCCAATGCTGACCTGTGTCCCCTCTAAATCTCACGTTGAAATGTAATCTGCAATGGTGACCTGTGTCCCCTCTAAGTGTCACGTTGAAGTGTAATCTCCAATGCTGACCGGTGTCCCCTCTAAATCTCACGTTGAAATGTAATCTGCAGTGCTGAACTTTGTCCACCCTAAATCTCACGTTGAAATGTAATCTCCAATGCTGACCTGCGTCCCCTCTAAATCTCACGTTGAAATGTAATATCCAATGCTGACAGGTGTCCCCTCTAAATCTCACGTTGAAATCTAATCTGTAATGCTGATCTGTGTACCTTCTAAATCTCACGTTGAAATGTAATCTCCAATGCTGACCTGTGTCCCGTCTAAATCTCTCGTTGTAATGTAATCTCCAATGCTGCCTGTGTCCCCCCTAAATCTCACGTTGAAAAGTAATCTCCAATGCTGACCTGTGTCCCCTCTAAATCTCACGTTGAAATCTAATCTGCAATGCCGATCGGTGTCCTTTCTAAATCTCACGTTGAAATGTAATCTCCAATGCTGACCTGTGTCCCGTCTAAATCTCACGTTGAAATGTGATCTCCAATGCTGCCTGTGTCCCCTCTAAGTCTCACGTTGAAAAGTAATCTGCAATGCTGACCTGTGTCCCCTCTAAATCTCATGTTGAAATGTAATCTCCAATGCTGGCCTGTGTCCCGTCTAAATCTCACGTTGAAATGTAATCTCCAATGCTGAGCTGTGTCCCCTCTAAATCTCACGTTGAAACGTAATCTCCAATGCTGACCTGTGTACTCTCTAAATCTCACGTTGAAATGTAATCTCCAATGCTGAAATGTGTCCCCTCTAAATCACACGTTGAAATGTAATCTGCAATGCTGATCTGTGTCCCCTCTAAATCTCACGTTGAAATGTAATCTCCAATGCTGAACGGTTTCCCTTCTAAATCTCACATTGATATGTAATCTCCAATGCTGACCTCTGTCCCCTCTAAATCTCACGTTGAAATGTAATCTCCAATGGTGATCTGTGTCACCTCTAAATCTCACGTTGAAATGTAATCTCCAATGCTGATCTGTTTCCCCTCTAAATCTCACCTTGAAATGTAATCTCCAATGCTGACCTGTGTCCCCTCTAAATCTCACGTTGAAATGTAATCTGCAATGCTCATCTGTGTCCCCTCTAAGTCTCAGATTGAAATGAAATCTCCAATGCTGACCAGCGTCCCCTCTAAATCGCACGTTGATATGTAAGCTCCAATGCTGACTTGTGTCCCCTCTAAATCCCACGTTGAATTGTAATCTCCAATGCTGAACTGTGTCCCCTCCAAATCTCACGCTGAAATGTAATGTGCAATGCAGACCTGTGTCCCGTCTGAAACTCACGTTGAAATGTAATCTCCAATGCTGCCTGTGTCCACTATAAATTTCACGTTGAATTGTAATCTCCAATGCTGCCTGTGACCCCTCTAAATCTCACGTTGAAAAGTAATCTCCAATGCTGACCTGTGTCCCCTCTAAATCTGAGTCTGAAATGTAATCTCCCATGCTGAACTGTGTCCCCTCTAAATCTCACGTTGAAATGTAATCTCCAATGCTGATCTGTGTCCCCTTTACATCTCAAATTGAAATGTAATCTCCAATGCTGACCTGTGTTCCCTCTAAATCTCACGTTGAAGTGTAATCTCCAATGCTGAACTGTGTCCCCTCCAAATCTCCCACTGAAATATAATCTGCAATGCTGACCTGTGTCCTCTCTAAATCTCATGTTGAAATGAAATCTCCAATGGTGGCCTGTGTCCCCTCTAAATCTCACGTTGAAATGTAATCTCCAATGCTGACCTGGGTCCCATCTAAATCTCACGTTGAAATGTAATCTCCAATGCTGACCTGTGTGCCCTCTAAATCTCACGTTGAAATGTAATGTCTAATGCTGAAAGGTGTCCCCTCTAAATCACACGTTTAAATGTAATCTCCAATGCTGATCTCTGTCCCCTCTAAATCTCACGTGGAAATGTAATCTCCAATGATGAACGGTGTCCCCTCTAAATCTCACGTTGAAATGTAATCTCCAAGGCTGATCTGTGTCACCTCCAAATCTCACGTTGAAATGTAATCCCCAATGCTGACCTGTGTGCCCTCTAAATATCACGTTGAAATGTAATCTCCAATGCTGATCTGTTTCCCCTCTAAATCTCACGTTGAAATGTGATCTCCAATGCTGACTTGTGTCCCCTCTAAATCTCACGTTGAAAGGTAATCTCCAATGCTGATCTGTGTTCCCTGTAAATCTCAGGTTGAAATGTAATCTCCCATGCTTAACTGTGTCCCCTCTAAATCTCACGTTGAAATGTAATCTCCGATGTTGATCTGTGTCCCCTCTACATCTCAAATTGAAATGTAATCTCCAATGCTGACCTGGGTCCCCTCTAAACCTCACGTTGAAATTTAATCTCCAATCCTGACCTGTGTACCCTCTAAATCTCACGTTGAAATGTAATCTCCAATGCAGACCTGTGTCCCCTCTAAATCTCACGTTGAAATGTAATCTCCAATGCTGACCTGTGTCCCTTCTAAATCTCAAGTTGAAATGTAATCTACAATGCTGACCTCTGTCCCCACTAAATCTCACGTTGAATTGTAATCTCCAATGCTGCCTCTGTCCCCTCTAAATCTCACGTTGAAATGTAATCTCCAATGCTTACCTGTGTCAACTCTAAATCTCACGTTGAAATGTCATATCCAATGCTGACCGGTTTCCCCCCTAAATCTCACGTTGAAATCTAATCTGCAATGCTGATCTGTGTCCCTTCTAAATCGCACGTTGAAATGTAATCTCCAATGCTGACCTTTGTCCCCTCTAAATCTCACGTTGAAATGTAATCTCCAATGCTGATCTGTGTCCCCTCTAAATCTCACGTTGAAATGTAATCTGTAATGCTGAACTGTGTCCCCTGTAAATCTCACGTTGAAATGTAATCTCCATTGCTGATCTGTGTCCCCTCTAAATCTCACGTTGAAATGTAATATCAAATGCTGAACTGTGTCCCCTCTAAATCTCACGCTGAAATATAATCTGCAGTGCTGACCTGTGTCCCCTCTAAATCTCACGTTGAAATGTAATCTCCAATGCTGACGTGTGTCCCCTCTAAATCTCACGTTGAAATGTAATCTGCAATGGTGACCTGTGTCCCCTCTAAGTGTCACGTTGAAGTGTAATCTCCAATGCTGACCGGAGTCCCCTCTAAATCTCACGTTGAAATGTAATCTGCAGTGCTGACCTTTGTCAACCCTAAATCTCACGTTGAAATGTAATCTCCAATGCTGACCTGTGTCCCCTCTAAATCTCACGTTGAAATGTAATATCCAATGCTGACAGGTGTCCCCTCTAAATCTCACGTTGAAATCTAATCTGTAATGCTGATCTGTGTACCTTCTAAATCTCACGTTGAAATGTAATCTCCAATGCTGACCTGTGTCCCGTCTAAATCTCACGTTGAAATGTAATCTCCAATGCTTCCTGTGTCCACTCTAAATCTCGCGTTGAATTGTAATCTCCAGTGCTGCCTGTGTCCCCTCTAAATCTCACGTTGAAAAGTAATCTCCAATGCTGACCTGTGTCCCCTCTAATTCTCACGTTGAAATCTAATCTGCAATGCTGATCGGTGTCCTTTCTAAATCTGACGTTGAAATGTAATCTCCAATGCTGAACTGTGTCCCGTCTAAATCTCACGTTGAAATATAATCTCCAATGCTGACCTGTGTACTCTCTAAATCTCACGATGAAATGTAATCTCCAATGCTGACCTGTGTCCCCTCTAAACCTCACGTTAAAATGTAATCTCCAATGGTGACCTGTGTCCCTACTAAATCTTACGTTGAAATGTAATCTCCAATTCTGACCTGTGTCCCGCCTAAACATAATGTTGAAATGTAATCTGCAATGCTGCCTGTGTCCCCTCTAAACCTCACGTTGAAATGTAATCTCCAATGCTGAACTGTGTCCCCTCCAAATCTCACGTTGAAACGTAATCTCCAATGCTGATCTGTGTCCCCTCTAAATCTCACGTTGAAATGTAATCTCCAATGCTGAACTGTGTCCCCTCTAAATCTCACGTTGAAATGAAATCTCTAATGCTGATCTGTGACCCCTCTAAATCTCACGTTGAAGTGTAATCTCCAATGCTGAACTCTGTCACCTCCAAATCTCAATTTGAAATGTAATCTGCAAAGCTGACCTGTGTCCCCTCTAAATCTCATGTTGAAATGTAATCTCCAATGCTGGCCTGTGTCCCCTCTAAATCTCCCGTTGAAATGTAATCTCCAATGCTGACCTTTGTGCCCTCTAAATCTCACGTTGAAATGTAATCTCCAATGCTGAAATGTGTCCCCTCTAAATCACACGTTTAAATGTAATCTCCAATGCTGATCTGTGTTCCCTGTAAATCTCACGTTGAAATGTAATCTCAAATGCTGAACGGTGTCCCCTCTATATCTCACGTTGAAATGTAATCTCCAATGCTGATCTGTGTCACCTCTAAATCTCACGTTGAAATGTAATCTCCAATGCTGACCTGTTTGCCCGCTAAATCTCACGTTGAAATGTTATCTTCAATGCTGATCTGTGTCCCCTGTAAGTCTCACGTTGAAATGTAATCTCCAATGCTTACCCGTGTCCCCTCTAAATCTCACGTTGAAATGTGATCTCCAATGCTGACTTGTGTCCTCTCTAAATCTCACGTTGAAATGTAATCTCCAATGCTGATCTGTGTCCCCTCTAAATCTGAGGTTGAAATGTAATCTCCCATGCTGAACTGTGTCCCCTCTAAATCTCACGTTGAAATGTAATCTCCAATGCTGACCTGTGTCCCCTTTACATCTCAAATTGAAATGTAATCTCCAATGCTGATCTGTGTTCGCTCTAAATCTCACGTTGAAGTGTAATCTCCAATGCTGAACTGTGTCCCCTCCAAATCTCCCGCTGAAATGTAATCTGCAATGCTGACCTGTGTCCTCTCTAAATCTCATGTTGAAATGAAATCTCCAATGCTGGCCTGTGTCCCCTCTAAATCTCACGTTGAAATGTAATCTCCAATGCTGACCTGGGTCCCCTCTAAATCTCACGTTGAAATGTTATCTCCAATGCTGACCTGTGTGCCCTCTAAATCTCAGGTTGAAATGTAATCTCTAATGCTGAAAGGTGTCCCCTCTAAATCACACGTTTAAATGTAATCTCCAATGCTGATCTCTGTCCCCTCTAAATCTCACGTGGAAATGTAATCTCCAATGATGAACGGTGTCCCCTCTAAATCTAACGTTGAAATGTAATCTGCAAGGCTGATCTGAGTCACCTCTAAATCTCACGTTGAAATGTAATCCCCAAAGCTGACCTGTGTGCCCTCTAAATATCACGTTGAAATGTAATCTCCAATGCTGATCTGTTTCCCCTCTAAATCTCACGTTGAAATGTGATCTCCAATGCTGACTTGTGTCCCCTCTAAATCTCACGTTGAAAGGTAATCTCCAATGCTGATCGGTGTTCCCTCTAAATCTCACGTTGAAATGTAATCTCCGATGCTGACCTGTGTCCCCTCTACATCTCAAATTGAAATGTAATCTCCATTGCTGACCTGTGTTCCCTCTAAATCTCACGTTGAAATGTAATCTCCAATGGTGACCTGGGTCCCCTCTAAACCTCACGTTGAAATGTAATCTCCAATGCTGACCTGTGTACCCTCTAAATCTGACGTTGAAATGTAATCTCCAATGCTGAAATATATCCCCTCTAAATCACACGTTGAAATGTAATCTCCAATGCTGACCTGTCTCCCCTCTAAATCTCATGTAGAAATGTAATCTCCAATGCTGATCTTTGTCCCCTCTAAATCTCACGTTGAAATGTAATCTCCAATGCTGACCTGTGCCCCTCTAAATCCCACCTTGAAATGTAATCTCCGATGCTGACCGGTCTCCCCTCTAAATATCACGTTGAAATGTAATCTCCAATGCTGATCTCTGTCCCCTCTAAATCTCACGTTGAAATGTAATCTCCAATGCTGACCTGTGTCCCCTCTAAATCTCACGTAGAAATGTAATCTCCAATGCTGACCTGTGTCCCCTCTAAATCTCACGTTGAAGTGTAATCTCCAATGCTGACCTGTGTCCCCTCTAAATCTCACGATGAAATGAAATCTCCAATGCTGATCTGTGTCCCCTCTAAATATCACGTGGATATGTAATCTCCAATGCTGATCTGTGTCCCCTCTAAATCTCACGTTGAAATGCAATCCCCATTGCTGACCTGTGTGCCCTCTAAATATGACGTTGAAATGTAATCTCCAATGATGATCTGTGTCCCCTCTAAATCTCACGTTGAAATGTGATCTCCAATGCTGACTTGTGTCCCCTCTAAATCTCACGTTGAAAGGTAATCTCCAATGCTGATCTGTGTTCCCTCTAAATCTCTGGTTGAAATGTAATCTCCCATGCTGAAGTGTGTCCCCTCTAAATCTCACGTTGAAATGTAATCTCCGATGCTGACCTGTGTCCCGTCTACATCTCAAATTGAAATGTAATCTCCAATGCTGACCTGTGTTCCCTCTAAATCTCACGTTGAAGTGTAATCTCCAATGCTGAACTGTGTCCCCTCCAAATCTCACGTTGAAATGTAATCTCCAATGTTGACCTGTGTCCCCTCTAAATCTCACGTTGAAATTTGATCCCAAAGCTGACCTATGTCCCCTCTAAACCTCACGTTGAAATGTAATCTCCAATGCTGACCGGTGTCCCGTGTAAATCTCACGTTGAAATGTAATCCCCAATGCTGACCTGTGTCTCTTCTATATCTCATATTGAAATAGAATCTCCAACGCTGGTCTGTGTACCCTCTAAATCTCATGTTTAAATGTAATCTCTAATGCTGATCGGTGTCCGCCCCAAATACATTGTTGAAATGTAATCTCCAATGCTGACCTGTGTCCCCTCTGAATCTCATGTTGAAATATAATCTCTAATGCTGACCTGTGTCCCATCTAAATCTCACGTTGAAATGCAATCTCCAATGCTGACCTGTGTCCTATCGAAATCTCACGCTGAATTGTAATCTCCAATGCTGCCTGTGTCCCCTCTAAATCTCACGTTGAAATGTAAACTCCAATGCTGACCTGTGTCCCCTCTAAATCTCACGTTGAAATCTAATCTGCAATGCTGATCTGTGTCCCTTGTAAATCTCACGTTGAAATGTAATCTCCAATGCTGACCTGTGTCCCGTCTAAATCTCACGTTGAAATGTAATGTCCAATGCTGCCTGTGCCCCTCTAAGTCTCACGTTGAAATGTAATCTCCAATGCTGACCTGTGTCCCCTCTACATCTCACGTTGAAATGCAATCTCCAATGCTGATCTGTGTCCCCTCTAAATCTCACGTTTAAATGTAACCTCCAATGCTGAACTGTGTCCCATCTAAATCTCACGTTGAAATGTAATCTCCAATGCTGACCGTTGTCTCCTCTAAATCTCACGTTTAAATGTAACCTAAAATGCTGACCTGTTTCCTCTCTTAATCGCACTTTGAAATGTAATCTCCAATGCAGACCTGTGACCCCTCAAAATCTCACGTTGAAATGTAATCTCCAATGCTGATCTGTGTCCCCTCCAAATCTCACGTTGAAATGTAATCTCCAATGCTGATCTGTGTCCCCTCTAAATCTCACGTTGAAATGTAATCTTCAGTGCTGACCTGTGTCCCTTCTAAACCTCACGTTGAAATGTAATGACAAATGCTGACCTGTGTCCCCTCTAAATCTCACGTTGAAATGTAATGTCCAATGTTGACCTGTGTTGCCTGTAAATCTCTCGCTGAAATGTAATCTCTAATGCTGATCTGTGTCCCCACTAAATCTCACGTTGAAATGTAATCTCCAATGCTGACCTGTGTCCCCTCTGAATCTCACCTTGAAATGTAATCCCCAATGCTCATCTGTGTCCCCTCTAAATCTCACTTTGAAATGTAATCTCCAATGCTGACCTGCGTCCCCTCGAAATCACACGTTGAAATGTAATCTCCAATGCTGATCTGCGTCTCCTCTAAATCCCACGTGGAAATGTAATCTCCAATACTGCTCTGTGTCCCCTCTAAATCTCACGTTGAAATGTAATCTACAATGCTGTCCTGTGTCTCCTCTAAATCTCACGTTGAAACGTAATCTCCAATGCTGATCTCTGTCCCCTCTAAATCTCAACGCTGAAATGTAATCTCCAATGCTGACCTGTGTCCCCTCTAAATCTCACGTTGAAATGTAATCTCCAATGCTGACCTGTGTCCCTTCTAAATCTCACGTTGAAATGTAATCTCCAATGCTGACCTGTGTTCCGTCTAAATCTCACTTTGAAGTTTAATCTCCAATGCTGCCTGTGTCCCCTCTAAATCTCACGTTGAAATATTATCTCCAATGCTGACCTGTGTCCCCTCTAAATCTCACGTTGAAATGTTATCTCCAATGCTGATCTGTGTCCCCTCTTAATCTCACGTTGAAATGTAATCTCCAATGCTGAACTGTGTCCCCTCTAAATCTCACGTTGAAATGTAATCTCCGATGCTGACCTGTGTCCCCTCTACATCTCAAACTGAAATGTAATCTCCAAAGCTGATGTATGTTCCCTCTAAATCTCACGTTGATGTGTAATCTCCAATGCTGACCTGTGTCCCCTCTAAATCTCACGTTGAATTGTAATCTCCAATGCTGATCTGTGTCCGCTCTAAGTCTCAGATTGAAATGTAATCTCCAATGCTGACCTGTGTCCCCTCTAAATCTCACGTTGAAATGTATTCTCCAATGCTGACCTGTGTCCCCTCTAAATCTCTCGTTGAAATGTAATCTCCAATGCTGATCTGTGTTCCCTCTAAATCTCACGTTGTATTGTAATCCCCAATGCTGAACTGTGTCCCCTCTAAATCTCACGTTGAAATGTAATCTCCTATGCTGACCTGTGTCCCCTCTATATCTCAAATTGAAATGTAATCTCCAATGCTGATCTGTGTTCCCTTTAAATCTCACGTTGAAGTGTAATCTCCAATACTGAACTGTGTACCCACGAAATCTCACGCTGAAATGTAATGTGCAATGCTGACCTGTGTCCCCTCTAAATCTCATGTTGAAATGTAATCTCCAATGCTGGCCTGTGTCCGCTCTAAATCTCACGTTGAAATGTAATCTCCAATGCTGACCTGTGTCCCGTCTGAATCTCACGTTGAAATGTAATCTCCAATGCTGCCTGTGTCCACTCTAAATCTCACGTTGAAACCTAATCTCCAATGCCGATCTCTGTCCCGTCTAAATCTCAATGCTGAAATGTAATCTCCAATGCTGACCTGCGTCCCCTCGAAATCACACGTTGAAATGTAATCTCCAATGCTGACCTGTGTCCCCTCTAAATCTCACGTTGAAATCTAATCTGCAATGCTGATCTGTGTCCCTTCTAAATCACACGTTCAAATGTAATCTCCAATGCAGACCTGTGTCCACTCTAAATCTTATGTTGAAATATAATCTCTAATGCTGACCTGTGTCCCCTCTAAATCTCACGTTGAAATGAAATCTCCAATGGTGACCTGTGTCCTATCTAAATCTCACGTTGAATTGTAATCTCCAATGCTGCCTGTGTCCCCTCTAAATCTCACGTTGAAATGTAATCTCCAATGCTGCCTGTGTCCCCTCTACGTCTCACGTTGAAATGTAATCTCCAATGCTGACCTGTTTCCCGTCTAAATCTCACGTTGAAATGTAATCTCCAATGCTGCCTGTGTCCGAACTAAATCTCATGCTGAAATGTAATCTCCAATGCTGACCTTCGTCCCCTCTAAATCTCACGTTGAAATGTAATCTCCAATGCTGAACTGTGTCCCCTCTAAATCTCACGTTGAAATGTAATCTCCAATGCTGAACTGTGTCTCCTCTAAATTTCACATTGAAATGTAATCTCCAATGCTGACCTGTGTCCCGTCTAAATCTCACTTTGAAATGTGATCTCCAATGCTGAACTGTGTCCCCTCTAAATCTCTCGTTGAAATTTGATCCCAAAGCTGACCTATGTAGCCTCTAAATCTGACTTTGAAATGTAATCTCCAATGCTGACCTGTGTCCCGTGTAAATCTCACATTGAAATGTAATCTCCAATGCTGACCTGTGTCCCCTCCATATCTCACATTGAAATGTAATCTCCAATGCTGGTCTGTGTACCCTCTAAATCTCATGTTGAAATGTAATCTCAAATGCTGATCTGTGTCCGCTCCAAATCTCACGTTGAAATGTAATCTCCAATGATGAACGGTGTCCCCTCTAAATCTCACGTTGAAATGTAATCTCCAATGCTGATCTGTTTCACCTCTAAATCTCACGTTGAAATGTAATCTCCAATGCTGATCTGTGTCCCCTCTAAGTCTCACGTTGAAATGTAATCTCCAATGCTGACCTGTGTCCCCTCTAAATCTCACGTTGAAATGTGATCTCCAATGCTGACTTGTGTCCCCTCTAAATCTCATGTTGAAATGTAATCTCCAATGCTGATCTGTGTTCCCTCTGAATCTCAGGTTGAAATGTAATCTCCCATGCTGAACTGTGTCCCCTCTAAATCTCACGTTGAAATGTAATCTCTGACGCTGATCTGTGTCCCTTCTACATCTCAAATTGAAATGTAATCTCCAATGCTGACCTGGGTTCCCTCTAAATCTCACGTTGAAGTGTAATCTCCAATGCTGAACTGTGTCACTTCCAAATCTCACGTGGAAATTTAATCTCCAATGCTGACCTGGGTCCCCTCTAAATCTCACGTTGAAATGTAATCTCCAATGCTGACCTGTGTACCCTCTAAATCTGACGTTGAAATGTAATCTCCAATGCTGAAATATATCCCCTCTAAATCGCACGTTGAAATGTAATCTCCAATGCTGATCTGTGTCCCCTCTAAATCTCACGTTGAAATGTAATTTCCACTGCTGAACTGTGTCCCCTCTAAATCTCACGTTGAAATGTAATCTCCAATTTTGACCTGTGTCCCCTCCAAATCTCACGTTGAAATGTAATCTTCAATGCTGATCGGTGTCCCCTCTAAATCTCACGTTGAAATGTAATCTCCAATGCTGATCTCTGTTCACTCTAAATCTCACGTTGAAATGTAATCTCCAATGCTGACCTGTGTCCCCTCTAAATCTCACGTTGAAATGTAATCTCCAATGCTGACCTGTGTCCCCTCTAAATTCCACCTTGAATTGTAATCTCTAATGCTGACCTGTCTCCACTCTAAATCTCATGTAGAAATGTAATCTCCAATGCTGAACTTTGTCCCCTCTAAATCTCACGTTGAAATGTAATCTCCAATGCTGACCTGTGTCCCCTCTATATCCCACCTTGAAATGTAATCTGCAATGCTGACCTGTCTCCCCTCTAAATCTCACGTTGAAATGTAATCTCCAATGCTGATCTCTATACCCTCTAAATCTCACGTTGATATGTAATCTCCAATGGTCAACTGTGTCCCCTCTAAATCTCACGTTGAAATGTAATCTCCAATGCTGACCTGTGTCCCCTCAAAATCTCACGTTGAAATTTGATCCCAAAGCTGACCTATGTCCCCTCTAAATCTCACGTTGAAATGTAATCTCCAATGCTTACCGGTGTCCCGTGTAAATCTCACGTTGAAATGTAATCTCCAATGCTGACCTGTGTCCCCTCTATATCTCATATTGAAATGTAATCTCCAATGCTGGCCTGTGTACCCTCTAAATCTAATGTTGAAATGTAATCTCTAATGCTGATCTGTGTCCGCTCCAAATCTCACGTTGAAATGTAATCTCCAATGCTGAACTGTGTCCACTGTAAATCTCATGTTGAAATATAATCACTAATGCTGACCTGTGACCCCTCTAAATCTCACGTTGATATGTTATCTCCAATGCTGACCTGTGTCCTATCTAAATCTCACGTTGAATTGTAATCTCCAATGCTGCCTGTGTCCCCTCTAAATCTCACGTTGAAATGTAATCTCCAATGGTGACCTGTGTCCCCTCTAAATCTCACGTTGAAATGTAATCTCCACTTCTGATCTGTGTCCCCTCTAAATCTCACGTTAAAATGTAATCTCCAATGCTGAACTGTGTCCCATCTAAATCTCACGTTGAAATGTAATCTCAAATGCTGACCTGTGTCCCCTCTAAATCAAACTTTGAAATGTAATCTCCAATGTTGACCTGTGTTCCCTCTAAATCTCACGTTGAAATGTAATCTCAAATGCTGATCTGTGTCCCCCCTGAATCTCACGTTGAAATGTAATCTCCAATGCTAATCTGTCTCCCCTCTGAATCTCACCTTGAAATGTAATCCCCAATGCTGATTTGTGTCCCCTCTAAATCTCACGTTGAAATGTAATCTCCAATGCCTATGTGTGTCCACTCTAAATCTCACGCTGAAATTTAATCTCCAATGCTGACCTGTGTCCCCTCTAAATCTCACGTTGATATGTAATCTCCAATGCTGACCTGTGTCTCCTGTACGTCTCTCGTTGAAATGTAATCTCCAATGCTGACCTGTTTCCCGTCTAAATCTCACGTTGGAATGTAATCTCCAATGCTGACTGTGTCCCCTCTAAATCTCACGCTGAAATGTAATCTCCAATGCTGACCTTTTTCCCCTCTAAATCTCACGTTGAAATGTAGTCTCCAATGCAGAACTGTGTCCCCTCTAAATCTCACGTTGAAATGTAATCTCCAATGCTGAACTGTGTCTCCTCTAAATTTCACGTTGAAATGTAATCTCCAATGCTGACCTGTGTCCCGTCTAAATCTCACTTTCAAATGTGATCTCCAATGCTGAACTGTGTCCCCTCTAAATCTCTCGTTGAAATTTGATCCCAAAGCTGAACTATGTACCCTCTAAATCTGACGTTGAAATGTAATCTCCAATGCTGACCTGTGTCCCGTGTCAATCTCACATTGAAATGTAATCTCCAATGCTGACCTGTGTCCCCTCCATATCTCACATTGAATGGTAATCTCCAATGCTGCTCTGTGTACCCTCTAAATCTCGTGTTGAAATGTAATCTCAAATGCTGATCTGTGTCCGCTCCAAATCTCACGTTGAAATGTAATCTCCAGTGCTGACCTGTGTCCCCTCTAAATCTCATGTTGAAATGTAATCTCTAATGCTGACCTGTGTCCCCTCTAAATCTCTCGTTGAAATGCAATCTCCAATGCTGATCTGTGTCCCCTGTAAATCTCACGTTGAAATGTAATCTCCAATGCTGTCCTGTGTCTCCTCTAAATCTCACGTTGAAATGTAATCTCCAATGGGGACCTGTGTCCCGTCTGAATCTCACGTTGAAATGTAATCTCCAATGCTGCCTGTGTCCCCTATAAATCAAACCCTGAAATATAATCTCCAATGCTGTCCTGTGTCCCCTCTAAATCTCACGTTGAAATGTAATCTCCAATGCTAACCTGTGTCCCCTCTAAATCTCACGTTGAAATGTAATCTCCAATGCTGACCTGTGTCCCCTCTAAATCTCACGTTGAAATGTAATCTCCAATGCTGACCTGTGTCCCCTCTAAATCTCACGTTGAAATGTAATCTCCAATGCTGATCTGGGTCCCCTGTAAATCTCACGTTGAAATGTAATCTCCAATGCTGACCTGTGTCCCCTCTAAATCTCACGTTGAAATGTAATCTCCAATGCTGACCTGTGTCCCCTCTAAATCTCACGTTGAAATGCAATCTCCAACTCTGATCTGTGTCCCCTCGAAACCTCACGTTGAAATGTAATCTCCAATGCTGACCTGTGTCCCCTGTAAATCTCACGTTGAAATCTATTCTCCAATGCTGACCTGTTTCACCTCTAAATCTCACGGTGAAATGTAATCTGCAATGCTGATCTGTGTCCCCTCTAAATCTCAGGATGATATGTAATCTCCTATGCTGAATTGTGTCCCCTCTAAATCTCACGTTGGAATGTAATCTCCAATGCTGCCTGTGTCTCCTCTAAATCTCACGTTGAAATCTAATCTGCAATGCTGATCTGTGACCCTTCTAAATCTCACGTTGAAATGTAATCTCCAATGTTGTCCTGTGTCCCCTCTAAACCTCACGTTGAAATGTAATCCCCAATGCAGACCTGTGACCACTCTAAATGTCACGTTGAAAGGTAATCCCCAATGCTGATCTATGTCCCCTCTAAATCTCACGTTAAAATGTAATGTCCAATGCTGATCTGTGTCAACTCTAAATCTCACGTTGAAATGTAATCTCCAAGTCTGCCTGTGTCCTCTCTAAATCTCACGTTGAAATGTAATCTCAGATGCTGACCTGTGTCCTCTCTGAATCTCACGTTGAAATGTAATCTCCGATGCTGACCTGTGTCCCCTCTCAATCTCACCTTGTAATGTAATCTTCTATGCTGACCTGTGTCCCATCTAAGTCTCACGTTGAAATGTAATCTCCAATGCTGTTCTGCGTCCCCTCCAAATCTCACGTTGAAAGGTAATCTCCAATGCTGCTCTGCGTCCCCTCCAAATCTCACGTTGAAATGTAACCTCCAATGCTGCTCTGCGTCCCCTCTGAATCTCACGTTGAAATGTAATCTGCAATGCTGATCTGTGTCCCCTCTAAATCTTAGGATGATATGTAATCTCCTATTTTGAACTCTGTCCCCTCTGAATCCCACGTTGGTATGTAATCTCCAATGCTGACCTGTGTCCCTTCTAAATCTCACGCTGAAATGTAATCTCCAATGCTGACCTGTGTCCCCTCTAAATCTCACGTTGAATTGTAATCTCCAATGCTGCCTGTGTCCCCTCTAAATCTCACGTTGAAATGTAATCTCCAATGCTGCCTGTGTCCCCTCTAAATCTCACGTTGAAATCTAATCTGCAACGCTGATCTGTGACCCTTCTAAATCTCACGTTGAAATGTAATCTCAAATGCTTACCTGTGTCCCCTCTAAGTCTCACGTTGAAATGTTATCTCCTATGCTGACCTGGGTCCCCTCTAAATCTCACGTTGAAATGTAATCTCCAATGCTGACCTGTGACCCCTCTAAATCTCACGTTGAAATGTAATCTCTCATGCTGATCTCTGTCCCCTCTAAATCTCACGTTGTAATGTAATCTCCAATCCTGATCTGTGTCCCCTCCAAATCTCACGTTGAAATGTAATCTCCAATGTTGTCCTGTGTCCCCTCTAAACCTCACGTTGAAATGTAATCCCCAATGCAGAACTGTGTCCCCTCTAAATCTCACGTTGAAAGGTAATCCCCAATGCTGATCTATGTCCCCTCTAAATCTCACGTTAAAATGTAATGTCCAATGCTGATCTGTGTCCCCTCTAAATCTCACGTTGAAATGTAATCTCAGATGCTGACCTGTGTCCTCTCTGAATCTCACGTTAAAATGTAATCTCGGATGCTGACCTGTGTCCCCTCTAAATCTCACCTTGTAATGTAATCTCCTATGCTGACCTGTGTCCCCTCTAAGTCTCACGTTGTAATGTAATCTCCAATGCTGTTCTGTGTCCCCTCTAAATCGCACGTTGAAAGGTAATCTCCAATGCTGGTCTGCGTCCCCTCCAAATCTCACGTTGAAATGTAACCTCCAATGCTGTTCTGCGTCCCCTCTAAATCTCACGTTGAAATGTAATCTGCAATGCTGTACTGTGTCCCCTCTAAATCTCACGTTGAAAAGTAATCTCCAATGCTGACCTGTGTCCCCTCTAAATCTCACGTTGAAAACTATTCTCCAATGCTGAACTTTGTCCCCTCTAAATCTCACGTTGAAATGTAATCTCCAATGCTGACCTGTGTCCCCTCTAAATCTCACGTTGAAATGTAATCTCCAGTGCTGATCCGTGTCCCCTCTAAATCTCACGTTGAAATGTAATCTCCAATGCTGATCTGTGTCCCCTCTAAATCTGACGTTGAAATGTAATCTCCAATGCTGACCTGTGTCCCCTCTAAATCTCACGTTGAAATGTAATCTCCAATGCTGACATGTGTCCCCTCTAAATCTCACTTTGAAATGTAGTCTCCAATGCTGACCTCTGTCCGCTCTAAATCTCACGTTGAAATGTAATCTCCAACGCTAATCTGTGTCCCCTCGAAATCTCACGTTGAAATGTAATCTCCAATGCTGACCTGTGTCTCCTCTAAATCTCACGATGAAAACTATTCTCCAATGCTGACCTGTTTCACCTCTAAATTTCACGTTGAAATGTAATCTCCAATGCTGATCTGTGTCCCCTGTGAATCTCAGGTTGAAATTTAATCTCCAATGCTGAACTGTGTCCCCTCTAAATCTCACGTTGGAATGTGATCTCCAATGCTGAACTGTGTCTCCTCTAAATCTCACGTTGCAATGTAATCTCCAATGCTGATCTGTGTCCACTCTAAATGTCACGTTGAAATGTAATCTCCAATGCTGATCTATGTCCTCTCTAAATCTCACGTTGAAATGTAATCTCCAATGCTGATCTGTGTCCCCTCGAAATCTCACGTTGAAATATAATCTCCAATGCTGACCTGTATCCTCTCTAAATCTCACGTTGAAATGCAATCTGCAATACTGACCTCTTTCCCCCTTAATTCTCACGTTGAAATGTAATCTCCAATGCTGATCTTTGTCCCCTCTAAATCTCACGTTGAAATGTAATCTCCAATGCTGACCCGTGTCCCCTCTAAATCTCACGTTGAAATGTAATCTCAAATGCTTACCTGTGTCCCTTCTAAATCTCACATTAAAATGTAATCCCCAATGCTGACCTGTGTTCCGTCTAGATCTCACGTTGAAATGTAATGTCCAATGCTGCCTGTGTCCCCTCTAAATCTCAAGTTGAAATGTAATCTCGAAGGCTTACCTGTGGCCCCTCTATATCTCACATTGAATTGTAATCTCAAATGGTGATCTGTGTCCCCTCTAAATCTCACGTTGAAAGGTAATCTCCAATGCTGCTCTGCGTCCCCTCCAAATCTCACGTTGAAATGTAACCTCCAATGCTGCTCTGCGTCCCCTCTGAATCTCACGTTGAAATGTAATCTGCAATGCTGATCTGTGTCCCCTCTAAATCTTAGGATGATATGTAATCTCCTATTCTGAACTCTGTCCCCTCTGAATCTCACGTTGGTATGTAATCTCCAATGCTGACCTGTGTCCCTTCTAAATCTCACGTTGAAATGTAATCTCCAATGCTGACCTGTGTCCCCTCTAAATCTCACGTTGAATTGTAATCTCCAATGCTGCCTGTGTCCCCTCTAAATCTCACGTTGAAATGTAATCTCCAATGCTGCCTGTGTCCCCTCTAAATCTCACGTTGAAATCTAATCTGCAACGCTGATCTGTGACCCTTCTAAATCTCACGTTGAAATGTAATCTCAAATGCTTACCTGTGTCCCCTCTAAGTCTCACGTTGAAATGTTATCTCCTATGCTGACCTGGGTCCCCTCTAAATCTCACGTTGAAATGTAATCTCCAATGCTGACCTGTGACCCCTCTAAATCTCACGTTGAAATGTAATCTCTCATGCTGATCTCTGTCCCCTCTAAATCTCACGTTGTAATGTAATCTCCAATCCTGATCTGTGTCCCCTCCAAATCTCACGTTGAAATGTAATCTCCAATGTTGTCCTGTGTCCCCTCTAAACCTCACGTTGAAATGTAATCCCCAATGCAGAACTGTGTCCCCTCTAAATCTCACGTTGAAAGGTAATCCCCAATGCTGATCTATGTCCCCTCTAAATCTCACGTTAAAATGTAATGTCCAATGCTGATCTGTGTCCCCTCTAAATCTCACGTTGAAATGTAATCTCAGATGCTGACCTGTGTCCTCTCTGAATCTCACGTTAAAATGTAATCTCGGATGCTGACCTGTGTCCCCTCTAAATCTCACCTTGTAATGTAATCTCCTATGCTGACCTGTGTCCCCTCTAAGTCTCACGTTGTAATGTAATCTCCAATGCTGTTCTGCGTCCCCTCTAAATCGCACGTTGAAAGGTAATCTAAAATGCTGGTCTGCGTCCCCTCCAAATCTCACGTTGAAATGTAACCTCCAATGCTGTTCTGCGTCCCCTCTAAATCTCACGTTGAAATGTAATCTGCAATGCTGTACTGTGTCCCCTCTAAATCTCACGTTGAAATGTAATATCCAATGCTGACCTGTGTCCCCTCTAAATCTCACGTTGAAAACTATTCTCCAATGCTGAACTTTGTCCCCTCTAAATCTCACGTTGAAATGTAATCTCCAATGCTGACCTGTGTCCCCTCTAAATCTCACGTTGAAATGTAATCTCCAGTGCTGATCCGTGTCCCCTCTAAATCTCACGTTGAAATGTAATCTCCAATGCTGATCTGTGTCCCCTCTAAATCTGACGTTGAAATGTAATCTCCAATGCTGACCTGTGTCCCCTCTAAATCTCACGTTGAAATGTAATCTCCAATGCTGACATGTGTCCCCTCTAAATCTCACTTTGAAATGTAGTCTCCAATGCTGACCTCTGTCCGCTCTAAATCTCACGTTGAAATGTAATCTCCAACGCTAATCTGTGTCCCCTCGAAATCTCACGTTGAAATGTAATCTCCAATGCTGACCTGTGTCTCCTCTAAATCTCACGATGAAAACTATTCTCGAATGCTGAACTGTTTCACCTCTAAATTTCACGTTGAAATGTAATCTCCAATGCTGATCTGTGTCCCCTGTGAATCTCAGGTTGAAATTTAATCTCCAATGCTGAACTGTGTCCCCTCTAAATCTCACGTTGGAATGTGATCTCCAATGCTGAACTGTGTCTCCTCTAAATCTCACGTTGCAATGTAATCTCCAATGCTGATCTGTGTCCACTCTAAATGTCACGTTGAAATGTAATCTCCAATGCTGATCTATGTCCTCTCTAAATCTCACGTTGAAATGTAATCTCCAATGCTGATCTGTGTCCCCTCGAAATCTCACGTTGAAATATAATCTCCAATGCTGACCTGTATCCTCTCTAAATCTCACGTTGAAATGCAATCTGCAATACTGACCTTTTCCCCCTTAATTCTCACGTTGAAATGTAATCTCCAATGCTGATCTTTGTCCCCTCTAAATCTCACGTTGAAATGTAATCTCCAATGCTGACCCGTGTCCCCTCTAAATCTCACGTTGAAATGTAATCTCAAATGCTTACCTGTGTCCCTTCTAAATCTCACATTAAAATGTAATCCCCAATGCTGACCTGTGTTCCGTCTAGATCTCACGTTGAAATGTAATGTCTAATGCTGCCTGTGTCCCCTCTAAATCTCAAGTTGAAATGTAATCTCGAAGGCTTACCTGTGGCCCCTCTATATCTCACATTGAATTGTAATCTCAAATGGTGATCTGTGTCCCCTCTAAATCTCACGTTGAAATGTAATCTCCAATGATGACCTGCGTCCCCTCTAAATCTCACGTTGAAATGTAATCTCGAATGCTGACCTGCGTCCCCTCTAAATCTCACGTTGAAATGTAATCTCTAATGCTGACCTGGGTCCCCTGTAAATCTCACGTTGAAATGTAATCTGCAATGCTGATCTGTGTCCCCTCTAAATATCACGTTGAAATATAATTTCCAATGCTGTCCTCTGTCCCCTCTAAATCTCACGTTGAAATGTAATTTCCAATGCTGACCTGTGTCCCCTCTAAATCTCAAGTTGAAATGTAATCTCCAATTCTGATCTGTGTCCCCTCAAAATCTCAAGTTGAAATGTAATCTCCAATGCTGATCTGTGTCCCCTCTAAATCTCACGTTGAAATGTAATCTCCAATGCTGACATGTGTCCCCTCGAAATCTCACGTTGAAAAGTAATCTCCAATGCTGATCTGCGTCTCCTCTAAATCACACGTGGAAATGTAATCTCCTATACTGCTCTGTGTCCCCTCTAAATCTCACGTTGAAATGTAATCTACAATGCTGACCTGTGTCCCCTGTAAATCTCACGTTGAAACGTAATCTCCAATGCCGATCTCTGTCCCCTCTAAATCTCAATGCTGAAATGTAGTCTCCAATGCTGACCTGTGTCCCCTCTAAATCTCACGTTGAAATGTAATCTCCAATGCTGACCTGTGTCCCTTCAAAATCTCACGTTGAAATGTAATCTCCAATGCTGACCTGTGTCCCGTCTAAATCTCACTTTGAAGTTGAATCTCCAATGCTGCCTGTGTCCCCTCTAAATCTCACGTTGAAATGTTATCTCCAATGCTGATGTGTGTCCCCTCTAAATCTCACGTGGAAATGTAATCTCCAATACTGCTCTGTGTCCCCTCCAAATCTCACGTTGAAATGCAATCTACAATGCTGACCTGTGTCCCCTCTAAATCTCACGTTGAAACCTAATCTCCAATGCCGATCTCTGTCCCGTCTAAATCTCAATGCTGAAATGTAATCTCCAATGCTGACCTGTGTCCCCTCTAAATATCACGTTGAAATGTAATCTCCAATGCTGACCTGTGTCCCTTCTAAATCTCACGTTGAAATGTAATCTCCAATGCTGACCTGTGTCCCGTCTAAATCTCACTTTGAAATTTAATCTCCAATGCTGCCTGTGTCCCCTCTAAATCTCACGTTGAAATGTTATCGCCAATGCTGATGTGTGTCCCCTCTAAATCTCACGTTGAAATGTAATCTCCAATGCTGATCTGTGTCCCCTCTTAATCTCACGTTGAAATGTAATCTCCAATGCTGAACTGTGTCCCCTCTAAATCTCATGTTGAAATGTAATCTCCGATGCTGACCTGTGTCCCCTCTACATCTCAAATTGAAATGTAATCTCCAAAGCTGATCTGTGTTCCCTAAAATCTCACGTTGAAGTGTAATCTCCAATGCTGACCTGTGTCCCCTCTAAATCTCACGTTGAAATGTAATCTCCAATGCTGATCTGTGTCCACGGTAAGTCTCAGATTGAAATGTAATCTCCAATGCTGACCTGTGTCCCCTCTAAATCTCACGTTGAAATGTAATCTCCAATGCTGACCTGTGTCCCCTCTGAATCTCACCTTGAAATGTAATCCCCAATGCTGATCTGTGTCAACTCTAAATCTCACGTTGAAATGTAATCTCCAATGCTGACCTGTGTCCCCTCGAAATCACACGTTGAAATGTAATCTCCAATGCTGATCTGCGTCTCCTCTAAATCACACGTGGAAATGTAATCTGCAATACTGCTCTGTGTCCCCTCTAAATCTCACGTGGAAATGTAATCTACAATGCTGACCTGTGTCCCCTGTAAATCTCACGTTGAAACGTAATCTCCAATGCCGATCTCTGTCCCCTCTAAATCTCAACGCTGAAATGTAATCTCCAATGCTGACCTGTGTCCCCTCTAAATCTCACGTTGAAATGTAATCTCGAATGCTGACCTGGGTCCCCTCTAAACCTCACGTTGAAATGTAATCTCCAATGCTGACCTGTGTCCCCTCTAAATCTCACGTTGAAATTTGATCCCAAAGCTGACCTATGTCCCCTCTAAATCTCACGTTGAAATGTAATCTCCAATGCTGACTGGTGTCCCGTGTAAATCTCAAGTTGAAATGTAATCCCCAATGCTGACCTGTGTCCCTTCTATATCTCATATTGAAATAGAATCTCCAACGCTGGTCTGGTACCCTCTAAATCTCATGTTGAAATGTAATCTCTAATGCTGATCGGTGTCCGCGCCAAATCTCATGTTGAAATGTAATCTCCAATGCTGACCTGTGTCCCCTCTGAATCTCATGTTGAAATATAATCTCTAATGCTGACCTGTGTCCCATCTAAATCTCACGTTGAAATGCAATCTCCAATGCTGACCTGTGTCCTATCGAAATCTCACGCTGAATTGTAATCTCCAATGCTGCCTGTGTCCCCTCTAAATCTCACGTTGAAATGAAAATTCCAATGCTGACCTGTGTCCCCTCTAAATCTCACGTTGAAATCTAATCTGCAGTGCTGATCTGTGTCCCTTGTAAATCCCACGTTGAAATGTAATCTCCAATGCTGACCTGTGTCCCGTCTAAATCTCACGTTGAAATGTAATGTCCAATGCTGCCTGTGCCCCTCTAAGTCTCACGTTGAAATGTAATCTCCAATGCTGACCTGTGTCCCCTCTACATCTCACGTTGAAATGCAATCTCCAATGCTGATCTGTGTTCCCTCTAAATCTCACGTTTAATTGTAACCTCCAATGCTGAACTGTGTCCCATCTAAATCTCACGTTGAAATGTAATCTCCAATGCTGACCGGTGTCTCCTCTAAATCTCACGTTTAAATGTAACCTAAAATGCTGACCTGTGTCCCCTCTTAATCGCACTTTGAAATGTAATCTCCAATGCAGACCTGTGACCCCTCTAAATCTCACGTTGAAATGTAATCTCCAATGCTGATCTGTGTCCCCTCTAAATCTCACGTTGAAATGTATTCTTCAGTGCTGACCTGTGTCCCCTCTAAACCTCACGTTGAAATGTAATGACAAATGCTGACCTGTGTCCCCTCTAAATCTCACGTTGAAATGTAATGTCCAATGTTGACCTGTGTTGCCTGTAAATCTCTCGCTGAAATTTAATCTCTAATGCTGATCTGTATCCCCACTAAATCTCACGTTGAAATGTAATCTGCAGTGCTCATCTGTGTCCCCTCTGAATCTCACCTTGAAATGTAATCCCCAATGCTTATGTGTGTCCCCTCTAAATCTCACGTTGAAATGTAATCTCCAATGCCTATGTGTGTCCCCTCTAAATCTCACGCTGAAATTTAATCTCCAACGCTGACCTATGTCCCCTCTAAATCTCACGTTGATATGTAATCTCCAATGCTGACCTGTGTCTCCTCTACCTCTCACGTTGAAATGTAATCTCTAATGCTGACCTGTTTCCCGTCTAAATCTCACGTTGAAATGTAATCTCCAATGCTGCCTGTGTCCGAACTAAATCTCATGCTGAAATGTAATCTCCAATGCTGACCTTCGTCCCCTCTAAATCTCACGTTGAAATGTAATCTCCAATGCTGAACTGTGTCCCCTCTAAATCTCACGTTGAAATGTAATCTCCAATGCTGAACTGTGTCTCCTCTAAATTTCACGTTGAAATGTAATCTCCAATGCTGACCTGTGTCCCCTCTAAATGTCACGTTGAAATGTAATGTCCAATGTTGACCTGTGTTGCCTGTAAATCTCTCGCTGAAATGTAATCTCTAATGCTGATCTGTATCCCCACTAAATCTCACGTTGAAATGTAATCTCCAATGCTGACCTGTGTCCCCTCTGAATCTCACCTTGAAATGTAATCCCCAATGCTGATCTGTGTCCCCTCTAAATCTCACGTTGAAATGTAATCTCCAATGCTGATCTGCGTCTCCTCTAAATCACACGTGGAAATGTAATCTGCAATACTGCTCTGTGTCCCCTCTAAATCTCACGTTGAAATGTAATCTACAATGCTGACCTGTGTCCCCTCTAAATCTCACGTTGAAACGTAATCTCCAATGCCGATCTCTGTCCCCTCTAAATCTCAACGCTGAAATGTAATCTCCAATGCTGACCTGTGTCCCCTCTAAATCTCACGTTGAAATGTAATCTCCAATGCTGACCTGTGTCCCTTCTAAATCTCATGTTGAAATGTAATCTCCAATGCTGACCAGTGTTCCGTCTAAATCTCACTTTGAAGTTTAATCTCCAATGCTGCCTGTGTCCCCTCTAAATCTCACGTTGAAATATTATCTCCAATGCTGACCTGTGTCCCTTCTAAATCTCACGTTGAAATGTTATCTCCAATGCTGATCTGTGTCCCCTCTTAATCTCACGTTGAAATGTAATCTCCAATGCTGAACTGTGTCCCCTCTAAATCTCACGTTGAAATGTAATCTCCGATGCTGACCTGTGTCCCCTCTACATCTCAAACTGAAATGTAATCTCCAAAGCTGATGTATGTTCCCTCTAAATCTCACGTTGATGTGTAATCTCCAATGCTGACCTGTGTCCCCTCTAAATCTCACGTTGAAATGTAATCTCCAATGCTGATCTGTGTCCGCTCTAAGTCTCAGATTGAAATGTAATCTCCAATGCTGACCTGTGTCCCCTCTAAATCTCACGTTGAAATGTAATCTCCAATGCTGACCTGTGTCCCCTCTAAATCTCACGTTGAAATGTAATCTCCTATGCTGACCTGTGTCCCCTCTAAATCTCTCGTTGAAATGTAATCTCCAATGCTGATCTGTGTTCCCTCTAAATCTCACGTTGAAGTGTAATCCCCAATGCTGAACTGTGTCCCCTCTAAATCTCACGTTGAAATGTAATCTCCTATGCTGACCTGTGTCCCTTCTATATCTCAAATTGAAATGTAATCTCCAATGCTGATCTGTGCTCCCTTTAAATCTCACGTTGAAGTGTAATCTCCAATACTGAACTGTGTACCCACCAAATCTCACGCTGAAATGTAATGTGCAATGCTGACCTGTGTCCCCTCTAAATCTCATGTTGAAATGTAATCTCCAATGCTGGCCTGGGTCCGCTCTAAATCTCACGTTGAAATGTAATCTCCAATGCTGACCTGTGTCCCGTCTGAATCTCACGTTGAAATGTAATCTCCAATGCTGCCTGTGTCCACTCTAAATCTCACGTTGAAAAGTCATCTCCAATGCTGAACTGTGTCCCCTCTAAATCTCACGTTGAAAGCTAATCTGCAATGCTGATCTGTGTCGCTTCTAAATCTCACGTTCAAATGTAATCTCCAATGCAGACCTGTGTCCACTCTAAATCTTATGTTGAAATATAATCTCTAATGCTGACCTGTGTCCCCTCTAAATCTCACGTTGAAATGTAATCTCCAATGGTGACCTGTGTCCTATCTAAATCTCACGTTGAATTGTAATCTCCAATGCTGCCTGTGTCCCCTCTAAATCTCACGTAGAAATGTAATCTCCAATGGTGACCTGTGTCCCCTCTAAGTCTCACGTTGAAATCTAATCTACAATGTCGATCTGTGTCCCTTGTAAATCTCACGTTGAAATGTAATCTCCAATGCTGACCTGTGTCCCTTCTAAATCTCACGTTGAAATGTAATCTCCAATGCTGCCTGTGCCCCTCTAAGTCTCACGTTGAAATGTAATCTCCAATGCTGACCTGTGTCCCCTCTAAATCTCACGTTGAAATGTAATCTCCAATGCTGATCTTTTTCACCTCTAAATCTCACGTTGAATAGTCATCGCCAATGCTGACCTGTGTCCCCTCTAAATCTCACGTTGAAATCTAATCTGCAATGCTGATCTGTGTCCCTTCTAAATCTCACGTTCAATTGCAATCTCCAATGCTGACTTGTGTCCCCTCTAAATCTTATGTTGAAATATAATCTCTAATGCTGGCCTGTGTCCCCTCTAAATCTCACGTTGAAATGTAATCTCCAATGGTGACCTATGTCCTATCAAAATCTCACGTTGAATTGTAATCTCCAATGCTGCCTGTGTCCCCTCTAAATCTCACGTTGAAATGTAATCTCCAATGCTGACCTGTGTCCCCTCTAAATCTCACGTTGAAATGTAATCTCCAATGCTGCCTGTGCCCCTCTAAGTCTCACGTTGAAATGTAATCTCCAATGCTGACCTTTGTCCCCTCTACATCTCACGTTGAAATGTAATCTCCAATGCTGATCTGTGTCCCTTCTAAATCTCACGTTCAATTGTAATCTCCAATGCTGACTTGTGTCCCCTCTAAATCTTATGTTGAAATATAATCTCTAATGCTGACCTGTGTCCCCTCTAAATCTCACGTTGAAATGTAATCTCCAATGGTGACCTATGTCCTATCAAAATCTCACGTTGAATTGTAATCTCCAATGCTGCCTGTGTCCCCTCTAAATCTCACGTTGAAATGTAATCTCCAATGCTGACCTGTGTCCCCTCTAAATCTCACGTTGAAATCTAATCTACAATGCTGATCTGTGTCCCTTGTAAATCTCACGTTGAAATGTAATCTCCAATGCTGACGTGTGTCCCGTCTAAATCTCACGTTGAAATGTAATGTCCAATGCTGACTGTGCCCCTCTAAGTCTCACGTTGAAATGTAATCTCCAATGCTGACCTGTGACCCCTCTACATCTCACGTTGAAATGTAATCTCCAATGCTGATCTGTGTCCCCTCTAAATCTCACGTTCAAATGTAATCTCCAATGCTGAACTGTGTCCCATCTAAATTTCACGTTGAAATGTAATCTCAAATGCTGACCTTTGTCCCCTCTAAATCAAACTTTGAAATGTAATCTCCAATGTTGACCTGTGTTCCCTCTAAATCTCACGTTGAAATGTAATCTCCAATGCTGACCTGTGTCTCCTCTACGTCTCACGTTGAAATGTAATCTCCAATGCTGACCTGTTTCCCGTCTAAATCTCACGTTGAAATGTAATCTCCAATGCTGCCTGTGTCCGAACTAAATCTCATGCTGAAATGTAATCTCCAATGCTGACCTTCGTCCCCTCTAAATCTCACGTTGAAATGTAATCTCCAATGCTGAACTGTGTCCCCTCTAAATCTCACGTTGAAATGTAATCTCCAATGCTGAACTGTGTCTCCTCTAAATTTCACATTGAAATGTAATCTCCAATGCTGACCTGTGTCCCGTCTAAATCTCACTTTGAAATGTGATCTCCAATGCTGAACTGTGTCCCCTCTAAATCTCTCGTTGAAATTTGATCCCAAAGCTGACCTATGTAGCCTCTAAATCTGACTTTGAAATGTAATCTCCAATGCTGACCTGTGTCCCGTGTAAATCTCACATTGAAATGTAATCTCCAATGCTGACCTGTGTCCCCTCCATATCTCACATTGAAATGTAATCTCCAATGCTGGTCTGTGTACCCTCTAAATCTCATGTTGAAATGTAATCTCAAATGCTGATCTGTGTCCGCTCCAAATCTCACGTTGAAATGTAATCTCCAATGATGAACGGTGTCCCCTCTAAATCTCACGTTGAAATGTAATCTCCAATGCTGATCTGTTTCACCTCTAAATCTCACGTTGAAATGTAATCTCCAATGCTGATCTGTGTCCCCTCTAAGTCTCACGTTGAAATGTAATCTCCAATGCTGACCTGTGTCCCCTCTAAATCTCACGTTGAAATGTGATCTCCAATGCTGACTTGTGTCCCCTCTAAATCTCATGTTGAAATGTAATCTCCAATGCTGATCTGTGTTCCCTCTGAATCTCAGGTTGAAATATAATCTCCCATGCTGAACTGTGTCCCCTCTAAATCTCACGTTGAAATGTAATCTCTGACGCTGATCTGTGTCCCTTCTACATCTCAAATTGAAATGTAATCTCCAATGCTGACCTGGGTTCCCTCTAAATCTCACGTTGAAGTGTAATCTCCAATGCTGAACTGTGTCACTTCCAAATCTCACGTGGAAATTTAATCTCCAATGCTGACCTGGGTCCCCTCTAAATCTCACGTTGAAATGTAATCTCCAATGCTGACCTGTGTACCCTCTAAATCTGACGTTGAAATGTAATCTCCAATGCTGAAATATATCCCCTCTAAATCGCACGTTGAAATGTAATCTCCAATGCTGATCTGTGTCCCCTCTAAATCTCACGTTGAAATGTAATTTCCACTGCTGAACTGTGTCCCCTCTAAATCTCACGTTGAAATGTAATCTCCAATTTTGACCTGTGTCCCCTCCAAATCTCACGTTGAAATGTAATCTTCAATGCTGATCGGTGTCCCCTCTAAATCTCACGTTGAAATGTAATCTCCAATGCTGATCTCTGTTCACTCTAAATCTCACGTTGAAATGTAATCTCCAATGCTGACCTGTGTCCCCTCTAAATCTCACGTTGAAATGTAATCTCCAATGCTGACCTGTGTCCCCTCTAAATTCCACCTTGAATTGTAATCTCTAATGCTGACCTGTCTCCACTCTAAATCTCATGTAGAAATGTAATCTCCAATGCTGAACTTTGTCCCCTCTAAATCTCACGTTGAAATGTAATCTCCAATGCTGACCTGTGTCCCCTCTATATCCCACCTTGAAATGTAATCTGCAATGCTGACCTGTCTCCCCTCTAAATCTCACGTTGAAATGTAATCTCCAATGCTGATCTCTATACCCTCTAAATCTCACGTTGATATGTAATCTCCAATGGTCAACTGTGTCCCCTCTAAATCTCACGTTGAAATGTAATCTCCAATGCTGACCTGTGTCCCCTCAAAATCTCACGTTGAAATTTGATCCCAAAGCTGACCTATGTCCCCTCTAAATCTCACGTTGAAATGTAATCTCCAATGCTTACCGGTGTCCCGTGTAAATCTCACGTTGAAATGTAATCTCCAATGCTGACCTGTGTCCCCTCTATATCTCATATTGAAATGTAATCTCCAATGCTGGCCTGTGTACCCTCTAAATCTAATGTTGAAATGTAATCTCTAATGCTGATCTGTGTCCGCTCCAAATCTCACGTTGAAATGTAATCTGCAATGCTGAACTGTGTCCACTGTAAATCTCATGTTGAAATATAATCACTAATGCTGACCTGTGACCCCTCTAAATCTCACGTTGATATGTTATCTCCAATGCTGACCTGTGTCCTATCTAAATCTCACGTTGAATTGTAATCTCCAATGCTGCCTGTGTCCCCTCTAAATCTCACGTTGAAATGTAATCTCCAATGGTGACCTGTGTCCCCTCTAAATCTCACGTTGAAATGTAATCTCCACTTCTGATCTGTGTCCCCTTTAAATCTCACGTTAAAATGTAATCTCCAATGCTGAACTGTGTCCCATCTAAATCTCACGTTGAAATGTAATCTCAAATGCTGACCTGTGTCCCCTCTAAATCAAACTTTGAAATGTAATCTCCAATGTTGACCTGTGTTCCCTCTAAATCTCACGTTGAAATGTAATCTCAAATGCTGATCTGTGTCCCCCCTGAATCTCACGTTGAAATGTAATCTCCAATGCTAATCTGTCTCCCCTCTGAATCTCACCTTGAAATGTAATCCCCAATGCTGATTTGTGTCCCCTCTAAATCTCACGTTGAAATGTAATCTCCAATGCCTATGTGTGTCCACTCTAAATCTCACGCTGAAATTTAATCTCCAATGCTGACCTGTGTCCCCTCTAAATCTCACGTTGATATGTAATCTCCAATGCTGACCTGTGTCTCCTGTACGTCTCTCGTTGAAATGTAATCTCCAATGCTGACCTGTTTCCCGTCTAAATCTCACGTTGGAATGTAATCTCCAATGCTGACTGTGTCCCCTCTAAATCTCACGCTGAAATGTAATCTCCAATGCTGACCTTTTTCCCCTCTAAATCTCACGTTGAAATGTAGTCTCCAATGCAGAACTGTGTCCCCTCTAAATCTCACGTTGAAATGTAATCTCCAATGCTGAACTGTGTCTCCTCTAAATTTCACGTTGAAATGTAATCTCCAATGCTGACCTGTGTCCCGTCTAAATCTCACTTTCAAATGTGATCTCCAATGCTGAACTGTGTCCCCTCTAAATCTCTCGTTGAAATTTGATCCCAAAGCTGAACTATGTACCCTCTAAATCTGACGTTGAAATGTAATCTCCAATGCTGACCTGTGTCCCGTGTCAATCTCACATTGAAATGTAATCTCCAATGCTGACCTGTGTCCCCTCCATATCTCACATTGAATGGTAATCTCCAATGCTGCTCTGTGTACCCTCTAAATCTCGTGTTGAAATGTAATCTCAAATGCTGATCTGTGTCCGCTCCAAATCTCACGTTGAAATGTAATCTCCAGTGCTGACCTGTGTCCCCTCTAAATCTCATGTTGAAATGTAATCTCTAATGCTGACCTGTGTCCCCTCTAAATCTCTCGTTGAAATGCAATCTCCAATGCTGATCTGTGTCCCCTGTAAATCTCACGTTGAAATGTAATCTCCAATGCTGTCCTGTGTCTCCTCTAAATCTCACGTTGAAATGTAATCTCCAATGGGGACCTGTGTCCCGTCTGAATCTCACGTTGAAATGTAATCTCCAATGCTGCCTGTGTCCCCTATAAATCAAACCCTGAAATATAATCTCCAATGCTGTCCTGTGTCCCCTCTAAATCTCACGTTGAAATGTAATCTCCAATGCTAACCTGTGTCCCCTCTAAATCTCACGTTGAAATGTAATCTCCAATGCTGACCTGTGTCCCCTCTAAATCTCACGTTGAAATGTAATCTCCAATGCTGACCTGTGTCCCCTCTAAATCTCACGTTGAAATGTAATCTCCAATGCTGATCTGGGTCCCCTGTAAATCTCACGTTGAAATGTAATCTCCAATGCTGACCTGTGTCCCCTCTAAATCTCACGTTGAAATGTAATCTCCAATGCTGACCTGTGTCCCCTCTAAATCTCACGTTGAAATGCAATCTCCAACTCTGATCTGTGTCCCCTCGAAACCTCACGTTGAAATGTAATCTCCAATGCTGACCTGTGTCCCCTGTAAATCTCACGTTGAAATCTATTCTCCAATGCTGACCTGTTTCACCTCTAAATCTCACGGTGAAATGTAATCTGCAATGCTGATCTGTGTCCCCTCTAAATCTCAGGATGATATGTAATCTCCTATGCTGAATTGTGTCCCCTCTAAATCTCACGTTGGAATGTAATCTCCAATGCTGCCTGTGTCTCCTCTAAATCTCACGTTGAAATCTAATCTGCAATGCTGATCTGTGACCCTTCTAAATCTCACGTTGAAATGTAATCTCCAATGTTGTCCTGTGTCCCCTCTAAACCTCACGTTGAAATGTAATCCCCAATGCAGACCTGTGACCACTCTAAATGTCACGTTGAAAGGTAATCCCCAATGCTGATCTATGTCCCCTCTAAATCTCACGTTAAAATGTAATGTCCAATGCTGATCTGTGTCAACTCTAAATCTCACGTTGAAATGTAATCTCCAAGTCTGCCTGTGTCCTCTCTAAATCTCACGTTGAAATGTAATCTCAGATGCTGACCTGTGTCCTCTCTGAATCTCACGTTGAAATGTAATCTCCGATGCTGACCTGTGTCCCCTCTCAATCTCACCTTGTAATGTAATCTTCTATGCTGACCTGTGTCCCATCTAAGTCTCACGTTGAAATGTAATCTCCAATGCTGTTCTGCGTCCCCTCCAAATCTCACGTTGAAAGGTAATCTCCAATGCTGCTCTGCGTCCCCTCCAAATCTCACGTTGAAATGTAACCTCCAATGCTGCTCTGCGTCCCCTCTGAATCTCACGTTGAAATGTAATCTGCAATGCTGATCTGTGTCCCCTCTAAATCTTAGGATGATATGTAATCTCCTATTTTGAACTCTGTCCCCTCTGAATCCCACGTTGGTATGTAATCTCCAATGCTGACCTGTGTCCCTTCTAAATCTCACGCTGAAATGTAATCTCCAATGCTGACCTGTGTCCCCTCTAAATCTCACGTTGAATTGTAATCTCCAATGCTGCCTGTGTCCCCTCTAAATCTCACGTTGAAATGTAATCTCCAATGCTGCCTGTGTCCCCTCTAAATCTCACGTTGAAATCTAATCTGCAACGCTGATCTGTGACCCTTCTAAATCTCACGTTGAAATGTAATCTCAAATGCTTACCTGTGTCCCCTCTAAGTCTCACGTTGAAATGTTATCTCCTATGCTGACCTGGGTCCCCTCTAAATCTCACGTTGAAATGTAATCTCCAATGCTGACCTGTGACCCCTCTAAATCTCACGTTGAAATGTAATCTCTCATGCTGATCTCTGTCCCCTCTAAATCTCACGTTGTAATGTAATCTCCAATCCTGATCTGTGTCCCCTCCAAATCTCACGTTGAAATGTAATCTCCAATGTTGTCCTGTGTCCCCTCTAAACCTCACGTTGAAATGTAATCCCCAATGCAGAACTGTGTCCCCTCTAAATCTCACGTTGAAAGGTAATCCCCAATGCTGATCTATGTCCCCTCTAAATCTCACGTTAAAATGTAATGTCCAATGCTGATCTGTGTCCCCTCTAAATCTCACGTTGAAATGTAATCTCAGATGCTGACCTGTGTCCTCTCTGAATCTCACGTTAAAATGTAATCTCGGATGCTGACCTGTGTCCCCTCTAAATCTCACCTTGTAATGTAATCTCCTATGCTGACCTGTGTCCCCTCTAAGTCTCACGTTGTAATGTAATCTCCAATGCTGTTCTGTGTCCCCTCTAAATCGCACGTTGAAAGGTAATCTCCAATGCTGGTCTGCGTCCCCTCCAAATCTCACGTTGAAATGTAACCTCCAATGCTGTTCTGCGTCCCCTCTAAATCTCACGTTGAAATGTAATCTGCAATGCTGTACTGTGTCCCCTCTAAATCTCACGTTGAAAAGTAATCTCCAATGCTGACCTGTGTCCCCTCTAAATCTCACGTTGAAAACTATTCTCCAATGCTGAACTTTGTCCCCTCTAAATCTCACGTTGAAATGTAATCTCCAATGCTGACCTGTGTCCCTTCTAAATCTCACGTTGAAATGTAATCTCCAGTGCTGATCCGTGTCCCCTCTAAATCTCACGTTGAAATGTAATCTCCAATGCTGATCTGTGTCCCCTCTAAATCTGACGTTGAAATGTAATCTCCAATGCTGACCTGTGTCCCCTCTAAATCTCACGTTGAAATGTAATCTCCAATGCTGACATGTGTCCCCTCTAAATCTCACTTTGAAATGTAGTCTCCAATGCTGACCTCTGTCCGCTCTAAATCTCACGTTGAAATGTAATCTCCAACGCTAATCTGTGTCCCCTCGAAATCTCACGTTGAAATGTAATCTCCAATGCTGACCTGTGTCTCCTCTAAATCTCACGATGAAAACTATTCTCCAATGCTGACCTGTTTCACCTCTAAATTTCACGTTGAAATGTAATCTCCAATGCTGATCTGTGTCCCCTGTGAATCTCAGGTTGAAATTTAATCTCCAATGCTGAACTGTGTCCCCTCTAAATCTCACGTTGGAATGTGATCTCCAATGCTGAACTGTGTCTCCTCTAAATCTCACGTTGCAATGTAATCTCCAATGCTGATCTGTGTCCACTCTAAATGTCACGTTGAAATGTAATCTCCAATGCTGATCTATGTCCTCTCTAAATCTCACGTTGAAATGTAATCTCCAATGCTGATCTGTGTCCCCTCGAAATCTCACGTTGAAATATAATCTCCAATGCTGACCTGTATCCTCTCTAAATCTCACGTTGAAATGCAATCTGCAATACTGACCTCTTTCCCCCTTAATTCTCACGTTGAAATGTAATCTCCAATGCTGATCTTTGTCCCCTCTAAATCTCACGTTGAAATGTAATCTCCAATGCTGACCCGTGTCCCCTCTAAATCTCACGTTGAAATGTAATCTCAAATGCTTACCTGTGTCCCTTCTAAATCTCACATTAAAATGTAATCCCCAATGCTGACCTGTGTTCCGTCTAGATCTCACGTTGAAATGTAATGTCCAATGCTGCCTGTGTCCCCTCTAAATCTCAAGTTGAAATGTAATCTCGAAGGCTTACCTGTGGCCCCTCTATATCTCACATTGAATTGTAATCTCAAATGGTGATCTGTGTCCCCTCTAAATCTCACGTTGAAAGGTAATCTCCAATGCTGCTCTGCGTCCCCTCCAAATCTCACGTTGAAATGTAACCTCCAATGCTGCTCTGCGTCCCCTCTGAATCTCACGTTGAAATGTAATCTGCAATGCTGATCTGTGTCCCCTCTAAATCTTAGGATGATATGTAATCTCCTATTCTGAACTCTGTCCCCTCTGAATCTCACGTTGGTATGTAATCTCCAATGCTGACCTGTGTCCCTTCTAAATCTCACGTTGAAATGTAATCTCCAATGCTGACCTGTGTCCCCTCTAAATCTCACGTTGAATTGTAATCTCCAATGCTGCCTGTGTCCCCTCTAAATCTCAAGTTGAAATGTAATCTCCAATGCTGCCTGTGTCCCCTCTAAATCTCACGTTGAAATCTAATCTGCAACGCTGATCTGTGACCCTTCTAAATCTCACGTTGAAATGTAATCTCAAATGCTTACCTGTGTCCCCTCTAAGTCTCACGTTGAAATGTTATCTCCTATGCTGACCTGGGTCCCCTCTAAATCTCACGTTGAAATGTAATCTCCAATGCTGACCTGTGACCCCTCTAAATCTCACGTTGAAATGTAATCTCTCATGCTGATCTCTGTCCCCTCTAAATCTCACGTTGTAATGTAATCTCCAATCCTGATCTGTGTCCCCTCCAAATCTCACGTTGAAATGTAATCTCCAATGTTGTCCTGTGTCCCCTCTAAACCTCACGTTGAAATGTAATCCCCAATGCAGAACTGTGTCCCCTCTAAATCTCACGTTGAAAGGTAATCCCCAATGCTGATCTATGTCCCCTCTAAATCTCACGTTAAAATGTAATGTCCAATGCTGTTCTGTGTCCCCTCTAAATCTCACGTTGAAATGTAATCTCAGATGCTGACCTGTGTCCTCTCTGAATCTCACGTTAAAATGTAATCTCGGATGCTGACCTGTGTCCCCTCTAAGTCTCACGTTGTAATGTAATCTCCAATGCTGTTCTGCGTCCCCTCTAAATCGCACGTTGATAGGTAATCTAAAATGCTGGTCTGCGTCCCCTCCAAATCTCACGTTGAAATGTAACCTCCAATGCTGTTCCGCGTCCCCTCTAAATCTCACGTTGAAATGTAATCTGCAATGCTGTACTGTGTCCCCTCTAAATCTCACGTTGAAATGTAATATCCAATGCTGACCTGTGTCCCCTCTAAATCTCACGTTGAAAACTATTCTCCAATGCTGAACTTTGTCCCCTCTAAATCTCACGTTGAAATGTAATCTCCAATGCTGACCTGTGTCCCCTCTAAATCTCACGTTGAAATGTAATCTCCAGTGCTGATCCGTGTCCCCTCTAAATCTCACGTTGAAATGTAATCTCCAATGCTGATCTGTGTCCCCTCTTAATCTGACGTTGAAATGTAATCTCCAATGCTGACCTGTGTCCCCTCTAAATCTCACGTTGAAATGTAATCTCCAATGCTGACATGTGTCCCCTCTAAATCTCACTTTGAAATGTAGTCTCCAATGCCGACCTCTGTCCGCTCTAAATCTCACGTTGAAATGTAATCTCCAACGCTAATCTGTGTCCCCTCGAAATCTCACGTTGAAATGTAATCTCCAATGCTGACCTGTGTCTCCTCTAAATCTCACGATGAAAACTATTCTCGAATGCTGAACTGTTTCACCTCTAAATTTCACGTTGAAATGTAATCTCCAATGCTGATCTGTGTCCCCTGTGAATCTCAGGTTGAAATTTAATCTCCAATGCTGAACTGTGTCCCCTCTAAATCTCACGTTGGAATGTGATCTCCAATGCTGAACTGTGTCTCCTCTAAATCTCACGTTGCAATGTAATCTCCAATGCTGATCTGTGTCCACTCTAAATGTCACGTTGAAATGTAATCTCCAATGCTGATCTATGTCCTCTCTAAATCTCACGTTGAAATGTAATCTCCAATGCTGATCTGTGTCCCCTCGAAATCTCACGTTGAAATATAATCTCCAATGCTGACCTGTATCCTCTCTAAATCTCACGTTGAAATGCAATCTGCAATACTGACCTCTTTCCCCCTTAATTCTCACGTTGAAATGTAATCTCCAATGCTGATCTTTGTCCCCTCTAAATCTCACGTTGAAATGTAATCTCCAATGCTGACCCGTGTCCCCTCTAAATCTCACGTTGAAATGTAATCTCAAATGCTTACCTGTGTCCCTTCTAAATCTCACATTAAAATGTAATCCCCAATGCTGACCTGTGTTCCGTCTAGATCTCACGTTGAAATGTAATGTCTAATGCTGCCTGTGTCCCCTCTAAATCTCAAGTTGAAATGTAATCTCGAAGGCTTACCTGTGGCCCCTCTATATCTCACATTGAATTGTAATCTCAAATGGTGATCTGTGTCCCCTCTAAATCTCACGTTGAAATGTAATCTCCAATGATGACCTGCGTCCCCTCTAAATCTCACGTTGAAATGTAATCTCGAATGCTGACCTGCGTCCCCTCTAAATCTCACGTTGAAATGTAATCTCCAATGCTGACCTGGGTCCCCTGTAAATCTCACGTTGAAATGTAATCTGCAATGCTGATCTGTGTCCCCTCTAAATATCACGTTGAAATATAATTTCCAATGCTGTCCTCTGTCCCCTCTAAATCTCACGTTGAAATGTAATTTCCAATGCTGACCTGTGTCCCCTCTAAATCTCAAGTTGAAATGTAATCTCCAATTCTGATCTGTGTCCCCTCAAAATCTCAAGTTGAAATGTAATCTCCAATGCTGATCTGTGTCCCCTCTAAATCTCACGTTGAAATGTAATCTCCAATGCTGACATGTGTCCCCTCGAAATCTCACGTTGAAAAGTAATCTCCAATGCTGATCTGCGTCTCCTCTAAATCACACGTGGAAATGTAATCTCCTATACTGCTCTGTGTCCCCTCTAAATCTCACGTTGAAATGTAATCTACAATGCTGACCTGTGTCCCCTGTAAATCTCACGTTGAAACGTAATCTCCAATGCCGATCTCTGTCCCCTCTAAATCTCAATGCTGAAATGTAGTCTCCAATGCTGACCTGTGTCCCCTCTAAATCTCACGTTGAAATGTAATCTCCAATGCTGACCTGGGTCCCTTCAAAATCTCACGTTGAAATGTAATCTCCAATGCTGACCTGTGTCCCGTCTAAATCTCACTTTGAAGTTGAATCTCCAATGCTGCCTGTGTCCCCTCTAAATCTCACGTTGAAATGTTATCTCCAATGCTGATGTGTGTCCCCTCTAAATCTCACGTGGAAATGTAATCTCCAATACTGCTCTGTGTCCCCTCCAAATCTCACGTTGAAATGCAATCTACAATGCTGACCTGTGTCCCCTCTAAATCTCACGTTGAAACCTAATCTCCAATGCCGATCTCTGTCCCGTCTAAATCTCAATGCTGAAATGTAATCTCCAATGCTGACCTGTGTCCCCTCTAAATATCACGTTGAAATGTAATCTCCAATGCTGACCTGTGTCCCTTCTAAATCTCACGTTGAAATGTAATCTCCAATGCTGACCTGTGTCCCGTCTAAATCTCACTTTGAAATTTAATCTCCAATGCTGCCTGTGTCCCCTCTAAATCTCACGTTGAAATGTTATCGCCAATGCTGATGTGTGTCCCCTCTAAATCTCACGTTGAAATGTAATCTCCAATGCTGATCTGTGTCCCCTCTTAATCTCACGTTGAAATGTAATCTCCAATGCTGAACTGTGTCCCCTCTAAATCTCACGTTGAAATGTAATCTCCGATGCTGACCTGTGTCCCCTCTACATCTCAAATTGAAATGTAATCTCCAAAGCTGATCTGTGTTCCCTAAAATCTCACGTTGAAGTGTAATCTCCAATGCTGACCTGTGTCCCCTCTAAATCTCACGTTGAAATGTAATCTCCAATGCTGATCTGTGTCCACGGTAAGTCTCAGATTGAAATGTAATCTCCAATGCTGACCTGTGTCCCCTCTAAATCTCACGTTGAAATGTAATCTCCAATGCTGACCTGTGTCCCCTCTGAATCTCACCTTGAAATGTAATCCCCAATGCTGATCTGTGTCAACTCTAAATCTCACGTTGAAATGTAATCTCCAATGCTGACCTGTGTCCCCTCGAAATCACACGTTGAAATGTAATCTCCAATGCTGATCTGCGTCTCCTCTAAATCACACGTGGAAATGTAATCTGCAATACTGCTCTGTTTCCCCTCTAAATCTCACGTGGAAATGTAATCTACAATGCTGACCTGTGTCCCCTGTAAATCTCACGTTGAAACGTAATCTCCAATGCCGATCTCTGTCCCCTCTAAATCTCAACGCTGAAATGTAATCTCCAATGCTGACCTGTGTCCCCTCTAAATCTCACGTTGAAATGTAATCTCGAATGCTGACCTGGGTCCCCTCTAAACCTCACGTTGAAATGTAATCTCCAATGCTGACCTGTGTCCCCTCTAAATCTCACGTTGAAATTTGATCCCAAAGCTGACCTATGTCCCCTCTAAATCTCACGTTGAAATGTAATCTCCAATGCTGACTGGTGTCCCGTGTAAATCTCACGTTGAAATGTAATCCCCAATGCTGACCTGTGTCCCTTCTATATCTCATATTGAAATAGAATCTCCAACGCTGGTCTGGTACCCTCTAAATCTCATGTTGAAATGTAATCTCTAATGCTGATCGGTGTCCGCGCCAAATCTCATGTTGAAATGTAATCTCCAATGCTGACCTGTGTCCCCTCTGAATCTCATGTTGAAATATAATCTCTAATGCTGACCTGTGTCCCATCTAAATCTCACGTTGAAATGCAATCTCCAATGCTGACCTGTGTCCTATCTAAATCTCACGCTGAATTGTAATCTCCAATGCTGCCTGTGTCCCCTCTAAATCTCACGTTGAAATGAAAACTCCAATGCTGACCTGTGTCCCCTCTAAATCTCACGTTGAAATCTAATCTGCAGTGCTGATCTGTGTCCCTTGTAAATCCCACGTTGAAATGTAATCTCCAATGCTGACCTGTGTCCCGTCTAAATCTCACGTTGAAATGTAATGTCCAATGCTGCCTGTGCCCCTCTAAGTCTCACGTTGAAATGTAATCTCCAATGCTGACCTGTGTCCCCTCTACATCTCACGTTGAAATGCAATCTCCAATGCTGATCTGTGTTCCCTCTAAATCTCACGTTTAATTGTAACCTCCAATGCTGAACTGTGTCCCATCTAAATCTCACGTTGAAATGTAATCTCCAATGCTGACCGGTGTCTCCTCTAAATCTCACGTTTAAATGTAACCTAAAATGCTGACCTGTGTCCCCTCTTAATCGCACTTTGAAATGTAATCTCCAATGCAGACCTGTGACCCCTCTAAATCTCACGTTGAAATGTAATCTCCAATGCTGATCTGTGTCCCCTCTAAATCTCACGTTGAAATGTAATCTTCAGTGCTGACCTGTGTCCCCTCTAAACCTCACGTTGAAATGTAATGACAAATGCTGACCTGTGTCCCCTCTAAATCTCACGTTGAAATGTAATCTCCAATGCTGATCTGCGTCTCCTCTAAATCACACGTGGAAATGTAATCTGCAATACTGCTCTGTGTCCCCTCTAAATCTCACGTTGAAATGTAATCTACAATGCTGACCTGTGTCCCCTCTAAATCTCACGTTGAAACGTAATCTCCAATGCCGATCTCTGTCCCCTCTAAATCTCAACGCTGAAATGTAATCTCCAATGCTGACCTGTGTCCCCTCTAAATCTCACGTTGAAATGTAATCTCCAATGCTGATCTATGTCCTCTCTAAATCTCACGTTGAAATGTAATCTCCAATGCTGATCTGTGTCCCCTCGAAATCTCACGTTGAAATATAATCTCCAATGCTGACCTGTATCCTCTCTAAATCTCACGTTGAAATGCAATCTGCAATACTGACCTCTTTCCCCCTTAATTCTCACGTTGAAATGTAATCTCCAATGCTGATCTTTGTCCCCTCTAAATCTCACGTTGAAATGTAATCTCCAATGCTGACCCGTGTCCCCTCTAAATCTCACGTTGAAATGTAATCTCAAATGCTTACCTGTGTCCCTTCTAAATCTCACATTAAAATGTAATCCCCAATGCTGACCTGTGTTCCGTCTAGATCTCACGTTGAAATGTAATGTCCAATGCTGCCTGTGTCCCCTCTAAATCTCAAGTTGAAATGTAATCTCGAAGGCTTACCTGTGGCCCCTCTATATCTCACATTGAATTGTAACCTCAAATGGTGATCTGTGTCCCCTCTAAATCTCACGTTGAAAGGTAATCTCCAATGCTGCTCTGCGTCCCCTCCAAATCTCACGTTGAAATGTAACCTCCAATGCTGCTCTGCGTCCCCTCTGAATCTCACGTTGAAATGTAATCTGCAATGCTGATCTGTGTCCCCTCTAAATCTTAGGATGATATGTAATCTCCTATTCTGAACTCTGTCCCCTCTGAATCTCACGTTGGTATGTAATCTCCAATGCTGACCTGTGTCCCTTCTAAATCTCACGTTGAAATGTAATCTCCAATGCTGACCTGTGTCCCCTCTAAATCTCACGTTGAATTGTAATCTCCAATGCTGCCTGTGTCCCCTCTAAATCTCACGTTGAAATGTAATCTCCAATGCTGCCTGTGTCCCCTCTAAATCTCACGTTGAAATCTAATCTGCAACGCTGATCTGTGACCCTTCTAAATCTCACGTTGAAATGTAATCTCAAATGCTTACCTGTGTCCCCTCTAAGTCTCACGTTGAAATGTTATCTCCTATGCTGACCTGGGTCCCCTCTAAATCTCACGTTGAAATGTAATCTCCAATGCTGACCTGTGACCCCTCTAAATCTCACGTTGAAATGTAATCTCTCATGCTGATCTCTGTCCCCTCTAAATCTCACGTTGTAATGTAATCTCCAATCCTGATCTGTGTCCCCTCCAAATCTCACGTTGAAATGTAATCTCCAATGTTGTCCTGTGTCCCCTCTAAACCTCACGTTGAAATGTAATCCCCAATGCAGAACTGTGTCCCCTCTAAATCTCACGTTGAAAGGTAATCCCCAATGCTGATCTATGTCCCCTCTAAATCTCACGTTAAAATGTAATGTCCAATGCTGATCTGTGTCCCCTCTAAATCTCACGTTGAAATGTAATCTCAGATGCTGACCTGTGTCCTCTCTGAATCTCACGTTAAAATGTAATCTCGGATGCTGACCTGTGTCCCCTCTAAATCTCACCTTGTAATGTAATCTCCTATGCTGACCTGTGTCCCCTCTAAGTCTCACGTTGTAATGTAATCTCCAATGCTGTTCTGCGTCCCCTCTAAATCGCACGTTGAAAGGTAATCTAAAATGCTGGTCTGCGTCCCCTCCAAATCTCACGTTGAAATGTAACCTCCAATGCTGTTCTGCGTCCCCTCTAAATCTCACGTTGAAATGTAATCTGCAATGCTGTACTGTGTCCCCTCTAAATCTCACGTTGAAATGTAATATCCAATGCTGACCTGTGTCCCCTCTAAATCTCACGTTGAAAACTATTCTCCAATGCTGAACTTTGTCCCCTCTAAATCTCACGTTGAAATGTAATCTCCAATGCTGACCTGTGTCCCCTCTAAATCTCACGTTGAAATGTAATCTCCAGTGCTGATCCGTGTCCCCTCTAAATCTCACGTTGAAATGTAATCTCCAATGCTGATCTGTGTCCCCTCTAAATCTGACGTTGAAATGTAATCTCCAATGCTGACCTGTGTCCCCTCTAAATCTCACGTTGAAATGTAATCTCCAATGCTGACATGTGTCCCCTCTAAATCTCACTTTGAAATGTAGTCTCCAATGCTGACCTCTGTCCGCTCTAAATCTCACGTTGAAATGTAATCTCCAACGCTAATCTGTGTCCCCTCGAAATCTCACGTTGAAATGTAATCTCCAATGCTGACCTGTGTCTCCTCTAAATCTCACGATGAAAACTATTCTCGAATGCTGAACTGTTTCACCTCTAAATTTCACGTTGAAATGTAATCTCCAATGCTGATCTGTGTCCCCTGTGAATCTCAGGTTGAAATTTAATCTCCAATGCTGAACTGTGTCCCCTCTAAATCTCACGTTGGAATGTGATCTCCAATGCTGAACTGTGTCTCCTCTAAATCTCACGTTGCAATGTAATCTCCAATGCTGATCTGTGTCCACTCTAAATGTCACGTTGAAATGTAATCTCCAATGCTGATCTATGTCCTCTCTAAATCTCACGTTGAAATGTAATCTCCAATGCTGATCTGTGTCCCCTCGAAATCTCACGTTGAAATATAATCTCCAATGCTGACCTGTATCCTCTCTAAATCTCACGTTGAAATGCAATCTGCAATACTGACCTTTTCCCCCTTAATTCTCACGTTGAAATGTAATCTCCAATGCTGATCTTTGTCCCCTCTAAATCTCACGTTGAAATGTAATCTCCAATGCTGACCCGTGTCCCCTCTAAATCTCACGTTGAAATGTAATCTCAAATGCTTACCTGTGTCCCTTCTAAATCTCACATTAAAATGTAATCCCCAATGCTGACCTGTGTTCCGTCTAGATCTCACGTTGAAATGTAATGTCTAATGCTGCCTGTGTCCCCTCTAAATCTCAAGTTGAAATGTAATCTCGAAGGCTTACCTGTGGCCCCTCTATATCTCACATTGAATTGTAATCTCAAATGGTGATCTGTGTCCCCTCTAAATCTCACGTTGAAATGTAATCTCCAATGATGACCTGCGTCCCCTCTAAATCTCACGTTGAAATGTAATCTCGAATGCTGACCTGCGTCCCCTCTAAATCTCACGTTGAAATGTAATCTCTAATGCTGACCTGGGTCCCCTGTAAATCTCACGTTGAAATGTAATCTGCAATGCTGATCTGTGTCCCCTCTAAATATCACGTTGAAATATAATTTCCAATGCTGTCCTCTGTCCCCTCTAAATCTCACGTTGAAATGTAATTTCCAATGCTGACCTGTGTCCCCTCTAAATCTCAAGTTGAAATGTAATCTCCAATTCTGATCTGTGTCCCCTCAAAATCTCAAGTTGAAATGTAATCTCCAATGCTGATCTGTGTCCCCTCTAAATCTCACGTTGAAATGTAATCTCCAATGCTGACATGTGTCCCCTCGAAATCTCACGTTGAAAAGTAATCTCCAATGCTGATCTGCGTCTCCTCTAAATCACACGTGGAAATGTAATCTCCTATACTGCTCTGTGTCCCCTCTAAATCTCACGTTGAAATGTAATCTACAATGCTGACCTGTGTCCCCTGTAAATCTCACGTTGAAACGTAATCTCCAATGCCGATCTCTGTCCCCTCTAAATCTCAATGCTGAAATGTAGTCTCCAATGCTGACCTGTGTCCCCTCTAAATCTCACGTTGAAATGTAATCTCCAATGCTGACCTGTGTCCCTTCAAAATCTCACGTTGAAATGTAATCTCCAATGCTGACCTGTGTCCCGTCTAAATCTCACTTTGAAGTTGAATCTCCAATGCTGCCTGTGTCCCCTCTAAATCTCACGTTGAAATGTTATCTCCAATGCTGATGTGTGTCCCCTCTAAATCTCACGTGGAAATGTAATCTCCAATACTGCTCTGTGTCCCCTCCAAATCTCACGTTGAAATGCAATCTACAATGCTGACCTGTGTCCCCTCTAAATCTCACGTTGAAACCTAATCTCCAATGCCGATCTCTGTCCCGTCTAAATCTCAATGCTGAAATGTAATCTCCAATGCTGACCTGTGTCCCCTCTAAATATCACGTTGAAATGTAATCTCCAATGCTGACCTGTGTCCCTTCTAAATCTCACGTTGAAATGTAATCTCCAATGCTGACCTGTGTCCCGTCTAAATCTCACTTTGAAATTTAATCTCCAATGCTGCCTGTGTCCCCTCTAAATCTCACGTTGAAATGTTATCGCCAATGCTGATGTGTGTCCCCTCTAAATCTCACGTTGAAATGTAATCTCCAATGCTGATCTGTGTCCCCTCTTAATCTCACGTTGAAATGTAATCTCCAATGCTGAACTGTGTCCCCTCTAAATCTCATGTTGAAATGTAATCTCCGATGCTGACCTGTGTCCCCTCTACATCTCAAATTGAAATGTAATCTCCAAAGCTGATCTGTGTTCCCTAAAATCTCACGTTGAAGTGTAATCTCCAATGCTGACCTGTGTCCCCTCTAAATCTCACGTTGAAATGTAATCTCCAATGCTGATCTGTGTCCACGGTAAGTCTCAGATTGAAATGTAATCTCCAATGCTGACCTGTGTCCCCTCTAAATCTCACGTTGAAATGTAATCTCCAATGCTGACCTGTGTCCCCTCTGAATCTCACCTTGAAATGTAATCCCCAATGCTGATCTGTGTCAACTCTAAATCTCACGTTGAAATGTAATCTCCAATGCTGACCTGTGTCCCCTCGAAATCACACGTTGAAATGTAATCTCCAATGCTGATCTGCGTCTCCTCTAAATCACACGTGGAAATGTAATCTGCAATACTGCTCTGTGTCCCCTCTAAATCTCACGTGGAAATGTAATCTACAATGCTGACCTGTGTCCCCTGTAAATCTCACGTTGAAACGTAATCTCCAATGCCGATCTCTGTCCCCTCTAAATCTCAACGCTGAAATGTAATCTCCAATGCTGACCTGTGTCCCCTCTAAATCTCACGTTGAAATGTAATCTCGAATGCTGACCTGGGTCCCCTCTAAACCTCACGTTGAAATGTAATCTCCAATGCTGACCTGTGTCCCCTCTAAATCTCACGTTGAAATTTGATCCCAAAGCTGACCTATGTCCCCTCTAAATCTCACGTTGAAATGTAATCTCCAATGCTGACTGGTGTCCCGTGTAAATCTCAAGTTGAAATGTAATCCCCAATGCTGACCTGTGTCCCTTCTATATCTCATATTGAAATAGAATCTCCAACGCTGGTCTGGTACCCTCTAAATCTCATGTTGAAATGTAATCTCTAATGCTGATCGGTGTCCGCGCCAAATCTCATGTTGAAATGTAATCTCCAATGCTGACCTGTGTCCCCTCTGAATCTCATGTTGAAATATAATCTCTAATGCTGACCTGTGTCCCATCTAAATCTCACGTTGAAATGCAATCTCCAATGCTGACCTGTGTCCTATCGAAATCTCACGCTGAATTGTAATCTCCAATGCTGCCTGTGTCCCCTCTAAATCTCACGTTGAAATGAAAATTCCAATGCTGACCTGTGTCCCCTCTAAATCTCACGTTGAAATCTAATCTGCAGTGCTGATCTGTGTCCCTTGTAAATCCCACGTTGAAATGTAATCTCCAATGCTGACCTGTGTCCCGTCTAAATCTCACGTTGAAATGTAATGTCCAATGCTGCCTGTGCCCCTCTAAGTCTCACGTTGAAATGTAATCTCCAATGCTGACCTGTGTCCCCTCTACATCTCACGTTGAAATGCAATCTCCAATGCTGATCTGTGTTCCCTCTAAATCTCACGTTTAATTGTAACCTCCAATGCTGAACTGTGTCCCATCTAAATCTCACGTTGAAATGTAATCTCCAATGCTGACCGGTGTCTCCTCTAAATCTCACGTTTAAATGTAACCTAAAATGCTGACCTGTGTCCCCTCTTAATCGCACTTTGAAATGTAATCTCCAATGCAGACCTGTGACCCCTCTAAATCTCACGTTGAAATGTAATCTCCAATGCTGATCTGTGTCCCCTCTAAATCTCACGTTGAAATGTATTCTTCAGTGCTGACCTGTGTCCCCTCTAAACCTCACGTTGAAATGTAATGACAAATGCTGACCTGTGTCCCCTCTAAATCTCACGTTGAAATGTAATGTCCAATGTTGACCTGTGTTGCCTGTAAATCTCTCGCTGAAATTTAATCTCTAATGCTGATCTGTATCCCCACTAAATCTCACGTTGAAATGTAATCTGCAGTGCTCATCTGTGTCCCCTCTGAATCTCACCTTGAAATGTAATCCCCAATGCTTATGTGTGTCCCCTCTAAATCTCACGTTGAAATGTAATCTCCAATGCCTATGTGTGTCCCCTCTAAATCTCACGCTGAAATTTAATCTCCAACGCTGACCTATGTCCCCTCTAAATCTCACGTTGATATGTAATCTCCAATGCTGACCTGTGTCTCCTCTACCTCTCACGTTGAAATGTAATCTCTAATGCTGACCTGTTTCCCGTCTAAATCTCACGTTGAAATGTAATCTCCAATGCTGCCTGTGTCCGAACTAAATCTCATGCTGAAATGTAATCTCCAATGCTGACCTTCGTCCCCTCTAAATCTCACGTTGAAATGTAATCTCCAATGCTGAACTGTGTCCCCTCTAAATCTCACGTTGAAATGTAATCTCCAATGCTGAACTGTGTCTCCTCTAAATTTCACGTTGAAATGTAATCTCCAATGCTGACCTGTGTCCCCTCTAAATGTCACGTTGAAATGTAATGTCCAATGTTGACCTGTGTTGCCTGTAAATCTCTCGCTGAAATGTAATCTCTAATGCTGATCTGTATCCCCACTAAATCTCACGTTGAAATGTAATCTCCAATGCTGACCTGTGTCCCCTCTGAATCTCACCTTGAAATGTAATCCCCAATGCTGATCTGTGTCCCCTCTAAATCTCACGTTGAAATGTAATCTCCAATGCTGATCTGCGTCTCCTCTAAATCACACGTGGAAATGTAATCTGCAATACTGCTCTGTGTCCCCTCTAAATCTCACGTTGAAATGTAATCTACAATGCTGACCTGTGTCCCCTCTAAATCTCACGTTGAAACGTAATCTCCAATGCCGATCTCTGTCCCCTCTAAATCTCAACGCTGAAATGTAATCTCCAATGCTGACCTGTGTCCCCTCTAAATCTCACGTTGAAATGTAATCTCCAATGCTGACCTGTGTCCCTTCTAAATCTCATGTTGAAATGTAATCTCCAATGCTGACCAGTGTTCCGTCTAAATCTCACTTTGAAGTTTAATCTCCAATGCTGCCTGTGTCCCCTCTAAATCTCACGTTGAAATATTATCTCCAATGCTGACCTGTGTCCCTTCTAAATCTCACGTTGAAATGTTATCTCCAATGCTGATCTGTGTCCCCTCTTAATCTCACGTTGAAATGTAATCTCCAATGCTGAACTGTGTCCCCTCTAAATCTCACGTTGAAATGTAATCTCCGATGCTGACCTGTGTCCCCTCTACATCTCAAACTGAAATGTAATCTCCAAAGCTGATGTATGTTCCCTCTAAATCTCACGTTGATGTGTAATCTCCAATGCTGACCTGTGTCCCCTCTAAATCTCACGTTGAAATGTAATCTCCAATGCTGATCTGTGTCCGCTCTAAGTCTCAGATTGAAATGTAATCTCCAATGCTGACCTGTGTCCCCTCTAAATCTCACGTTGAAATGTAATCTCCAATGCTGACCTGTGTCCCCTCTAAATCTCACGTTGAAATGTAATCTCCTATGCTGACCTGTGTCCCCTCTAAATCTCTCGTTGAAATGTAATCTCCAATGCTGATCTGTGTTCCCTCTAAATCTCACGTTGAAGTGTAATCCCCAATGCTGAACTGTGTCCCCTCTAAATCTCACGTTGAAATGTAATCTCCTATGCTGACCTGTGTCCCTTCTATATCTCAAATTGAAATGTAATCTCCAATGCTGATCTGTGCTCCCTTTAAATCTCACGTTGAAGTGTAATCTCCAATACTGAACTGTGTACCCACCAAATCTCACGCTGAAATGTAATGTGCAATGCTGACCTGTGTCCCCTCTAAATCTCATGTTGAAATGTAATCTCCAATGCTGGCCTGGGTCCGCTCTAAATCTCACGTTGAAATGTAATCTCCAATGCTGACCTGTGTCCCGTCTGAATCTCACGTTGAAATGTAATCTCCAATGCTGCCTGTGTCCACTCTAAATCTCACGTTGAAAAGTCATCTCCAATGCTGAACTGTGTCCCCTCTAAATCTCACGTTGAAAGCTAATCTGCAATGCTGATCTGTGTCGCTTCTAAATCTCACGTTCAAATGTAATCTCCAATGCAGACCTGTGTCCACTCTAAATCTTATGTTGAAATATAATCTCTAATGCTGACCTGTGTCCCCTCTAAATCTCACGTTGAAATGTAATCTCCAATGGTGACCTGTGTCCTATCTAAATCTCACGTTGAATTGTAATCTCCAATGCTGCCTGTGTCCCCTCTAAATCTCACGTAGAAATGTAATCTCCAATGCTGACCTGTGTCCCCTCTAAGTCTCACGTTGAAATCTAATCTACAATGTCGATCTGTGTCCCTTGTAAATCTCACGTTGAAATGTAATCTCCAATGCTGACCTGTGTCCCTTCTAAATCTCACGTTGAAATGTAATCTCCAATGCTGCCTGTGCCCCTCTAAGTCTCACGTTGAAATGTAATCTCCAATGCTGACCTGTGTCCCCTCTAAATCTCACGTTGAAATGTAATCTCCAATGCTGATCTTTTTCACCTCTAAATCTCACGTTGAATAGTCATCGCCAATGCTGACCTGTGTCCCCTCTAAATCTCACGTTGAAATCTAATCTGCAATGCTGATCTGTGTCCCTTCTAAATCTCACGTTCAATTGCAATCTCCAATGCTGACTTGTGTCCCCTCTAAATCTTATGTTGAAATATAATCTCTAATGCTGGCCTGTGTCCCCTCTAAATCTCACGTTGAAATGTAATCTCCAATGGTGACCTATGTCCTATCAAAATCTCACGTTGAATTGTAATCTCCAATGCTGCCTGTGTCCCCTCTAAATCTCACGTTGAAATGTAATCTCCAATGCTGACCTGTGTCCCCTCTAAATCTCACGTTGAAATGTAATCTCCAATGCTGCCTGTGCCCCTCTAAGTCTCACGTTGAAATGTAATCTCCAATGCTGACCTTTGTCCCCTCTACATCTCACGTTGAAATGTAATCTCCAATGCTGATCTGTGTCCCTTCTAAATCTCACGTTCAATTGTAATCTCCAATGCTGACTTGTGTCCCCTCTAAATCTTATGTTGAAATATAATCTCTAATGCTGACCTGTGTCCCCTCTAAATCTCACGTTGAAATGTAATCTCCAATGGTGACCTATGTCCTATCAAAATCTCACGTTGAATTGTAATCTCCAATGCTGCCTGTGTCCCCTCTAAATCTCACGTTGAAATGTAATCTCCAATGCTGACCTGTGTCCCCTCTAAATCTCACGTTGAAATATAATCTACAATGCTGATCTGTGTCCCTTGTAAATCTCACGTTGAAATGTAATCTCCAATGCTGACGTGTGTCCCGTCTAAATCTCACGTTGAAATGTAATGTCCAATGCTGACTGTGCCCCTCTAAGTCTCACGTTGAAATGTAATCTCCAATGCTGACCTGTGACCCCTCTACATCTCACGTTGAAATGTAATCTCCAATGCTGATCTGTGTCCCCTCTAAATCTCACGTTCAAATGTAATCTCCAATGCTGAACTGTGTCCCATCTAAATTTCACGTTGAAATGTAATCTCAAATGCTGACCTTTGTCCCCTCTAAATCAAACTTTGAAATGTAATCTCCAATGTTGACCTGTGTTCCCTCTAAATCTCACGTTGAAATGTAATCTCCAATGCTGACCTGTGTCTCCTCTACGTCTCACGTTGAAATGTAATCTCCAATGCTGACCTGTTTCCCGTCTAAATCTCACGTTGAAATGTAATCTCCAATGCTGCCTGTGTCCGAACTAAATCTCATGCTGAAATGTAATCTCCAATGCTGACCTTCGTCCCCTCTAAATCTCACGTTGAAATGTAATCTCCAATGCTGAACTGTGTCCCCTCTAAATCTCACGTTGAAATGTAATCTCCAATGCTGAACTGTGTCTCCTCTAAATTTCACATTGAAATGTAATCTCCAATGCTGACCTGTGTCCCGTCTAAATCTCACTTTGAAATGTGATCTCCAATGCTGAACTGTGTCCCCTCTAAATCTCTCGTTGAAATTTGATCCCAAAGCTGACCTATGTAGCCTCTAAATCTGACTTTGAAATGTAATCTCCAATGCTGACCTGTGTCCCGTGTAAATCTCACATTGAAATGTAATCTCCAATGCTGACCTGTGTCCCCTCCATATCTCACATTGAAATGTAATCTCCAATGCTGGTCTGTGTACCCTCTAAATCTCATGTTGAAATGTAATCTCAAATGCTGATCTGTGTCCGCTCCAAATCTCACGTTGAAATGTAATCTCCAATGATGAACGGTGTCCCCTCTAAATCTCACGTTGAAATGTAATCTCCAATGCTGATCTGTTTCACCTCTAAATCTCACGTTGAAATGTAATCTCCAATGCTGATCTGTGTCCCCTCTAAGTCTCACGTTGAAATGTAATCTCCAATGCTGACCTGTGTCCCCTCTAAATCTCACGTTGAAATGTGATCTCCAATGCTGACTTGTGTCCCCTCTAAATCTCATGTTGAAATGTAATCTCCAATGCTGATCTGTGTTCCCTCTGAATCTCAGGTTGAAATGTAATCTCCCATGCTGAACTGTGTCCCCTCTAAATCTCACGTTGAAATGTAATCTCTGACGCTGATCTGTGTCCCTTCTACATCTCAAATTGAAATGTAATCTCCAATGCTGACCTGGGTTCCCTCTAAATCTCACGTTGAAGTGTAATCTCCAATGCTGAACTGTGTCACTTCCAAATCTCACGTGGAAATTTAATCTCCAATGCTGACCTGGGTCCCCTCTAAATCTCACGTTGAAATGTAATCTCCAATGCTGACCTGTGTACCCTCTAAATCTGACGTTGAAATGTAATCTCCAATGCTGAAATATATCCCCTCTAAATCGCACGTTGAAATGTAATCTCCAATGCTGATCTGTGTCCCCTCTAAATCTCACGTTGAAATGTAATTTCCACTGCTGAACTGTGTCCCCTCTAAATCTCACGTTGAAATGTAATCTCCAATTTTGACCTGTGTCCCCTCCAAATCTCACGTTGAAATGTAATCTTCAATGCTGATCGGTGTCCCCTCTAAATCTCACGTTGAAATGTAATCTCCAATGCTGATCTCTGTTCACTCTAAATCTCACGTTGAAATGTAATCTCCAATGCTGACCTGTGTCCCCTCTAAATCTCACGTTGAAATGTAATCTCCAATGCTGACCTGTGTCCCCTCTAAATTCCACCTTGAATTGTAATCTCTAATGCTGACCTGTCTCCACTCTAAATCTCATGTAGAAATGTAATCTCCAATGCTGAACTTTGTCCCCTCTAAATCTCACGTTGAAATGTAATCTCCAATGCTGACCTGTGTCCCCTCTATATCCCACCTTGAAATGTAATCTGCAATGCTGACCTGTCTCCCCTCTAAATCTCACGTTGAAATGTAATCTCCAATGCTGATCTCTATACCCTCTAAATCTCACGTTGATATGTAATCTCCAATGGTCAACTGTGTCCCCTCTAAATCTCACGTTGAAATGTAATCTCCAATGCTGACCTGTGTCCCCTCAAAATCTCACGTTGAAATTTGATCCCAAAGCTGACCTATGTCCCCTCTAAATCTCACGTTGAAATGTAATCTCCAATGCTTACCGGTGTCCCGTGTAAATCTCACGTTGAAATGTAATCTCCAATGCTGACCTGTGTCCCCTCTATATCTCATATTGAAATGTAATCTCCAATGCTGGCCTGTGTACCCTCTAAATCTAATGTTGAAATGTAATCTCTAATGCTGATCTGTGTCCGCTCCAAATCTCACGTTGAAATGTAATCTGCAATGCTGAACTGTGTCCACTGTAAATCTCATGTTGAAATATAATCACTAATGCTGACCTGTGACCCCTCTAAATCTCACGTTGATATGTTATCTCCAATGCTGACCTGTGTCCTATCTAAATCTCACGTTGAATTGTAATCTCCAATGCTGCATGTGTCCCCTCTAAATCTCACGTTGAAATGTAATCTCCAATGGTGACCTGTGTCCCCTCTAAATCTCACGTTGAAATGTAATCTCCACTTCTGATCTGTGTCCCCTTTAAATCTCACGTTAAAATGTAATCTCCAATGCTGAACTGTGTCCCATCTAAATCTCACGTTGAAATGTAATCTCAAATGCTGACCTGTGTCCCCTCTAAATCAAACTTTGAAATGTAATCTCCAATGTTGACCTGTGTTCCCTCTAAATCTCACGTTGAAATGTAATCTCAAATGCTGATCTGTGTCCCCCCTGAATCTCACGTTGAAATGTAATCTCCAATGCTAATCTGTCTCCCCTCTGAATCTCACCTTGAAATGTAATCCCCAATGCTGATTTGTGTCCCCTCTAAATCTCACGTTGAAATGTAATCTCCAATGCCTATGTGTGTCCACTCTAAATCTCACGCTGAAATTTAATCTCCAATGCTGACCTGTGTCCCCTCTAAATCTCACGTTGATATGTAATCTCCAATGCTGACCTGTGTCTCCTGTACGTCTCTCGTTGAAATGTAATCTCCAATGCTGACCTGTTTCCCGTCTAAATCTCACGTTGGAATGTAATCTCCAATGCTGACTGTGTCCCCTCTAAATCTCACGCTGAAATGTAATCTCCAATGCTGACCTTTTTCCCCTCTAAATCTCACGTTGAAATGTAGTCTCCAATGCAGAACTGTGTCCCCTCTAAATCTCACGTTGAAATGTAATCTCCAATGCTGAACTGTGTCTCCTCTAAATTTCACGTTGAAATGTAATCTCCAATGCTGACCTGTGTCCCGTCTAAATCTCACTTTCAAATGTGATCTCCAATGCTGAACTGTGTCCCCTCTAAATCTCTCGTTGAAATTTGATCCCAAAGCTGAACTATGTACCCTCTAAATCTGACGTTGAAATGTAATCTCCAATGCTGACCTGTGTCCCGTGTCAATCTCACATTGAAATGTAATCTCCAATGCTGACCTGTGTCCCCTCCATATCTCACATTGAATGGTAATCTCCAATGCTGCTCTGTGTACCCTCTAAATCTCGTGTTGAAATGTAATCTCAAATGCTGATCTGTGTCCGCTCCAAATCTCACGTTGAAATGTAATCTCCAGTGCTGACCTGTGTCCCCTCTAAATCTCATGTTGAAATGTAATCTCTAATGCTGACCTGTGTCCCCTCTAAATCTCTCGTTGAAATGCAATCTCCAATGCTGATCTGTGTCCCCTGTAAATCTCACGTTGAAATGTAATCTCCAATGCTGTCCTGTGTCTCCTCTAAATCTCACGTTGAAATGTAATCTCCAATGGGGACCTGTGTCCCGTCTGAATCTCACGTTGAAATGTAATCTCCAATGCTGCCTGTGTCCCCTATAAATCAAACCCTGAAATATAATCTCCAATGCTGTCCTGTGTCCCCTCTAAATCTCACGTTGAAATGTAATCTCCAATGCTAACCTGTGTCCCCTCTAAATCTCACGTTGAAATGTAATCTCCAATGCTGACCTGTGTCCCCTCTAAATCTCACGTTGAAATGTAATCTCCAATGCTGACCTGTGTCCCCTCTAAATCTCACGTTGAAATGTAATCTCCAATGCTGATCTGGGTCCCCTGTAAATCTCACGTTGAAATGTAATCTCCAATGCTGACCTGTGTCCCCTCTAAATCTCACGTTGAAATGTAATCTCCAATGCTGACCTGTGTCCCCTCTAAATCTCACGTTGAAATGCAATCTCCAACTCTGATCTGTGTCCCCTCGAAACCTCACGTTGAAATGTAATCTCCAATGCTGACCTGTGTCCCCTGTAAATCTCACGTTGAAATCTATTCTCCAATGCTGACCTGTTTCACCTCTAAATCTCACGGTGAAATGTAATCTGCAATGCTGATCTGTGTCCCCTCTAAATCTCAGGATGATATGTAATCTCCTATGCTGAATTGTGTCCCCTCTAAATCTCACGTTGGAATGTAATCTCCAATGCTGCCTGTGTCTCCTCTAAATCTCACGTTGAAATCTAATCTGCAATGCTGATCTGTGACCCTTCTAAATCTCACGTTGAAATGTAATCTCCAATGTTGTCCTGTGTCCCCTCTAAACCTCACGTTGAAATGTAATCCCCAATGCAGACCTGTGACCACTCTAAATGTCACGTTGAAAGGTAATCCCCAATGCTGATCTATGTCCCCTCTAAATCTCACGTTAAAATGTAATGTCCAATGCTGATCTGTGTCAACTCTAAATCTCACGTTGAAATGTAATCTCCAAGTCTGCCTGTGTCCTCTCTAAATCTCACGTTGAAATGTAATCTCAGATGCTGACCTGTGTCCTCTCTGAATCTCACGTTGAAATGTAATCTCCGATGCTGACCTGTGTCCCCTCTCAATCTCACCTTGTAATGTAATCTTCTATGCTGACCTGTGTCCCATCTAAGTCTCACGTTGAAATGTAATCTCCAATGCTGTTCTGCGTCCCCTCCAAATCTCACGTTGAAAGGTAATCTCCAATGCTGCTCTGCGTCCCCTCCAAATCTCACGTTGAAATGTAACCTCCAATGCTGCTCTGCGTCCCCTCTGAATCTCACGTTGAAATGTAATCTGCAATGCTGATCTGTGTCCCCTCTAAATCTTAGGATGATATGTAATCTCCTATTTTGAACTCTGTCCCCTCTGAATCCCACGTTGGTATGTAATCTCCAATGCTGACCTGTGTCCCTTCTAAATCTCACGCTGAAATGTAATCTCCAATGCTGACCTGTGTCCCCTCTAAATCTCACGTTGAATTGTAATCTCCAATGCTGCCTGTGTCCCCTCTAAATCTCACGTTGAAATGTAATCTCCAATGCTGCCTGTGTCCCCTCTAAATCTCACGTTGAAATCTAATCTGCAACGCTGATCTGTGACCCTTCTAAATCTCACGTTGAAATGTAATCTCAAATGCTTACCTGTGTCCCCTCTAAGTCTCACGTTGAAATGTTATCTCCTATGCTGACCTGGGTCCCCTCTAAATCTCACGTTGAAATGTAATCTCCAATGCTGACCTGTGACCCCTCTAAATCTCACGTTGAAATGTAATCTCTCATGCTGATCTCTGTCCCCTCTAAATCTCACGTTGTAATGTAATCTCCAATCCTGATCTGTGTCCCCTCCAAATCTCACGTTGAAATGTAATCTCCAATGTTGTCCTGTGTCCCCTCTAAACCTCACGTTGAAATGTAATCCCCAATGCAGAACTGTGTCCCCTCTAAATCTCACGTTGAAAGGTAATCCCCAATGCTGATCTATGTCCCCTCTAAATCTCACGTTAAAATGTAATGTCCAATGCTGATCTGTGTCCCCTCTAAATCTCACGTTGAAATGTAATCTCAGATGCTGACCTGTGTCCTCTCTGAATCTCACGTTAAAATGTAATCTCGGATGCTGACCTGTGTCCCCTCTAAATCTCACCTTGTAATGTAATCTCCTATGCTGACCTGTGTCCCCTCTAAGTCTCACGTTGTAATGTAATCTCCAATGCTGTTCTGTGTCCCCTCTAAATCGCACGTTGAAAGGTAATCTCCAATGCTGGTCTGCGTCCCCTCCAAATCTCACGTTGAAATGTAACCTCCAATGCTGTTCTGCGTCCCCTCTAAATCTCACGTTGAAATGTAATCTGCAATGCTGTACTGTGTCCCCTCTAAATCTCACGTTGAAAAGTAATCTCCAATGCTGACCTGTGTCCCCTCTAAATCTCACGTTGAAAACTATTCTCCAATGCTGAACTTTGTCCCCTCTAAATCTCACGTTGAAATGTAATCTCCAATGCTGACCTGTGTCCCTTCTAAATCTCACGTTGAAATGTAATCTCCAGTGCTGATCCGTGTCCCCTCTAAATCTCACGTTGAAATGTAATCTCCAATGCTGATCTGTGTCCCCTCTAAATCTGACGTTGAAATGTAATCTCCAATGCTGACCTGTGTCCCCTCTAAATCTCACGTTGAAATGTAATCTCCAATGCTGACATGTGTCCCCTCTAAATCTCACTTTGAAATGTAGTCTCCAATGCTGACCTCTGTCCGCTCTAAATCTCACGTTGAAATGTAATCTCCAACGCTAATCTGTGTCCCCTCGAAATCTCACGTTGAAATGTAATCTCCAATGCTGACCTGTGTCTCCTCTAAATCTCACGATGAAAACTATTCTCCAATGCTGACCTGTTTCACCTCTAAATTTCACGTTGAAATGTAATCTCCAATGCTGATCTGTGTCCCCTGTGAATCTCAGGTTGAAATTTAATCTCCAATGCTGAACTGTGTCCCCTCTAAATCTCACGTTGGAATGTGATCTCCAATGCTGAACTGTGTCTCCTCTAAATCTCACGTTGCAATGTAATCTCCAATGCTGATCTGTGTCCACTCTAAATGTCACGTTGAAATGTAATCTCCAATGCTGATCTATGTCCTCTCTAAATCTCACGTTGAAATGTAATCTCCAATGCTGATCTGTGTCCCCTCGAAATCTCACGTTGAAATATAATCTCCAATGCTGACCTGTATCCTCTCTAAATCTCACGTTGAAATGCAATCTGCAATACTGACCTCTTTCCCCCTTAATTCTCACGTTGAAATGTAATCTCCAATGCTGATCTTTGTCCCCTCTAAATCTCACGTTGAAATGTAATCTCCAATGCTGACCCGTGTCCCCTCTAAATCTCACGTTGAAATGTAATCTCAAATGCTTACCTGTGTCCCTTCTAAATCTCACATTAAAATGTAATCCCCAATGCTGACCTGTGTTCCGTCTAGATCTCACGTTGAAATGTAATGTCCAATGCTGCCTGTGTCCCCTCTAAATCTCAAGTTGAAATGTAATCTCGAAGGCTTACCTGTGGCCCCTCTATATCTCACATTGAATTGTAATCTCAAATGGTGATCTGTGTCCCCTCTAAATCTCACGTTGAAAGGTAATCTCCAATGCTGCTCTGCGTCCCCTCCAAATCTCACGTTGAAATGTAACCTCCAATGCTGCTCTGCGTCCCCTCTGAATCTCACGTTGAAATGTAATCTGCAATGCTGATCTGTGTCCCCTCTAAATCTTAGGATGATATGTAATCTCCTATTCTGAACTCTGTCCCCTCTGAATCTCACGTTGGTATGTAATCTCCAATGCTGACCTGTGTCCCTTCTAAATCTCACGTTGAAATGTAATCTCCAATGCTGACCTGTGTCCCCTCTAAATCTCACGTTGAATTGTAATCTCCAATGCTGCCTGTGTCCCCTCTAAATCTCAAGTTGAAATGTAATCTCCAATGCTGCCTGTGTCCCCTCTAAATCTCACGTTGAAATCTAATCTGCAACGCTGATCTGTGACCCTTCTAAATCTCACGTTGAAATGTAATCTCAAATGCTTACCTGTGTCCCCTCTAAGTCTCACGTTGAAATGTTATCTCCTATGCTGACCTGGGTCCCCTCTAAATCTCACGTTGAAATGTAATCTCCAATGCTGACCTGTGACCCCTCTAAATCTCACGTTGAAATGTAATCTCTCATGCTGATCTCTGTCCCCTCTAAATCTCACGTTGTAATGTAATCTCCAATCCTGATCTGTGTCCCCTCCAAATCTCACGTTGAAATGTAATCTCCAATGTTGTCCTGTGTCCCCTCTAAACCTCACGTTGAAATGTAATCCCCAATGCAGAACTGTGTCCCCTCTAAATCTCACGTTGAAAGGTAATCCCCAATGCTGATCTATGTCCCCTCTAAATCTCACGTTAAAATGTAATGTCCAATGCTGTTCTGTGTCCCCTCTAAATCTCACGTTGAAATGTAATCTCAGATGCTGACCTGTGTCCTCTCTGAATCTCACGTTAAAATGTAATCTCGGATGCTGACCTGTGTCCCCTCTAAGTCTCACGTTGTAATGTAATCTCCAATGCTGTTCTGCGTCCCCTCTAAATCGCACGTTGATAGGTAATCTAAAATGCTGGTCTGCGTCCCCTCCAAATCTCACGTTGAAATGTAACCTCCAATGCTGTTCTGCGTCCCCTCTAAATCTCACGTTGAAATGTAATCTGCAATGCTGTACTGTGTCCCCTCTAAATCTCACGTTGAAATGTAATATCCAATGCTGACCTGTGTCCCCTCTAAATCTCACGTTGAAAACTATTCTCCAATGCTGAACTTTGTCCCCTCTAAATCTCACGTTGAAATGTAATCTCCAATGCTGACCTGTGTCCCCTCTAAATCTCACGTTGAAATGTAATCTCCAGTGCTGATCCGTGTCCCCTCTAAATCTCACGTTGAAATGTAATCTCCAATGCTGATCTGTGTCCCCTCTTAATCTGACGTTGAAATGTAATCTCCAATGCTGACCTGTGTCCCCTCTAAATCTCACGTTGAAATGTAATCTCCAATGCTGACATGTGTCCCCTCTAAATCTCACTTTGAAATGTAGTCTCCAATGCCGACCTCTGTCCGCTCTAAATCTCACGTTGAAATGTAATCTCCAACGCTAATCTGTGTCCCCTCGAAATCTCACGTTGAAATGTAATCTCCAATGCTGACCTGTGTCTCCTCTAAATCTCACGATGAAAACTATTCTCGAATGCTGAACTGTTTCACCTCTAAATTTCACGTTGAAATGTAATCTCCAATGCTGATCTGTGTCCCCTGTGAATCTCAGGTTGAAATTTAATCTCCAATGCTGAACTGTGTCCCCTCTAAATCTCACGTTGGAATGTGATCTCCAATGCTGAACTGTGTCTCCTCTAAATCTCACGTTGCAATGTAATCTCCAATGCTGATCTGTGTCCACTCTAAATGTCACGTTGAAATGTAATCTCCAATGCTGATCTATGTCCTCTCTAAATCTCACGTTGAAATGTAATCTCCAATGCTGATCTGTGTCCCCTCGAAATCTCACGTTGAAATATAATCTCCAATGCTGACCTGTATCCTCTCTAAATCTCACGTTGAAATGCAATCTGCAATACTGACCTCTTTCCCCCTTAATTCTCACGTTGAAATGTAATCTCCAATGCTGATCTTTGTCCCCTCTAAATCTCACGTTGAAATGTAATCTCCAATGCTGACCCGTGTCCCCTCTAAATCTCACGTTGAAATGTAATCTCAAATGCTTACCTGTGTCCCTTCTAAATCTCACATTAAAATGTAATCCCCAATGCTGACCTGTGTTCCGTCTAGATCTCACGTTGAAATGTAATGTCTAATGCTGCCTGTGTCCCCTCTAAATCTCAAGTTGAAATGTAATCTCGAAGGCTTACCTGTGGCCCCTCTATATCTCACATTGAATTGTAATCTCAAATGGTGATCTGTGTCCCCTCTAAATCTCACGTTGAAATGTAATCTCCAATGATGACCTGCGTCCCCTCTAAATCTCACGTTGAAATGTAATCTCGAATGCTGACCTGCGTCCCCTCTAAATCTCACGTTGAAATGTAATCTCCAATGCTGACCTGGGTCCCCTGTAAATCTCACGTTGAAATGTAATCTGCAATGCTGATCTGTGTCCCCTCTAAATATCACGTTGAAATATAATTTCCAATGCTGTCCTCTGTCCCCTCTAAATCTCACGTTGAAATGTAATTTCCAATGCTGACCTGTGTCCCCTCTAAATCTCAAGTTGAAATGTAATCTCCAATTCTGATCTGTGTCCCCTCAAAATCTCAAGTTGAAATGTAATCTCCAATGCTGATCTGTGTCCCCTCTAAATCTCACGTTGAAATGTAATCTCCAATGCTGACATGTGTCCCCTCGAAATCTCACGTTGAAAAGTAATCTCCAATGCTGATCTGCGTCTCCTCTAAATCACACGTGGAAATGTAATCTCCTATACTGCTCTGTGTCCCCTCTAAATCTCACGTTGAAATGTAATCTACAATGCTGACCTGTGTCCCCTGTAAATCTCACGTTGAAACGTAATCTCCAATGCCGATCTCTGTCCCCTCTAAATCTCAATGCTGAAATGTAGTCTCCAATGCTGACCTGTGTCCCCTCTAAATCTCACGTTGAAATGTAATCTCCAATGCTGACCTGGGTCCCTTCAAAATCTCAAGTTGAAATGTAATCTCCAATGCTGACCTGTGTCCCGTCTAAATCTCACTTTGAAGTTGAATCTCCAATGCTGCCTGTGTCCCCTCTAAATCTCACGTTGAAATGTTATCTCCAATGCTGATGTGTGTCCCCTCTAAATCTCACGTGGAAATGTAATCTCCAATACTGCTCTGTGTCCCCTCCAAATCTCACGTTGAAATGCAATCTACAATGCTGACCTGTGTCCCCTCTAAATCTCACGTTGAAACCTAATCTCCAATGCCGATCTCTGTCCCGTCTAAATCTCAATGCTGAAATGTAATCTCCAATGCTGACCTGTGTCCCCTCTAAATATCACGTTGAAATGTAATCTCCAATGCTGACCTGTGTCCCTTCTAAATCTCACGTTGAAATGTAATCTCCAATGCTGACCTGTGTCCCGTCTAAATCTCACTTTGAAATTTAATCTCCAATGCTGCCTGTGTCCCCTCTAAATCTCACGTTGAAATGTTATCGCCAATGCTGATGTGTGTCCCCTCTAAATCTCACGTTGAAATGTAATCTCCAATGCTGATCTGTGTCCCCTCTTAATCTCACGTTGAAATGTAATCTCCAATGCTGAACTGTGTCCCCTCTAAATCTCACGTTGAAATGTAATCTCCGATGCTGACCTGTGTCCCCTCTACATCTCAAATTGAAATGTAATCTCCAAAGCTGATCTGTGTTCCCTAAAATCTCACGTTGAAGTGTAATCTCCAATGCTGACCTGTGTCCCCTCTAAATCTCACGTTGAAATGTAATCTCCAATGCTGATCTGTGTCCACGGTAAGTCTCAGATTGAAATGTAATCTCCAATGCTGACCTGTGTCCCCTCTAAATCTCACGTTGAAATGTAATCTCCAATGCTGACCTGTGTCCCCTCTGAATCTCACCTTGAAATGTAATCCCCAATGCTGATCTGTGTCAACTCTAAATCTCACGTTGAAATGTAATCTCCAATGCTGACCTGTGTCCCCTCGAAATCACACGTTGAAATGTAATCTCCAATGCTGATCTGCGTCTCCTCTAAATCACACGTGGAAATGTAATCTGCAATACTGCTCTGTTTCCCCTCTAAATCTCACGTGGAAATGTAATCTACAATGCTGACCTGTGTCCCCTGTAAATCTCACGTTGAAACGTAATCTCCAATGCCGATCTCTGTCCCCTCTAAATCTCAACGCTGAAATGTAATCTCCAATGCTGACCTGTGTCCCCTCTAAATCTCACGTTGAAATGTAATCTCGAATGCTGACCTGGGTCCCCTCTAAACCTCACGTTGAAATGTAATCTCCAATGCTGACCTGTGTCCCCTCTAAATCTCACGTTGAAATTTGATCCCAAAGCTGACCTATGTCCCCTCTAAATCTCACGTTGAAATGTAATCTCCAATGCTGACTGGTGTCCCGTGTAAATCTCACGTTGAAATGTAATCCCCAATGCTGACCTGTGTCCCTTCTATATCTCATATTGAAATAGAATCTCCAACGCTGGTCTGGTACCCTCTAAATCTCATGTTGAAATGTAATCTCTAATGCTGATCGGTGTCCGCGCCAAATCTCATGTTGAAATGTAATCTCCAATGCTGACCTGTGTCCCCTCTGAATCTCATGTTGAAATATAATCTCTAATGCTGACCTGTGTCCCATCTAAATCTCACGTTGAAATGCAATCTCCAATGCTGACCTGTGTCCTATCTAAATCTCACGCTGAATTGTAATCTCCAATGCTGCCTGTGTCCCCTCTAAATCTCACGTTGAAATGAAAACTCCAATGCTGACCTGTGTCCCCTCTAAATCTCACGTTGAAATCTAATCTGCAGTGCTGATCTGTGTCCCTTGTAAATCCCACGTTGAAATGTAATCTCCAATGCTGACCTGTGTCCCGTCTAAATCTCACGTTGAAATGTAATGTCCAATGCTGCCTGTGCCCCTCTAAGTCTCACGTTGAAATGTAATCTCCAATGCTGACCTGTGTCCCCTCTACATCTCACGTTGAAATGCAATCTCCAATGCTGATCTGTGTTCCCTCTAAATCTCACGTTTAATTGTAACCTCCAATGCTGAACTGTGTCCCATCTAAATCTCACGTTGAAATGTAATCTCCAATGCTGACCGGTGTCTCCTCTAAATCTCACGTTTAAATGTAACCTAAAATGCTGACCTGTGTCCCCTCTTAATCGCACTTTGAAATGTAATCTCCAATGCAGACCTGTGACCCCTCTAAATCTCACGTTGAAATGTAATCTCCAATGCTGATCTGTGTCCCCTCTAAATCTCACGTTGAAATGTAATCTTCAGTGCTGACCTGTGTCCCCTCTAAACCTCACGTTGAAATGTAATGACAAATGCTGACCTGTGTCCCCTCTAAATCTCACGTTGAAATGTAATCTCCAATGCTGATCTGCGTCTCCTCTAAATCACACGTGGAAATGTAATCTGCAATACTGCTCTGTGTCCCCTCTAAATCTCACGTTGAAATGTAATCTACAATGCTGACCTGTGTCCCCTCTAAATCTCACGTTGAAACGTAATCTCCAATGCCGATCTCTGTCCCCTCTAAATCTCAACGCTGAAATGTAATCTCCAATGCTGACCTGTGTCCCCTCTAAATCTCACGTTGAAATGTAATCTCCAATGCTGACCTGTGTCCCTTCTAAATCTCATGTTGAAATGTAATCTCCAATGCTGACCAGTGTTCCGTCTAAATCTCACTTTGAAGTTTAATCTCCAATGCTGCCTGTGTCCCCTCTAAATCTCACGTTGAAATATTATCTCCAATGCTGACCTGTGTCCCCTCTAAATCTCACGTTGAAATGTTATCTCCAATGCTGATCTGTGTCCCCTCTTAATCTCACGTTGAAATGTAATCTCCAATGCTGAACTGTGTCCCCTCTAAATCTCACGTTGAAATGTAATCTCCGATGCTGACCTGTGTCCCCTCTACATCTCAAACTGAAATGTAATCTCCAAAGCTGATGTATGTTCCCTCTAAATCTCACGTTGATGTGTAATCTCCAATGCTGACCTGTGTCCCCTCTAAATCTCACGTTGAAATGTAATCTCCAATGCTGATCTGTGTCCGCTCTAAGTCTCAGATTGAAATGTAATCTCCAATGCTGACCTGTGTCCCCTCTAAATCTCACGTTGAAATGTAATCTCCAATGCTGACCTGTGTCCCCTCTAAATCTCACGTTGAAATGTAATCTCCTATGCTGACCTGTGTCCCCTCTAAATCTCTCGTTGAAATGTAATCTCCAATGCTGATCTGTGTTCCCTCTAAATCTCACGTTGAAGTGTAATCCCCAATGCTGAACTGTGTCCCCTCTAAATCTCACGTTGAAATGTAATCTCCTATGCTGACCTGTGTCCCTTCTATATCTCAAATTGAAATGTAATCTCCAATGCTGATCTGTGCTCCCTTTAAATCTCACGTTGAAGTGTAATCTCCAATACTGAACTGTGTACCCACCAAATCTCACGCTGAAATGTAATGTGCAATGCTGACCTGTGTCCCCTCTAAATCTCATGTTGAAATGTAATCTCCAGTGCTGGCCTGGGTCCGCTCTAAATCTCACGTTGAAATGTAATCTCCAATGCTGACCTGTGTCCCGTCTGAATCTCACGTTGAAATGTAATCTCCAATGCTGCCTGTGTCCACTCTAAATCTCACGTTGAAAAGTCATCTCCAATGCTGAACTGTGTCCCCTCTAAATCTCACGTTGAAAGCTAATCTGCAATGCTGATCTGTGTCGCTTCTAAATCTCACGTTCAAATGTAATCTCCAATGCAGACCTGTGTCCACTCTAAATCTTATGTTGAAATATAATCTCTAATGCTGACCTGTGTCCCCTCTAAATCTCACGTTGAAATGTAATCTCCAATGGTGACCTGTGTCCTATCTAAATCTCACGTTGAATTGTAATCTCCAATGCTGCCTGTGTCCCCTCTAAATCTCACGTAGAAATGTAATCTCCAATGCTGACCTGTGTCCCCTCTAAATCTCACGTTGAAATCTAATCTACAATGTCGATCTGTGTCCCTTGTAAATCTCACGTTGAAATGTAATCTCCAATGCTGACCTGTGTCCCTTCTAAATCTCACGTTGAAATGTAATCTCCAATGCTGCCTGTGCCCCTCTAAGTCTCACGTTGAAATGTAATCTCCAATGCTGACCTGTGTCCCCTCTAAATCTCACGTTGAAATGTAATCTCCAATGCTGATCTGTTTCACCTCTAAATCTCACGTTGAATAGTCATCGCCAATGCTGACCTGTGTCCCCTCTAAATCTCACGTTGAAATCTAATCTGCAATGCTGATCTGTGTCCCTTCTAAATCTCACGTTCAATTGCAATCTCCAATGCTGACTTGTGTCCCCTCTAAATCTTATGTTGAAATATAATCTCTAATGCTGGCCTGTGTCCCCTCTAAATCTCACGTTGAAATGTAATCTCCAATGGTGACCTATGTCCTATCAAAATCTCACGTTGAATTGTAATCTCCAATGCTGCCTGTGTCCCCTCTAAATCTCACGTTGAAATGTAATCTCCAATGCTGACCTGTGTCCCCTCTAAATCTCACGTTGAAATGTAATCTCCAATGCTGCCTGTGCCCCTCTAAGTCTCACGTTGAAATGTAATCTCCAATGCTGACCTTTGTCCCCTCTACATCTCACGTTGAAATGTAATCTCCAATGCTGATCTGTGTCCCTTCTAAATCTCACGTTCAATTGTAATCTCCAATGCTGACTTGTGTCCCCTCTAAATCTTATGTTGAAATATAATCTCTAATGCTGACCTGTGTCCCCTCTAAATCTCACGTTGAAATGTAATCTCCAATGGTGACCTATGTCCTATCAAAATCTCACGTTGAATTGTAATCTCCAATGCTGCCTGTGTCCCCTCTAAATCTCACGTTGAAATGTAATCTCCAATGCTGACCTGTGTCCCCTCTAAATCTCACGTTGAAATCTAATCTACAATGCTGATCTGTGTCCCTTGTAAATCTCACGTTGAAATGTAATCTCCAATGCTGACGTGTGTCCCGTCTAAATCTCACGTTGAAATGTAATGTCCAATGCTGACTGTGCCCCTCTAAGTCTCACGTTGAAATGTAATCTCCAATGCTGACCTGTGACCCCTCTACATCTCACGTTGAAATGTAATCTCCAATGCTGATCTGTGTCCCCTCTAAATCTCACGTTCAAATGTAATCTCCAATGCTGAACTGTGTCCCATCTAAATTTCACGTTGAAATGTAATCTCAAATGCTGAACTTTGTCCCCTCTAAATCAAACTTTGAAATGTAATCTCCAATGTTGACCTGTGTTCCCTCTAAATCTCACGTTGAAATGTAATCTCCAATGCTGATCTGTGTCCCCCCTAAATCTCACATTGAAATGTAATCTGCAGTGCTGATCTGTGTAACCTCTGAATCTCACCTTGAAATGTAATCCCCAATGCTGATGTGTGTCCCCTCTAAATCTCACGTTGAAATGTAATCTCCAATGCCTATGTGTGTCCCCTCTAAATCTCACGCTGAAATTTAATCTCCAACGCTGACCTATGTCCCCTCTAAATCTCACGTTGATATGTAATCTCCAGTGCTGACCTGTGTCTCCTCTACCGCTCACGTTGAAATGTAATCTCTAATGCTGACCTGTTTCCCGTCTAAATCTCACGTTGAAATGTAATCTCCAATGCTGCCTGTGTCCGAACTAAATCTCATGCTGAAATGTAATCTCCAATGCTGACCTTCGTCCCCTCTAAATCTCACGTTGAAATGTAATCTCCAATGCTGAACTGTGTCCCCTCTAAATCTCACGTTGAAATGTAATCTCCAATGCTGAACTGTGTCTCCTCTAAATTTCACGTTGAAATGTAATCTCCAATGCTGACCTGTGTCCCGTCTAAATCTCACTTTGAAATGTGATCTCCAATGCTGAACTGTGTCCCCTCTAAATCTCTCGTTGAAATTTGATCCCAAAGCTGACCTATGTAGCCTCTAAATCTGACTTTGAAATGTAATCTCCAATGCTGACCTGTGTCCCGTGTAAATCTCACATTGAAATGTAATCTCAAATGCTGACCTGTGTCCCCTCCATATCTCACATTGAAATGTAATCTCCAATGCTGGTCTGTGTACCCTCTAAATCTCATGTTGAAATGTAATCTCAAATGCTGATCTGTGTCCGCTCCAAATCTCACGTTGAAATGTAATCTCCAATGATGAACGGTGTCCCCTCTAAATCACACGTTGAAATGTAATCTCCAATGCTGATCTGTGTCACCTCTAAATCTCACGTTGAAATGTAATCCCCAGTGCTGAACTGTGTGCCCTCTAAATCTCACGTTGAAATGTAATCTCCAATGCTGATCTGTGTCCCCTGTAAGTCTCACGTTGAAATGTAATCTCCAATGCTGACCTGTGTCCCGTGTAAATCTCACATTGAAATGTAATCTCAAATGCTGACCTGTGTCCCCTCCATATCTCACATTGAAATGTAATCTCCAATGCTGGTCTGTGTACCCTCTAAATCTCATGTTGAAATGTATTCTCAAATGCTGATCTGTGTCCGCTCCAAATCTCACGTTGAAATGTAATCTCCAATGATGAACGGTGTCCCCTCTAAATCTCACGTTGAAATGTAATCTCCAATGCTGATCTGTGTCACCTCTAAATCTCACGTTGAAATGTAATCCCCAATGCTGACCTGTGTGCCCTCTAAATCTCACGTTGAAATGTAATCTCCAATGCTGATCTGTGTTCCCTCTGAATCTCAGGTTGAAATGTAATCTCCCATGCTGAACTGTGTCCCCTCTAAATCTCACGTTGAAATGTAATCTCCGATGCTGATCTGTGCCCCTCTACATCTCAAATTGAAATGTAATCTCCAATGCTGACCTGTGTTCCCTCCAAATCTCACGTTGAAATGTAATCTGCAATACTGACCTGTGTCCTCTCTAAATCTCATGTTGAAATGAAATCTCCAATGCTGGCCTGTGTCCCCTCCAAATCTCACGCTGAAATGTAATCTCCAATGCTGACCTGGGTCCCCTCTAAATCTCACGTTGAAATGTAATCTCCAATGCTGACCTGTGTACCCTCTAAATCTGACGTTGAAATGTAATCTCCAATGCTGAAATATATCCCCTCTAAATCGCACGTTGAAATGTAATGTCCAATGCTGATCTGTGTCCCCTCTAAATCTCACGTTGAAATGTAATCTCCAATGCTGAACTGTGTCCTTTCTAAATCTCACGTTGAAATGTAATCTCCAATTTTGACCTGTGTCCCCTCCAAATCTCACGTTGAAATGTAATCTTCAATGCTCATCGGTGTTCCCTCTAAATCTCACGTTGAAATGTAATCTCCAATGCTGATCTCTGTTCACTCTAAATCTCACGTTGAAATGTAATCTCCAATGCTGACCTGTGTCCCCTCTAAATCTCACGTTGAAATGTAATCTCCAATGCTGACCTGTGTCCCCTCTAAATCCCACCTTGAATTGTAATCTCCAATGCTGACTTGTCTCCACTCTAAATCTCATGTAGAAATGTAATCTCCAATGCTGAACTTTGTCCCCTCTAAATCTCACGTTGAAATGTAATCTCCAATGCTGACCTGTGTCCCCTCTAAATCCCACCTTGAAATGTAATCTCCAATGCTGACCTGTCTCCCCTCTAAATCTCACGTTGAAATGTAATCTCCAATGCTGATCTCTGTCCCCTCTAAATCTCACGATGAAATGTAATCTCCAATGGTCAACTGTGTCCCCTCTAAATCTCACGTTGAAATGTAATCTCCAATGCTGACCTGTGTCCCCTCTAATTCTCACGTTGAAATTTGATCCCAAAGCTGAACTATGTCCCCTCTAAGTCTAACGATGAAATGTAATCTCCAATGCTTACCGGTGTCCCGTGTAAATCTCACGTTGAAATGTCATCTCCAATGCTGACCTGTGTCCCCTCTATATCTCATATTGAAATGTAATCTCCAATGGTGGTCTGTCTACCCTCTAAATCTCATGTTGAAATGTAATCTCTAATGCTGATCTGTGTCCGCTCCAAATCTCACGTTGAAATGTAATCTCCAATGCTGACCTGCGTCCACTCTAAATCTCATGTTGAAATATAATCTCTAATGCTGACCTGTGTCCCCTCTAAATCTCAAGTTGAAATGTAATCTCCAATGCTGACCTGTGTCCTATCTAAATCTCACGTTGAATTGTAATCTCCAATGCTGCCTGTGTCCACTCTAAATCTCACGTTGAAATGTAATCTCCAATGCTGACCTGTGTCCCCTCTAAATCTCACGTTGAAATCTAATCTACAATGCTGATCTCTGTCCCTTGTAAATCTCACGTTGAAATGTAATCTCCAATGCTGACCTGTGTCCCGTCTAAATCTCACGTTGAAATATAATCTCCAATGCTGCCTGTGCCCCTCTAAGTCTCACGTTGAAATGTAATCTCCAATGCTGACCTGTGTCCCCTCTACATCTCACGTTGAAATGGAATCTCCAATGCTGATCTGTGTCCCCTCTAAATCTCACGTTTAAATGTAATCTCCGATGCTGAACTGTGTCCCATCTAAATCTCACGTTGAAATGTAATCTCAAATGCTGACCTGTGTCCCCTCTAAATCAAACTTTGAAATGTAATCTCCAATGTTGATCTGTGTTCCCTCTAAATCTCACGTTGAAATATAATCACCAATGCTGATCTGCATCCCCCCTAAATCTCACGTTGAAATGTAATCTCCAATGCTGAACTGTGTCCCCTCTGAATCTCACCTTGAAATGTAATCCCCAATGTTGATTTGTGTCCCCCCTAAATCTCACGTTGAAATGTAATCTCCAATGCCTATAAGTGTCCCCTCTAAATCTCACGCTGAAATTTAATCTCCAATGCTGACCTGTGTCCCCTCTAAATCTCACGTTGATATGTAATCTCCAATGCTGACCTGTGTCTCCTGTACGTCTCAAGTTGAAATGTAATCTCCAATGCTGACCTGTTTCCCGTCTAAATCTCACGTTGGAATGAAATCTCCAATGCTGACTGTGTCCCCTCTAAATCTCAAGCTGAAATGTAATCTCCAATGCTGACCTTCTTCCCCTCTAAATCTCACGTTGATATGTAATCTCCAATGCAGAACTGTGTCCCCTCTAAATCTCACGTTGAAATGTAATCTCCAATGCTGAACTGTGTCTCCTCTAAATTTCACGTTGAAATGTAATCTCCAATGCTGACCTGTGTCCCGTCTAAATCTCACTTTGAAATGTGATCTCCAATGCTGAACTGTGTCCCCTCTAAATCTCTCGTTGAAATTTGATCCCAAAGCTGACCTATGTACCCTCTAAATCTGACGTTGAAATGTAATCTCCAATGCTGACCTGTGTCCCGTGTAAATCTCACATTGAAATGTAATCTCCAATGCTGACCTGTGTCCCCTCCATATCTCACATTGAAATGTAATCTCGAATGCTGCTCTGTGTACCCTCTAAATCTCATGTTGAAATGTAATCTCAAATGCTGATCTGTGTCCGCTCCAAATCTCACGTTGAAATGTAATCTCCAATGCTGACCTGTGTCCCCTCTAAGTCTCATGTTGAAATGTAATCTCTAATGCTGACCTGTCTCCCCTCTAAATCTCTCGTTGAAATGCAATCTCCAATGCTGATCTGTGTCCCCTGTAAATCTCACGTTGAAATGTAATCTCCAATGGTGTCCTGTGTCTCCTCTAAATCTCACGTTGAAATGTAATCTCCAATGGGGACCTGTGTCCCGTCTTAATCTCACGTTGAAATGTAATCTCCAATGCTGCCTGTGTCCCCTATAAATCAAACCCTGAAATGTAATCTCCAATGCTGTCCTGTGTCCCCTCTAAATCTCACGTTGAAATGTAATGTCCAATGCTAACCTGTGTCCCCTCTAAATCTCACGTCGAAATGTAATCTCCAATGCTGACCTGTGTAACCTCTAAATCTCACGTTGAAATGTAATCTCCAATGCTGACCTGTGTCCCCTCTAAATCTCACGTTGAAATGTAATCTCTAATGCTGATCTGTGTCCCCTCTAAATCTCACGTTGAAATGTAATCTCCAACGCTGACCTGTGTCCCCTCTAAATCTCACGTAGAAATGTAATCTCCAACGCTGACCTGTGTCCCCTCTAAATCTCACGTTGAAATGTAATCTCCAACGCTGACCTGTGTCCCCTCTAAATCTCACGTTGAAATGTTATCTCCAAGGCTGACGTGTGTCCCCTCTAAATCTCACGTTGAAATGTAATCTCCAATGCTGACCTGTGTCCCCTCTAAATCTCACGTTGAAATGCAATCTCCAACGCTGATCTGTGTCCCCTCTAAACCTCACGTTGAAATGTAATCTCCAATGCTGACCTGTGTCCCCTGTAAATCTCACGTTGAAACCTATTCTCCAATGCTGACCTGTTTCACCTCTAAATCTCACGTTGAAATGTAATCTGCAATGCTGATCTGTGTCCCCTCTAAATCTCAGGATGATATGTAATCTCCCATGCTGAATTGTGTACCCTCTAAATCTCACGTTGGAATGTAATCTCCAATGCTGCCTGTGTCCCCTCTAAATCTCACGTTGAAATCTAATCTGCAATGCTGATCTGTGACCCTTCTAAATCTCACGTTGAAATGTAATCTCCAATGCTTACCTGTGTCCCCTCTAAGTCTCACGTTGAAATGTTATCTCCTATGCTGACCTGGGTCCCCTCTAAATCTCACGTTGAAATGTAATCTCCACTGCTGACCTGTGACCCCTCTAAATCTCACGTTGAAATGTAATCTCTCATGCTAATCCCTGTCCCCTCTAAATCTCACGTTGAAATGTAATCTCCAATCCTTATCTGTGTCCCCTCCAAATCTCACGTTGAAATGTAATCTCCAATGTTGTCCTGTGTCCCCTCTAAACCTCACGTTGAAATGTAATCCCCAATGCAGACCTGTGACCACTCTAAATCTCACGTTGAAAGGTAATCCCCAGTGCTGATCTATGTCCCCTCTAAATCTCACGTTAAAATGTAATGTCCAATGCTGATCTGTGTCCCCTCTAAATCTCACGTTGAAATGTAATCTCCAAGGCTGCCTGTGTCCCCTCTAAATCTCACGTTGAAATGTAATCTGCAATGCCGATCTGTGTCCCCTCTAAATGTCACTTTGAAATATAATCTCCAATGCTGTCCTCTGTCCCCTCTAAATCTCACGTTGAAATGTAATTTCCAATGCTGACCTGTGTCCCCTCTAAATCTCAAGTTGAAATGTAATCTCCAATTCTGATCTGTGTCCCCTCAAAATCTCAAGTTGAAATGTAATCTCCAATGCTGATCTGTGTCCCCTCTAAATCTCACGTTGAAATGTAATCTCCAATGCTGACATGTGTCCCCTCGAAATCTCACGTTGAAAAGTAATCTCCAATGCTGATCTGCGTCTCCTCTAAATCACACGTGGAAATGTAATCTCCTATACTGCTCTGTGTCCCCTCTAAATCTCACGTTGAAATGTAATCTACAATGCTGACCTGTGTCCCCTGTAAATCTCACGTTGAAACGTAATCTCCAATGCCGATCTCTGTCCCCTCTAAATCTCAAGGCTGAAATGTAGTCTCCAATGCTGACCTGTGTCCCCTCTAAATCTCACGTTGAAATGTAATCTCCAATGCTGACCTGTGTCCCTTCAAAATCTCACGTTGAAATGTAATCTCCAATGCTGACCTGTGTCCCGTCTAAATCTCACTTTGAAGTTGAATCTCCAATGCTGTCTGTGTCCCCTCTAAATCTCACGTTGAAATGTTATCTCCAATGCTGATGTGTGTCCCCTCTAAATCTCACGTGGAAATGTAATCTCCAATACTGCTCTGTGTCCCCTCCAAATCTCACGTTGAAATGCAATCTACAATGCTGACCTGTGTCCCCTCTAAATCTCACGTTGAAACCTAATCTCCAATGCCGATCTCTGTCCCGTCTAAATCTCAATGCTGAAATGTAATCTCCAATGCTGACCTGTGTCCCCTCTAAATATCACGTTGAAATGTAATCTCCAATGCTGACCTGTGTCCCTTCTAAATCTCACGTTGAAATGTAATCTCCAATGCTGACCTGTGTCCCGTCTAAATCTCACTTTGAAATTTAATCTCCAATGCTGCCTGTGTCCCCTCTAAATCTCACGTTGAAATGTTATCGCCAATGCTGATGTGTGTCCCCTCTAAATCTCACGTTGAAATGTAATCTCCAATGCTGATCTGTGTCCCCTCTTAATCTCACGTTGAAATGTAATCTCCAATGCTGAACTGTGTCCCCTCTAAATCTCACGTTGAAATGTAATCTCCGATGCTGACCTGTGTCCCCTCTACATCTCAAATTGAAATGTAATCTCCAAAGCTGATCTGTGTTCCCTAAAATCTCACGTTGAAGTGTAATCTCCAATGCTGACCTGTGTCCCCTCTAAATCTCACGTTGAAATGTAATCTCCAATGCTGATCTGTGTCCACGGTAAGTCTCAGATTGAAATGTAATCTCCAATGCTGACCTGTGTCCCCTCTAAATCTCACGTTGAAATGTAATCTCCAATGCTGACCTGTGTCCCCTCTGAATCTCACCTTGAAATGTAATCCCCAATGCTGATCTGTGTCAACTCTAAATCTCACGTTGAAATGTAATCTCCAATGCTGACCTGTGTCCCCTCGAAATCACACGTTGAAATGTAATCTCCAATGCTGATCTGCGTCTCCTCTAAATCACACGTGGAAATGTAATCTGCAATACTGCTCTGTGTCCCCTCTAAATCTCACGTTGAAATGTAATCTACAATGCTGACCTGTGTCCCCTGTAAATCTCACGTTGAAACGTAATCTCCAATGCCGATCTCTGTCCCCTCTAAATCTCAACGCTGAAATGTAATCTCCAATGCTGACCTGTGTCCCCTCTAAATCTCACGTTGAAATGTAATCTCGAATGCTGACCTGGGTCCCCTCTAAACCTCACGTTGAAATGTAATCTCCAATGCTGACCTGTGTCCCCTCTAAATCTCACGTTGAAATTTGATCCCAAAGCTGACCTATGTCCCCTCTAAATCTCACGTTGAAATGTAATCTCCAATGCTGACTGGTGTCCCGTGTAAATCTCACGTTGAAATGTAATCCCCAATGCTGACCTGTGTCCCTTCTATATCTCATATTGAAATAGAATCTCCAACGCTGGTCTGGTACCCTCTAAATCTCATGTTGAAATGTAATCTCTAATGCTGATCGGTGTCCGCGCCAAATCTCATGTTGAAATGTAATCTACAATGCTGACCTGTGTCCCCTCTGAATCTCATGTTGAAATATAATCTCTAATGCTGACCTGTGTCCCATCTAAATCTCACGTTGAAATGCAATCTCCAATGCTGACCTGTGTCCTATCTAAATCTCACGCTGAATTGTAATCTCCAATGCTGCCTGTGTCCCCTCTAAATCTCACGTTGAAATGAAAACTCCAATGCTGACCTGTGTCCCCTCTAAATCTCACGTTGAAATCTAATCTGCAGTGCTGATCTGTGTCCCTTGTAAATCCCACGTTGAAATGTAATCTCCAATGCTGACCTGTGTCCCGTCTAAATCTCACGTTGAAATGTAATGTCCAATGCTGCCTGTGCCCCTCTAAGTCTCACGTTGAAATGTAATCTCCAATGCTGACCTGTGTCCCCTCTACATCTCACGTTGAAATGCAATCTCCAATGCTGATCTGTGTTCCCTCTAAATCTCACGTTTAATTGTAACCTCCAATGCTGAACTGTGTCCCATCTAAATCTCACGTTGAAATGTAATCTCCAATGCTGACCGGTGTCTCCTCTAAATCTCACGTTTAAATGTAACCTAAAATGCTGACCTGTGTCCCCTCTTAATCGCACTTTGAAATGTAATCTCCAATGCAGACCTGTGACCCCTCTAAATCTCACGTTGAAATGTAATCTCCAATGCTGATCTGTGTCCCCTCTAAATCTCACGTTGAAATGTAATCTTCAGTGCTGACCTGTGTCCCCTCTAAACCTCACGTTGAAATGTAATGACAAATGCTGACCTGTGTCCCCTCTAAATCTCACGTTGAAATGTAATGTCCAATGTTGACCTGTGTTGCCTGTAAATCTCTCGCTGAAATGTAATCTCTAATGCTGATCTGTATCCCCACTAAATCTCACGTTGAAATGTAATCTGCAGTGCTCATCTGTGTCCCCTCTGAATCTCACCTTGAAATGTAATCCCCAATGCTTATGTGTGTCCCCTCTAAATCTCACGTTGAAATGTAATCTCCAATGCCTATGTGTGTCCCCTCTAAATCTCACGCTGAAATTTAATCTCCAACGCTGACCTATGTCCCCTCTAAATCTCACGTTGATATGTAATCTCCAATGCTGACCTGTGTCTCCTCTACCTCTCACGTTGAAATGTAATCTCTAATGCTGACCTGTTTCCCGTCTAAATCTCACGTTGAAATGTAATCTCCAATGCTGCCTGTGTCCGAACTAAATCTCATGCTGAAATGTAATCTCCAATGCTGACCTTCGTCCCCTCTAAATCTCACGTTGAAATGTAATCTCCAATGCTGAACTGTGTCCCCTCTAAATCTCACGTTGAAATGTAATCTCCAATGCTGAACTGTGTCTCCTCTAAATTTCACGTTGAAATGTAATCTCCAATGCTGACCTGTGTCCCCTCTAAATGTCACGTTGAAATGTAATGTCCAATGTTGACCTGTGTTGCCTGTAAATCTCTCGCTGAAATGTAATCTCTAATGCTGATCTGTATCCCCACTAAATCTCACGTTGAAATGTAATCTCCAATGCTGACCTGTGTCCCCTCTGAATCTCACCTTGAAATGTAATCCCCAATGCTGATCTGTGTCCCCTCTAAATCTCACGTTGAAATGTAATCTCCAATGCTGATCTGCGTCTCCTCTAAATCACACGTGGAAATGTAATCTGCAATACTGCTCTGTGTCCCCTCTAAATCTCACGTTGAAATGTAATCTACAATGCTGACCTGTGTCCCCTCTAAATCTCACGTTGAAACGTAATCTCCAATGCCGATCTCTGTCCCCTCTAAATCTCAACGCTGAAATGTAATCTCCAATGCTGACCTGTGTCCCCTCTAAATCTCACGTTGAAATGTAATCTCCAATGCTGACCTGTGTCCCTTCTAAATCTCATGTTGAAATGTAATCTCCAATGCTGACCAGTGTTCCGTCTAAATCTCACTTTGAAGTTTAATCTCCAATGCTGCCTGTGTCCCCTCTAAATCTCACGTTGAAATATTATCTCCAATGCTGACCTGTGTCCCCTCTAAATCTCACGTTGAAATGTTATCTCCAATGCTGATCTGTGTCCCCTCTTAATCTCACGTTGAAATGTAATCTCCAATGCTGAACTGTGTCCCCTCTAAATCTCACGTTGAAATGTAATCTCCGATGCTGACCTGTGTCCCCTCTACATCTCAAACTGAAATGTAATCTCCAAAGCTGATGTATGTTCCCTCTAAATCTCACGTTGATGTGTAATCTCCAATGCTGACCTGTGTCCCCTCTAAATCTCACGTTGAAATGTAATCTCCAATGCTGATCTGTGTCCGCTCTAAGTCTCAGATTGAAATGTAATCTCCAATGCTGACCTGTGTCCCCTCTAAATCTCACGTTGAAATGTAATCTCCAATGCTGACCTGTGTCCCCTCTAAATCTCACGTTGAAATGTAATCTCCTATGCTGACCTGTGTCCCCTCTAAATCTCTCGTTGAAATGTAATCTCCAATGCTGATCTGTGTTCCCTCTAAATCTCACGTTGAAGTGTAATCCCCAATGCTGAACTGTGTCCCCTCTAAATCTCACGTTGAAATGTAATCTCCTATGCTGACCTGTGTCCCTTCTATGTCTCAAATTGAAATGTAATCTCCAATGCTGATCTGTGCTCCCTTTAAATCTCACGTTGAAGTGTAATCTCCAATACTGAACTGTGTACCCACCAAATCTCACGCTGAAATGTAATGTGCAATGCTGACCTGTGTCCCCTCTAAATCTCATGTTGAAATGTAATCTCCAATGCTGGCCTGGGTCCGCTCTAAATCTCACGTTGAAATGTAATCTCCAATGCTGACCTGTGTCCCGTCTGAATCTCACGTTGAAATGTAATCTCCAATGCTGCCTGTGTCCACTCTAAATCTCACGTTGAAAAGTCATCTCCAATGCTGAACTGTGTCCCCTCTAAATCTCACGTTGAAAGCTAATCTGCAATGCTGATCTGTGTCGCTTCTAAATCTCACGTTCAAATGTAATCTCCAATGCAGACCTGTGTCCACTCTAAATCTTATGTTGAAATATAATCTCTAATGCTGACCTGTGTCCCCTCTAAATCTCACGTTGAAATGTAATCTCCAATGGTGACCTGTGTCCTATCTAAATCTCACGTTGAATTGTAATCTCCAATGCTGCCTGTGTCCCCTCTAAATCTCACGTAGAAATGTAATCTCCAATGCTGACCTGTGTCCCCTCTAAATCTCACGTTGAAATCTAATCTACAATGTCGATCTGTGTCCCTTGTAAATCTCACGTTGAAATGTAATCTCCAATGCTGACCTGTGTCCCTTCTAAATCTCACGTTGAAATGTAATCTCCAATGCTGCCTGTGCCCCTCTAAGTCTCACGTTGAAATGTAATCTCCAATGCTGACCTGTGTCCCCTCTAAATCTCACGTTGAAATGTAATCTCCAATGCTGATCTTTTTCACCTCTAAATCTCACGTTGAATAGTCATCGCCAATGCTGACCTGTGTCCCCTCTAAATCTCACGTTGAAATCTAATCTGCAATGCTGATCTGTGTCCCTTCTAAATCTCACGTTCAATTGCAATCTCCAATGCTGACTTGTGTCCCCTCTAAATCTTATGTTGAAATATAATCTCTAATGCTGGCCTGTGTCCCCTCTAAATCTCACGTTGAAATGTAATCTCCAATGGTGACCTATGTCCTATCAAAATCTCACGTTGAATTGTAATCTCCAATGCTGCCTGTGTCCCCTCTAAATCTCACGTTGAAATGTAATCTCCAATGCTGACCTGTGTCCCCTCTAAATCTCACGTTGAAATGTAATCTCCAATGCTGCCTGTGCCCCTCTAAGTCTCACGTTGAAATGTAATCTCCAATGCTGACCTTTGTCCCCTCTACATCTCACGTTGAAATGTAATCTCCAATGCTGATCTGTGTCCCTTCTAAATCTCACGTTCAATTGTAATCTCCAATGCTGACTTGTGTCCCCTCTAAATCTTATGTTGAAATATAATCTCTAATGCTGACCTGTGTCCCCTCTAAATCTCACGTTGAAATGTAATCTCCAATGGTGACCTATGTCCTATCAAAATCTCACGTTGAATTGTAATCTCCAATGCTGCCTGTGTCCCCTCTAAATCTCACGTTGAAATGTAATCTCCAATGCTGACCTGTGTCCCCTCTAAATCTCACGTTGAAATCTAATCTACAATGCTGATCTGTGTCCCTTGTAAATCTCACGTTGAAATGTAATCTCCAATGCTGACGTGTGTCCCGTCTAAATCTCACGTTGAAATGTAATGTCCAATGCTGACTGTGCCCCTCTAAGTCTCACGTTGAAATGTAATCTCCAATGCTGACCTGTGACCCCTCTACATCTCACGTTGAAATGTAATCTCCAATGCTGATCTGTGTCCCCTCTAAATCTCACGTTCAAATGTAATCTCCAATGCTGAACTGTGTCCCATCTAAATTTCACGTTGAAATGTAATCTCAAATGCTGACCTTTGTCCCCTCTAAATCAAACTTTGAAATGTAATCTCCAATGTTGACCTGTGTTCCCTCTAAATCTCACGTTGAAATGTAATCTCCAATGCTGATCTGTGTCCCCCCTAAATCTCACATTGAAATGTAATCTGCAGTGCTGATCTGTGTAACCTCTGAATCTCACCTTGAAATGTAATCCCCAATGCTGATGTGTGTCCCCTCTAAATCTCACGTTGAAATGTAATCTCCAATGCCTATGTGTGTCCCCTCTAAATCTCACGCTGAAATTTAATCTCCAACGCTGACCTATGTCCCCTCTAAATCTCACGTTGATATGTAATCTCCAGTGCTGACCTGTGTCTCCTCTACCGCTCACGTTGAAATGTAATCTCTAATGCTGACCTGTTTCCCGTCTAAATCTCACGTTGAAATGTAATCTCCAATGCTGCCTGTGTCCGAACTAAATCTCATGCTGAAATGTAATCTCCAATGCTGACCTTCGTCCCCTCTAAATCTCACGTTGAAATGTAATCTCCAATGCTGAACTGTGTCCCCTCTAAATCTCACGTTGAAATGTAATCTCCAATGCTGAACTGTGTCTCCTCTAAATTTCACGTTGAAATGTAATCTCCAATGCTGACCTGTGTCCCGTCTAAATCTCACTTTGAAATGTGATCTCCAATGCTGAACTGTGTCCCCTCTAAATCTCTCGTTGAAATTTGATCCCAAAGCTGACCTATGTAGCCTTTAAATCTGACTTTGAAATGTAATCTCCAATGCTGACCTGTGTCCCGTGTAAATCTCACATTGAAATGTAATCTCAAATGCTGACCTGTGTCCCCTCCATATCTCACATTGAAATGTAATCTCCAATGCTGGTCTGTGTACCCTCTAAATCTCATGTAGAAATGTAATCTCAAATGCTGATCTGTGTCCGCTCCAAATCTCACGTTGAAATGTAATCTCCAATGATGAACGGTGTCCCCTCTAAATCTCACGTTGAAATGTAATCTCCAATGCTGATCTGTGTCACCTCTAAATCTCACGTTGAAATGTAATCCCCAGTGCTGAACTGTGTGCCCTCTGAATCTCACGTTGAAATGTAATCTCCAATGCTGATCTGTGTCCCCTGTAAGTCTCACGTTGAAATGTAATCTCCAATGCTGACCTGTGTCCCGTGTAAATCTCACATTGAAATGTAATCTCAAATGCTGACCTGTGTCCCCTCCATATCTCACATTGAAATGTAATCTCCAATGCTGGTCTGTGTACCCTCTAAATCTCATGTTGAAATGTAATCTCAAATGCTGATCTGTGTCCGCTCCAAATCTCACGTTGAAATGTAATCTCCAATGATGAACGGTGTCCCCTCTAAATCTCACGTTGAAATGTAATCTCCAATGCTGATCTGTGTCACCTCTAAATCTCACGTTGAAATGTAATCCCCAATGCTGACCTGTGTGCCCTCTAAATCTCACGTTGAAATGTAATCTCCAATGCTGATCTGTGTTCCCTCTGAATCTCAGGTTGAAATGTAATCTCCCATGCTGAACTGTGTCCCCTCTAAATCTCACGTTGAAATGTAATCTCCGATGCTGATCTGTGCCCCTCTACATCTCAAATTGAAATGTAATCTCCAATGCTGACCTGTGTTCCCTCCAAATCTCACGTTGAAATGTAATCTGCAATACTGACCTGTGTCCTCTCTAAATCTCATGTTGAAATGAAATCTCCAATGCTGGCCTGTGTCCCCTCCAAATCTCACGCTGAAATGTAATCTCCAATGCTGACCTGGGTCCCCTCTAAATCTCACGTTGAAATGTAATCTCCAATGCTGACCTGTGTACCCTCTAAATCTGACGTTGAAATGTAATCTCCAATGCTGAAATATATCCCCTCTAAATCGCACGTTGAAATGTAATGTCCAATGCTGATCTGTGTCCCCTCTAAATCTCACGTTGAAATGTAATCTCCAATGCTGAACTGTGTCCCTTCTAAATCTCACGTTGAAATGTAATCTCCAATTTTGACCTGGGTCCCCTCCAAATCTCACGTTGAAATGTAATCTTCAATGCTCATCGGTGTTCCCTCTAAATCTCACGTTGAAATGTAATCTCCAATGCTGATCTCTGTTCACTCTAAATCTCACGTTGAAATGTAATCTCCAATGCTGACCTGTGTCCCCTCTAAATCTCACGTTGAAATGTAATCTCCAATGCTGACCTGTGTCCCCTCTAAATCCCACCTTGAATTGTAATCTCCAATGCTGACCTGTCTCCACTCTAAATCTCATGTAGAAATGTAATCTCCAATGCTGAACTTTGTCCCCTCTAAATCTCACGTTGAAATGTAATCTCCAATGCTGACCTGTGTCCCCTCTAAATCCCACCTTGAAATGTAATCTCCAATGCTGACCTGTCTCCCCTCTAAATCTCACGTTGAAATGTAATCTCCAATGCTGATCTCTGTCCCCTCTAAATCTCACGTTGAAATGTAATCTCCAATGGTCAACTGTGTCCCCTCTAAATCTCACGTTGAAATGTAATCGCCAATGCTGACCTGTGTCCCCTCTAATTCTCACGTTGAAATTTGATCCCAAAGCTGACCTATGTCCCCTCTAAGTCTAACGTTGAAATGTAATCTCCAATGCTTACCGGTGTCCCGTGTAAATCTCACGTTGAAATGTCATCTCCAATGCTGACCTGTGTCCCCTCTATATCTCATATTGAAATGTAATCTCCAATGGTGGTCTGTCTACCCTCTAAATCTCATGTTGAAATGTAATCTCTAATGCTGATCTGTGTCCGCTCCAAATCTCACGTTGAAATGTAATCTCCAATGCTGACCTGCGTCCACTCTAAATCTCATGTTGAAATATAATCTCTAATGCTGACCTGTGTCCCCTCTAAATCTCAAGTTGAAATGTAATCTCCAATGCTGACCTGTGTCCTATCTAAATCTCACGTTGAATTGTAATCTCCAATGCTGCCTGTGTCCACTCTAAATCTCACGTTGAAATGTAATCTCCAATGCTGACCTGTGTCCCCTCTAAATCTCACGTTGAAATCTAATCTACAATGCTGATCTCTGTCCCTTGTAAATCTCACGTTGAAATGTAATCTCCAATGCTGACCTGTGTCCCGTCTAAATCTCACGTTGAAATATAATCTCCAATGCTGCCTGTGCCCCTCTAAGTCTCACGTTGAAATGTAATCTCCAATGCTGACCTGTGTCCCCTCTACATCTCACGTTGAAATGGAATCTCCAATGCTGATCTGTGTCCCCTCTAAATCTCACGTTTAAATGTAATCTCCGATGCTGAACTGTGTCCCATCTAAATCTCACGTTGAAATGTAATCTCAAATGCTGACCTGTGTCCCCTCTAAATCAAACTTTGAAATGTAATCTCCAATGTTGATCTGTGTTCCCTCTAAATCTCACGTTGAAATATAATCACCAATGCTGATCTGCATCCCCCCTAAATCTCACGTTGAAATGTAATCTCCAATGCTGATCTGTGTCCCCTCTGAATCTCACCTTGAAATGTAATCCCCAATGCTGATTTGTGTCCCCCCTAAATCTCACGTTGAAATGTAATCTCCAATGCCTATAAGTGTCCCCTCTAAGTCTCACGCTGAAATTTAATCTCCAATGCTGACCTGTGTCCCCTCTAAATCTCACGTTGATATGTAATCTCCAATGCTGACCTGTGTCTCCTGTACGTCTCAAGTTGAAATGTAATCTCCAATGCTGACCTGTTTCCCATCTAAATCTCACGTTGGAATGAAATCTCCAATGCTGACTGTGTCCCCTCTAAATCTCAAGCTGAAATGTAATCTCCAATGCTGACCTTCTTCCCCTCTAAATCTCACGTTGAAATGTAATCTCCAATGCAGAACTGTGTCCCCTCTAAATCTCACGTTGAAATGTAATCTCCAATGCTGAACTGTGTCTCCTCTAAATTTCACGTTGAAATGTAATCTCCAATGCTGACCTGTGTCCCGTCTAAATCTCACTTTGAAATGTGATCTCCAATGCTGAACTGTGTCCCCTCTAAATCTCTCGTTGAAATTTGATCCCAAAGCTGACCTATGTACCCTCTAAATCTGACGTTGAAATGTAATCTCCAATGCTGACCTGTGTCCCGTGTAAATCTCACATTGAAATGTAATCTCCAATGCTGACCTGTGTCCCCTCCATATCTCACATTGAAATGTAATCTAGAATGCTGCTCTGTGTACCCTCTAAATCTCATGTTGAAATGTAATCTCAAATGCTGATCTGTGTCCGCTCCAAATCTCACGTTGAAATGTAATCTCCAATGCTGACCTGTGTCCCCTCTAAATCTCATGTTGAAATGTAATCTCTAATGCTGACCTGTCTCCCCTCTAAATCTCTCGTTGAAATGCAATCTCCAATGCTGATCTGTGTCTCCTGTAAATCTCACGTTGAAATGTAATCTCCAATGGTGTCCTGTGTCTCCTCTAAATCTCACGTTGAAATGTAATCTCCAATGGGGACCTGTGTCCCGTCTTAATCTCACGTTGAAATGTAATCTCCAATGCTGCCTGTGTCCCCTATAAATCAAACCCTGAAATATAATCTCCAATGCTGTCCTGTGTCCCCTCTAAATCTCACGTTGAAATGTAATGTCCAATGCTAACCTGTGTCCCCTCTAAATCTCACGTCGAAATGTAATCTCCAATGCTGACCTGTGTAACCTCTAAATCTCACGTTGAAATGTAATCTCCAATGCTGACCTGTGTCCCCTCTAAATCTCACGTTGAAATGTAATCTCTAATGCTGATCTGTGTCCCCTCTAAATCTCACGTTGAAATGTAATCTCCAACGCTGACCTGTGTCCCCTCTAAATCTCACGTAGAAATGTAATCTCCAACGCTGACCTGTGTCCCCTCTAAATCTCACGTTGAAATGTAATCTCCAACGCTGACCTGTGTCCCCTCTAAATCTCACGTTGAAATGTTATCTCCAAGGCTGACGTGTGTCCCCTCTAAATCTCACGTTGAAATGTAATCTCCAATGCTGACCTGTGTCCCCTCTAAATCTCACGTTGAAATGCAATCTCCAACGCTGATCTGTGTCCCCTCTAAACCTCACGTTGAAATGTAATCTCCAATGCTGACCTGTGTCCCCTGTAAATCTCACGTTGAAACCTATTCTCCAATGCTGACCTGTTTCACCTCTAAATCTCACGTTGAAATGTAATCTGCAATGCTGATCTGTGTCCCCTCTAAATCTCAGGATGATATGTAATCTCCCATGCTGAATTGTGTACCCTCTAAATCTCACGTTGGAATGTAATCTCCAATGCTGCCTGTGTCCCCTCTAAATCTCACGTTGAAATCTAATCTGCAATGCTGATCTGTGACCCTTCTAAATCTCACGTTGAAATGTAATCTCCAATGCTTACCTGTGTCCCCTCTAAGTCTCACGTTGAAATGTTATCTCCTATGCTGACCTGGGTCCCCTCTAAATCTCACATTGAAATGTAATCTCCACTGCTGACCTGTGACCCCTCTAAATCTCACGTTGAAATGTAATCTCTCATGCTAATCTCTGTCCCCTCTAAATTTCACGTTGAAATGTAATCTCCAATCCTTATCTGTGTCCCCTCCAAATCTCACGTTGAAATGTAATCTCCAATGTTGTCCTGTGTCCCCTCTAAACCTCACGTTGAAATGTAATCCCCAATGCAGACCTGTGACCACTCTAAATCTCACGTTGAAAGGTAATCCCCAATGCTGATCTATGTCCCCTCTAAATCTCACGTTAAAATGTAATGTCCAATGCTGATCTGTGTCCCCTCTAAATCTCACGTTGAAATGTAATCTCCAAGGCTGCCTGTGTCCCCTCTAAATCTCACGTTGAAATGTAATCTGCAATGCCGATCTGTGTCCCCTCTAAATGTCACGTTGAAATATAATCTCCAATGCTGTCCTCTGTCCCCTCTAAATCTCACGTTGAAATGTAATTTCCAATGCTGACCTGTGTCCCCTCTAAATCTCAAGTTGAAATGTAATCTCCAATTCTGATCTGTGTCCCCTCAAAATCTCAAGTTGAAATGTAATCTCCAATGCTGATCTGTGTCCCCTCTAAATCTCACGTTGAAATGTAATCTCCAATGCTGACATGTGTCCCCTCGAAATCTCACGTTGAAAAGTAATCTCCAATGCTGATCTGCGTCTCCTCTAAATCACACGTGGAAATGTAATCTCCTATACTGCTCTGTGTCCCCTCTAAATCTCACGTTGAAATGTAATCTACAATGCTGACCTGTGTCCCCTGTAAATCTCACGTTGAAACGTAATCTCCAATGCCGATCTCTGTCCCCTCTAAATCTCAAGGCTGAAATGTAGTCTCCAATGCTGACCTGTGTCCCCTCTAAATCTCACGTTGAAATGTAATCTCCAATGCTGACCTGTGTCCCTTCAAAATCTCACGTTGAAATGTAATCTCCAATGCTGACCTGTGTCCCGTCTAAATCTCACTTTGAAGTTGAATCTCCAATGCTGCCTGTGTCCCCTCTAAATCTCACGTTGAAATGTTATCTCCAATGCTGATGTGTGTCCCCTCTAAATCTCACGTGGAAATGTAATCTCCAATACTGCTCTGTGTCCCCTCCAAATCTCACGTTGAAATGCAATCTACAATGCTGACCTGTGTCCCCTCTAAATCTCACGTTGAAACCTAATCTCCAATGCCGATCTCTGTCCCGTCTAAATCTCAATGCTGAAATGTAATCTCCAATGCTGACCTGTGTCCCCTCTAAATATCACGTTGAAATGTAATCTCCAATGCTGACCTGTGTCCCTTCTAAATCTCACGTTGAAATGTAATCTCCAATGCTGACCTGTGTCCCGTCTAAATCTCACTTTGAAATTTAATCTCCAATGCTGCCTGGGTCCCCTCTAAATCTCACGTTGAAATGTTATCGCCAATGCTGATGTGTGTCCCCTCTAAATCTCACGTTGAAATGTAATCTCCAATGCTGATCTGTGTCCCCTCTTAATCTCACGTTGAAATGTAATCTCCAATGCTGAACTGTGTCCCCTCTAAATCTCACGTTGAAATGTAATCTCCGATGCTGACCTGTGTCCCCTCTACATCTCAAATTGAAATGTAATCTCCAAAGCTGATCTGTATTCCCTAAAATCTCACGTTGAAGTGTAATCTCCAATGCTGACCTGTGTCCCCTCTAAATCTCACGTTGAAATGTAATCTCCAATGCTGATCTGTGTCCACGGTAAGCCTCAGATTGAAATGTAATCTCCAATGCTGACCTGTGTCCCCTCTAAATCTCACGTTGAAATGTAATCTCCAATGCTGACCTGTGTCCCCTCTGAATCTCACCTTGAAATGTAATCCCCAATGCTGATCTGTGTCAACTCTAAATCTCACGTTGAAATGTAATCTCCAATGCTGACCTGTGTCCCCTCGAAATCACACGTTGAAATGTAATCTCCAATGCTGATCTGCGTCTCCTCTAAATCACACGTGGAAATGTAATCTGCAATACTGCTCTGTGTCCCCTCTAAATCTCACGTTGAAATGTAATCTACAATGCTGACCTGTGTCCCCTGTAAATCTCACGTTGAAACGTAATCTCCAATGCCGATCTCTGTCCCCTCTAAATCTCAACGCTGAAATGTAATCTCCAATGCTGACCTGTGTCCCCTCTAAATCTCACGTTGAAATGTAATCTCCAATGCTGACCTGTGTCCCCTCTAAATCTCACGTTGAAATGTAATCTCCTATGCTGACCTGTGTCCCCTCTAAATCTCTCGTTGAAATGTAATCTCCAATGCTGATCTGTGTTCCCTCTAAATCTCACGTTGAAGTGTAATCCCCAATGCTGAACTGTGTCCCCTCTAAATCTCACGTTGAAATGTAATCTCCTATGCTGACCTGTGTCCCTTCTATGTCTCAAATTGAAATGTAATCTCCAATGCTGATCTGTGCTCCCTTTAAATCTCACGTTGAAGTGTAATCTCCAATACTGAACTGTGTACCCACCAAATCTCACGCTGAAATGTAATGTGCAATGCTGACCTGTGTCCCCTCTAAATCTCATGTTGAAATGTAATCTCCAATGCTGGCCTGGGTCCGCTCTAAATCTCACGTTGAAATGTAATCTCCAATGCTGACCTGTGTCCCGTCTGAATCTCACGTTGAAATGTAATCTCCAATGCTGCCTGTGTCCACTCTAAATCTCACGTTGAAAAGTCATCTCCAATGCTGAACTGTGTCCCCTCTAAATCTCACGTTGAAAGCTAATCTGCAATGCTGATCTGTGTCGCTTCTAAATCTCACGTTCAAATGTAATCTCCAATGCAGACCTGTGTCCACTCTAAATCTTATGTTGAAATATAATCTCTAATGCTGACCTGTGTCCCCTCTAAATCTCACGTTGAAATGTAATCTCCAATGGTGACCTGTGTCCTATCTAAATCTCACGTTGAATTGTAATCTCCAATGCTGCCTGTGTCCCCTCTAAATCTCACGTAGAAATGTAATCTCCAATGCTGACCTGTGTCCCCTCTAAATCTCACGTTGAAATCTAATCTACAATGTCGATCTGTGTCCCTTGTAAATCTCACGTTGAAATGTAATCTCCAATGCTGACCTGTGTCCCTTCTAAATCTCACGTTGAAATGTAATCTCCAATGCTGCCTGTGCCCCTCTAAGTCTCACGTTGAAATGTAATCTCCAATGCTGACCTGTGTCCCCTCTAAATCTCACGTTGAAATGTAATCTCCAATGCTGATCTTTTTCACCTCTAAATCTCACGTTGAATAGTCATCGCCAATGCTGACCTGTGTCCCCTCTAAATCTCACGTTGAAATCTAATCTGCAATGCTGATCTGTGTCCCTTCTAAATCTCACGTTCAATTGCAATCTCCAATGCTGACTTGTGTCCCCTCTAAATCTTATGTTGAAATATAATCTCTAATGCTGGCCTGTGTCCCCTCTAAATCTCACGTTGAAATGTAATCTCCAATGGTGACCTATGTCCTATCAAAATCTCACGTTGAATTGTAATCTCCAATGCTGCCTGTGTCCCCTCTAAATCTCACGTTGAAATGTAATCTCCAATGCTGACCTGTGTCCCCTCTAAATCTCACGTTGAAATGTAATCTCCAATGCTGCCTGTGCCCCTCTAAGTCTCACGTTGAAATGTAATCTCCAATGCTGACCTTTGTCCCCTCTACATCTCACGTTGAAATGTAATCTCCAATGCTGATCTGTGTCCCTTCTAAATCTCACGTTCAATTGTAATCTCCAATGCTGACTTGTGTCCCCTCTAAATCTTATGTTGAAATATAATCTCTAATGCTGACCTGTGTCCCCTCTAAATCTCACGTTGAAATGTAATCTCCAATGGTGACCTATGTCCTATCAAAATCTCACGTTGAATTGTAATCTCCAATGCTGCCTGTGTCCCCTCTAAATCTCACGTTGAAATGTAATCTCCAATGCTGACCTGTGTCCCCTCTAAATCTCACGTTGAAATCTAATCTACAATGCTGATCTGTGTCCCTTGTAAATCTCACGTTGAAATGTAATCTCCAATGCTGACGTGTGTCCCGTCTAAATCTCACGTTGAAATGTAATGTCCAATGCTGACTGTGCCCCTCTAAGTCTCACGTTGAAATGTAATCTCCAATGCTGACCTGTGACCCCTCTACATCTCACGTTGAAATGTAATCTCCAATGCTGATCTGTGTCCCCTCTAAATCTCACGTTCAAATGTAATCTCCAATGCTGAACTGTGTCCCATCTAAATTTCACGTTGAAATGTAATCTCAAATGCTGACCTTTGTCCCCTCTAAATCAAACTTTGAAATGTAATCTCCAATGTTGACCTGTGTTCCCTCTAAATCTCACGTTGAAATGTAATCTCCAATGCTGATCTGTGTCCCCCCTAAATCTCACATTGAAATGTAATCTGCAGTGCTGATCTGTGTAACCTCTGAATCTCACCTTGAAATGTAATCCCCAATGCTGATGTGTGTCCCCTCTAAATCTCACGTTGAAATGTAATCTCCAATGCCTATGTGTGTCCCCTCTAAATCTCACGCTGAAATTTAATCTCCAACGCTGACCTATGTCCCCTCTAAATCTCACGTTGATATGTAATCTCCAGTGCTGACCTGTGTCTCCTCTACCGCTCACGTTGAAATGTAATCTCTAATGCTGACCTGTTTCCCGTCTAAATCTCACGTTGAAATGTAATCTCCAATGCTGCCTGTGTCCGAACTAAATCTCATGCTGAAATGTAATCTCCAATGCTGACCTTCGTCCCCTCTAAATCTCACGTTGAAATGTAATCTCCAATGCTGAACTGTGTCCCCTCTAAATCTCACGTTGAAATGTAATCTCCAATGCTGAACTGTGTCTCCTCTAAATTTCACGTTGAAATGTAATCTCCAATGCTGACCTGTGTCCCGTCTAAATCTCACTTTGAAATGTGATCTCCAATGCTGAACTGTGTCCCCTCTAAATCTCTCGTTGAAATTTGATCCCAAAGCTGACCTATGTAGCCTTTAAATCTGACTTTGAAATGTAATCTCCAATGCTGACCTGTGTCCCGTGTAAATCTCACATTGAAATGTAATCTCAAATGCTGACCTGTGTCCCCTCCATATCTCACATTGAAATGTAATCTCCAATGCTGGTCTGTGTACCCTCTAAATCTCATGTAGAAATGTAATCTCAAATGCTGATCTGTGTCCGCTCCAAATCTCACGTTGAAATGTAATCTCCAATGATGAACGGTGTCCCCTCTAAATCACACGTTGAAATGTAATCTCCAATGCTGATCTGTGTCACCTCTAAATCTCACGTTGAAATGTAATCCCCAGTGCTGAACTGTGTGCCCTCTGAATCTCACGTTGAAATGTAATCTCCAATGCTGATCTGTGTCCCCTGTAAGTCTCACGTTGAAATGTAATCTCCAATGCTGACCTGTGTCCCGTGTAAATCTCACATTGAAATGTAATCTCAAATGCTGACCTGTGTCCCCTCCATATCTCACATTGAAATGTAATCTCCAATGCTGGTCTGTGTACCCTCTAAATCTCATGTTGAAATGTAATCTCAAATGCTGATCTGTGTCCGCTCCAAATCTCACGTTGAAATGTAATCTCCAATGATGAACGGTGTCCCCTCTAAATCTCACGTTGAAATGTAATCTCCAATGCTGATCTGTGTCACCTCTAAATCTCACGTTGAAATGTAATCCCCAATGCTGACCTGTGTGCCCTCTAAATCTCACGTTGAAATGTAATCTCCAATGCTGATCTGTGTTCCCTCTGAATCTCAGGTTGAAATGTAATCTCCCATGCTGAACTGTGTCCCCTCTAAATCTCACGTTGAAATGTAATCTCCGATGCTGATCTGTGCCCCTCTACATCTCAAATTGAAATGTAATCTCCAATGCTGACCTGTGTTCCCTCCAAATCTCACGTTGAAATGTAATCTGCAATACTGACCTGTGTCCTCTCTAAATCTCATGTTGAAATGAAATCTCCAATGCTGGCCTGTGTCCCCTCCAAATCTCACGCTGAAATGTAATCTCCAATGCTGACCTGGGTCCCCTCTAAATCTCACGTTGAAATGTAATCTCCAATGCTGACCTGTGTACCCTCTAAATCTGACGTTGAAATGTAATCTCCAATGCTGAAATATATCCCCTCTAAATCGCACGTTGAAATGTAATGTCCAATGCTGATCTGTGTCCCCTCTAAATCTCACGTTGAAATGTAATCTCCAATGCTGAACTGTGTCCCTTCTAAATCTCACGTTGAAATGTAATCTCCAATTTTGACCTGTGTCCCCTCCAAATCTCACGTTGAAATGTAATCTTCAATGCTCATCGGTGTTCCCTCTAAATCTCACGTTGAAATGTAATCTCCAATGCTGATCTCTGTTCACTCTAAATCTCACGTTGAAATGTAATCTCCAATGCTGACCTGTGTCCCCTCTAAATCTCACGTTGAAATGTAATCTCCAATGCTGACCTGTGTCCCCTCTAAATCCCACCTTGAATTGTAATCTCCAATGCTGACCTGTCTCCACTCTAAATCTCATGTAGAAATGTAATCTCCAATGCTGAACTTTGTCCCCTCTAAATCTCACGTTGAAATGTAATCTCCAATGCTGACCTGTGTCCCCTCTAAATCCCACCTTGAAATGTAATCTCCAATGCTGACCTGTCTCCCCTCTAAATCTCACGTTGAAATGTAATCTCCAATGCTGATCTCTGTCCCCTCTAAATCTCACGTTGAAATGTAATCTCCAATGGTCAACTGTGTCCCCTCTAAATCTCACGTTGAAATGTAATCGCCAATGCTGACCTGTGTCCCCTCTAATTCTCACGTTGAAATTTGATCCCAAAGCTGACCTATGTCCCCTCTAAGTCTAACGTTGAAATGTAATCTCCAATGCTTACCGGTGTCCCGTGTAAATCTCACGTTGAAATGTCATCTCCAATGCTGACCTGTGTCCCCTCTATATCTCATATTGAAATGTAATCTCCAATGGTGGTCTGTCTACCCTCTAAATCTCATGTTGAAATGTAATCTCTAATGCTGATCTGTGTCCGCTCCAAATCTCACGTTGAAATGTAATCTCCAATGCTGACCTGCGTCCACTCTAAATCTCATGTTGAAATATAATCTCTAATGCTGACCTGTGTCCCCTCTAAATCTCAAGTTGAAATGTAATCTCCAATGCTGACCTGTGTCCTATCTAAATCTCACGTTGAATTGTAATCTCCAATGCTGCCTGTGTCCACTCTAAATCTCACGTTGAAATGTAATCTCCAATGCTGACCTGTGTCCCCTCTAAATCTCACGTTGAAATCTAATCTACAATGCTGATCTCTGTCCCTTGTAAATCTCACGTTGAAATGTAATCTCCAATGCTGACCTGTGTCCCGTCTAAATCTCACGTTGAAATATAATCTCCAATGCTGCCTGTGCCCCTCTAAGTCTCACGTTGAAATGTAATCTCCAATGCTGACCTGTGTCCCCTCTACATCTCACGTTGAAATGGAATCTCCAATGCTGATCTGTGTCCCCTCTAAATCTCACGTTTAAATGTAATCTCCGATGCTGAACTGTGTCCCATCTAAATCTCACGTTGAAATGTAATCTCAAATGCTGACCTGTGTCCCCTCTAAATCAAACTTTGAAATGTAATCTCCAATGTTGATCTGTGTTCCCTCTAAATCTCACGTTGAAATATAATCACCAATGCTGATCTGCATCCCCCCTAAATCTCACGTTGAAATGTAATCTCCAATGCTGATCTGTGTCCCCTCTGAATCTCACCTTGAAATGTAATCCCCAATGCTGATTTGTGTCCCCCCTAAATCTCACGTTGAAATGTAATCTCCAATGCCTATAAGTGTCCCCTCTAAGTCTCACGCTGAAATTTAATCTCCAATGCTGACCTGTGTCCCCTCTAAATCTCACGTTGATATGTAATCTCCAATGCTGACCTGTGTCTCCTGTACGTCTCAAGTTGAAATGTAATCTCCAATGCTGACCTGTTTCCCATCTAAATCTCACGTTGGAATGAAATCTCCAATGCTGACTGTGTCCCCTCTAAATCTCAAGCTGAAATGTAATCTCCAATGCTGACCTTCTTCCCCTCTAAATCTCACGTTGAAATGTAATCTCCAATGCAGAACTGTGTCCCCTCTAAATCTCACGTTGAAATGTAATCTCCAATGCTGAACTGTGTCTCCTCTAAATTTCACGTTGAAATGTAATCTCCAATGCTGACCTGTGTCCCGTCTAAATCTCACTTTGAAATGTGATCTCCAATGCTGAACTGTGTCCCCTCTAAATCTCTCGTTGAAATTTGATCCCAAAGCTGACCTATGTACCCTCTAAATCTGACGTTGAAATGTAATCTCCAATGCTGACCTGTGTCCCGTGTAAATCTCACATTGAAATGTAATCTCCAATGCTGACCTGTGTCCCCTCCATATCTCACATTGAAATGTAATCTAGAATGCTGCTCTGTGTACCCTCTAAATCTCATGTTGAAATGTAATCTCAAATGCTGATCTGTGTCCGCTCCAAATCTCACGTTGAAATGTAATCTCCAATGCTGACCTGTGTCCCCTCTAAATCTCATGTTGAAATGTAATCTCTAATGCTGACCTGTCTCCCCTCTAAATCTCTCGTTGAAATGCAATCTCCAATGCTGATCTGTGTCTCCTGTAAATCTCACGTTGAAATGTAATCTCCAATGGTGTCCTGTGTCTCCTCTAAATCTCACGTTGAAATGTAATCTCCAATGGGGACCTGTGTCCCGTCTTAATCTCACGTTGAAATGTAATCTCCAATGCTGCCTGTGTCCCCTATAAATCAAACCCTGAAATATAATCTCCAATGCTGTCCTGTGTCCCCTCTAAATCTCACGTTGAAATGTAATGTCCAATGCTAACCTGTGTCCCCTCTAAATCTCACGTCGAAATGTAATCTCCAATGCTGACCTGTGTAACCTCTAAATCTCACGTTGAAATGTAATCTCCAATGCTGACCTGTGTCCCCTCTAAATCTCACGTTGAAATGTAATCTCTAATGCTGATCTGTGTCCCCTCTAAATCTCACGTTGAAATGTAATCTCCAACGCTGACCTGTGTCCCCTCTAAATCTCACGTAGAAATGTAATCTCCAACGCTGACCTGTGTCCCCTCTAAATCTCACGTTGAAATGTAATCTCCAACGCTGACCTGTGTCCCCTCTAAATCTCACGTTGAAATGTTATCTCCAAGGCTGACGTGTGTCCCCTCTAAATCTCACGTTGAAATGTAATCTCCAATGCTGACCTGTGTCCCCTCTAAATCTCACGTTGAAATGCAATCTCCAACGCTGATCTGTGTCCCCTCTAAACCTCACGTTGAAATGTAATCTCCAATGCTGACCTGTGTCCCCTGTAAATCTCACGTTGAAACCTATTCTCCAATGCTGACCTGTTTCACCTCTAAATCTCACGTTGAAATGTAATCTGCAATGCTGATCTGTGTCCCCTCTAAATCTCAGGATGATATGTAATCTCCCATGCTGAATTGTGTACCCTCTAAATCTCACGTTGGAATGTAATCTCCAATGCTGCCTGTGTCCCCTCTAAATCTCACGTTGAAATCTAATCTGCAATGCTGATCTGTGACCCTTCTAAATCTCACGTTGAAATGTAATCTCCAATGCTTACCTGTGTCCCCTCTAAGTCTCACGTTGAAATGTTATCTCCTATGCTGACCTGGGTCCCCTCTAAATCTCACATTGAAATGTAATCTCCACTGCTGACCTGTGACCCCTCTAAATCTCACGTTGAAATGTAATCTCTCATGCTAATCTCTGTCCCCTCTAAATTTCACGTTGAAATGTAATCTCCAATCCTTATCTGTGTCCCCTCCAAATCTCACGTTGAAATGTAATCTCCAATGTTGTCCTGTGTCCCCTCTAAACCTCACGTTGAAATGTAATCCCCAATGCAGACCTGTGACCACTCTAAATCTCACGTTGAAAGGTAATCCCCAATGCTGATCTATGTCCCCTCTAAATCTCACGTTAAAATGTAATGTCCAATGCTGATCTGTGTCCCCTCTAAATCTCACGTTGAAATGTAATCTCCAAGGCTGCCTGTGTCCCCTCTAAATCTCACGTTGAAATGTAATCTGCAATGCCGATCTGTGTCCCCTCTAAATGTCACGTTGAAATATAATCTCCAATGCTGTCCTCTGTCCCCTCTAAATCTCACGTTGAAATGTAATTTCCAATGCTGACCTGTGTCCCCTCTAAATCTCAAGTTGAAATGTAATCTCCAATTCTGATCTGTGTCCCCTCAAAATCTCAAGTTGAAATGTAATCTCCAATGCTGATCTGTGTCCCCTCTAAATCTCACGTTGAAATGTAATCTCCAATGCTGACATGTGTCCCCTCGAAATCTCACGTTGAAAAGTAATCTCCAATGCTGATCTGCGTCTCCTCTAAATCACACGTGGAAATGTAATCTCCTATACTGCTCTGTGTCCCCTCTAAATCTCACGTTGAAATGTAATCTACAATGCTGACCTGTGTCCCCTGTAAATCTCACGTTGAAACGTAATCTCCAATGCCGATCTCTGTCCCCTCTAAATCTCAAGGCTGAAATGTAGTCTCCAATGCTGACCTGTGTCCCCTCTAAATCTCACGTTGAAATGTAATCTCCAATGCTGACCTGTGTCCCTTCAAAATCTCACGTTGAAATGTAATCTCCAATGCTGACCTGTGTCCCGTCTAAATCTCACTTTGAAGTTGAATCTCCAATGCTGCCTGTGTCCCCTCTAAATCTCACGTTGAAATGTTATCTCCAATGCTGATGTGTGTCCCCTCTAAATCTCACGTGGAAATGTAATCTCCAATACTGCTCTGTGTCCCCTCCAAATCTCACGTTGAAATGCAATCTACAATGCTGACCTGTGTCCCCTCTAAATCTCACGTTGAAACCTAATCTCCAATGCCGATCTCTGTCCCGTCTAAATCTCAATGCTGAAATGTAATCTCCAATGCTGACCTGTGTCCCCTCTAAATATCACGTTGAAATGTAATCTCCAATGCTGACCTGTGTCCCTTCTAAATCTCACGTTGAAATGTAATCTCCAATGCTGACCTGTGTCCCGTCTAAATCTCACTTTGAAATTTAATCTCCAATGCTGCCTGGGTCCCCTCTAAATCTCACGTTGAAATGTTATCGCCAATGCTGATGTGTGTCCCCTCTAAATCTCACGTTGAAATGTAATCTCCAATGCTGATCTGTGTCCCCTCTTAATCTCACGTTGAAATGTAATCTCCAATGCTGAACTGTGTCCCCTCTAAATCTCACGTTGAAATGTAATCTCCGATGCTGACCTGTGTCCCCTCTACATCTCAAATTGAAATGTAATCTCCAAAGCTGATCTGTATTCCCTAAAATCTCACGTTGAAGTGTAATCTCCAATGCTGACCTGTGTCCCCTCTAAATCTCACGTTGAAATGTAATCTCCAATGCTGATCTGTGTCCACGGTAAGCCTCAGATTGAAATGTAATCTCCAATGCTGACCTGTGTCCCCTCTAAATCTCACGTTGAAATGTAATCTCCAATGCTGACCTGTGTCCCCTCTGAATCTCACCTTGAAATGTAATCCCCAATGCTGATCTGTGTCAACTCTAAATCTCACGTTGAAATGTAATCTCCAATGCTGACCTGTGTCCCCTCGAAATCACACGTTGAAATGTAATCTCCAATGCTGATCTGCGTCTCCTCTAAATCACACGTGGAAATGTAATCTGCAATACTGCTCTGTGTCCCCTCTAAATCTCACGTTGAAATGTAATCTACAATGCTGACCTGTGTCCCCTGTAAATCTCACGTTGAAACGTAATCTCCAATGCCGATCTCTGTCCCCTCTAAATCTCAACGCTGAAATGTAATCTCCAATGCTGACCTGTGTCCCCTCTAAATCTCACGTTGAAATGTAATCTCGAATGCTGACCTGGGTCCCCTCTAAACCTCACGTTGAAATGTAATCTCCAATGCTGACCTGTGTCCCCTCTAAATCTCACGTTGAAATTTGATCCCAAAGCTGACCTATGTCCCCTCTAAATCTCACGTTGAAATGTAATCTCCAATGCTGACTGGTGTCCCGTGTAAATCTCACGTTGAAATGTAATCCCCAATGCTGACCTGTGTCCCTTCTATATCTCATATTGAAATAGAATCTCCAACGCTGGTCTGGTACCCTCTAAATCTCATGTTGAAATGTAATCTCTAATGCTGATCGGTGTCCGCGCCAAATCTCATGTTGAAATGTAATCTCCAATGCTGACCTGTGTCCCCTCTGAATCTCATGTTGAAATATAATCTCTAATGCTGACCTGTGTCCCATCTAAATCTCACGTTGAAATGCAATCTCCAATGCTGACCTGTGTCCTATCTAAATCTCACGCTGAATTGTAATCTCCAATGCTGCCTGTGTCCCCTCTAAATCTCACGTTGAAATGAAAACTCCAATGCTGACCTGTGTCCCCTCTAAATCTCAAGTTGAAATCTAATCTGCAATGCTGATCTGTGTCCCTTGTAAATCCCACGTTGAAATGTAATCTCCAATGCTGACCTGTGTCCCGTCTAAATCTCACGTTGAAATGTAATGTCCAATGCTGCCTGTGCCCCTCTAAGTCTCACGTTGAAATGTAATCTCCAATGCTGACCTGTGTCCCCTCTACATCTCACGTTGAAATGCAATCTCCAATGCTGATCTGTGTTCCCTCTAAATCTCACGTTTAATTGTAACCTCCAATGCTGAACTGTGTCCCATCTAAATCTCACGTTGAAATGTAATCTCCAATGCTGACCGGTGTCTCCTCTAAATCTCACGTTTAAATGTAACCTAAAATGCTGACCTGTGTCCCCTCTTAATCGCACTTTGAAATGTAATCTCCAATGCAGACCTGTGACCCCTCTAAATCTCACGTTGAAATGTAATCTCCAATGCTGATCTGTGTCCCCTCTAAATCTCACGTTGAAATGTAATCTTCAGTGCTGACCTGTGTCCCCTCTAAACCTCACGTTGAAATGTAATGACAAATGCTGACCTGTGTCCCCTCTAAATCTCACGTTGAAATGTAATGTCCAATGTTGACCTGTGTTGCCTGTAAATCTCTCGCTGAAATGTAATCTCTAATGCTGATCTGTATCCCCACTAAATCTCACGTTGAAATGTAATCTGCAGTGCTCATCTGTGTCCCCTCTGAATCTCACCTTGAAACGTAATCCCCAATGCTTATGTGTGTCCCCTCTAAATCTCACGTTGAAATGTAATCTCCAATGCCTATGTGTGTCCCCTCTAAATCTCACGCTGAAATTTAATCTCCAACGCTGACCTATGTCCCCTCTAAATCTCACGTTGATATGTAATCTCCAATGCTGACCTGTGTCTCCTCTACCTCTCACGTTGAAATGTAATCTCTAATGCTGACCTGTTTCCCGTCTAAATCTCACGTTGAAATGTAATCTCCAATGCTGCCTGTGTCCGAACTAAATCTCATGCTGAAATGTAATCTCCAATGCTGACCTTCGTCCCCTCTAAATCTCACGTTGAAATGTAATCTCCAATGCTGAACTGTGTCCCCTCTAAATCTCACGTTGAAATGTAATCTCCAATGCTGAACTGTGTCTCCTCTAAATTTCACGTTGAAATGTAATCTCCAATGCTGACCTGTGTCCCCTCTAAATGTCACGTTGAAATGTAATGTCCAATGTTGACCTGTGTTGCCTGTAAATCTCTCGCTGAAATGTAATCTCTAATGCTGATCTGTATCCCCACTAAATCTCACGTTGAAATGTAATCTCCAATGCTGACCTGTGTCCCCTCTGAATCTCACCTTGAAATGTAATCCCCAATGCTGATCTGTGTCCCCTCTAAATCTCACGTTGAAATGTAATCTCCAATGCTGATCTGCGTCTCCTCTAAATCACACGTGGAAATGTAATCTGCAATACTGCTCTGTGTCCCCTCTAAATCTCACGTTGAAATGTAATCTACAATGCTGACCTGTGTCCCCTCTAAATCTCACGTTGAAACGTAATCTCCAATGCCGATCTCTGTCCCCTCTAAATCTCAACGCTGAAATGTAATCTCCAATGCTGACCTGTGTCCCCTCTAAATCTCACGTTGAAATGTAATCTCCAATGCTGACCTGTGTCCCTTCTAAATCTCATGTTGAAATGTAATCTCCAATGCTGACCAGTGTTCCGTCTAAATCTCACTTTGAAGTTTAATCTCCAATGCTGCCTGTGTCCCCTCTAAATCTCACGTTGAAATATTATCTCCAATGCTGACCTGTGTCCCCTCTAAATCTCACGTTGAAATGTTATCTCCAATGCTGATCTGTGTCCCCTCTTAATCTCACGTTGAAATGTAATCTCCAATGCTGAACTGTGTCCCCTCTAAATCTCACGTTGAAATGTAATCTCCGATGCTGACCTGTGTCCCCTCTACATCTCAAACTGAAATGTAATCTCCAAAGCTGATGTATGTTCCCTCTAAATCTCACGTTGATGTGTAATCTCCAATGCTGACCTGTGTCCCCTCTAAATCTCACGTTGAAATGTAATCTCCAATGCTGATCTGTGTCCGCTCTAAGTCTCAGATTGAAATGTAATCTCCAATGCTGACCTGTGTCCCCTCTAAATCTCACGTTGAAATGTAATCTCCAATGCTGACCTGTGTCCCCTCTAAATCTCACGTTGAAATGTAATCTCCTATGCTGACCTGTGTCCCCTCTAAATCTCTCGTTGAAATGTAATCTCCAATGCTGATCTGTGTTCCCTCTAAATCTCACGTTGAAGTGTAATCCCCAATGCTGAACTGTGTCCCCTCTAAATCTCACGTTGAAATGTAATCTCCTATGCTGACCTGTGTCCCTTCTATATCTCAAATTGAAATGTAATCTCCAATGCTGATCTGTGCTCCCTTTAAATCTCACGTTGAAGTGTAATCTCCAATACTGAACTGTGTACCCACCAAATCTCACGCTGAAATGTAATGTGCAATGCTGACCTGTGTCCCCTCTAAATCTCATGTTGAAATGTAATCTCCAATGCTGGCCTGGGTCCGCTCTAAATCTCACGTTGAAATGTAATCTCCAATGCTGACCTGTGTCCCGTCTGAATCTCACGTTGAAATGTAATCTCCAATGCTGCCTGTGTCCACTCTAAATCTCACGTTGAAAAGTCATCTCCAATGCTGAACTGTGTCCCCTCTAAATCTCACGTTGAAAGCTAATCTGCAATGCTGATCTGTGTCGCTTCTAAATCTCACGTTCAAATGTAATCTCCAATGCAGACCTGTGTCCACTCTAAATCTTATGTTGAAATATAATCTCTAATGCTGACCTGTGTCCCCTCTAAATCTCACGTTGAAATGTAATCTCCAATGGTGACCTGTGTCCTATCTAAATCTCACGTTGAATTGTAATCTCCAATGCTGCCTGTGTCCCCTCTAAATCTCACGTAGAAATGTAATCTCCAATGCTGACCTGTGTCCCCTCTAAATCTCACGTTGAAATCTAATCTACAATGTCGATCTGTGTCCCTTGTAAATCTCACGTTGAAATGTAATCTCCAATGCTGACCTGTGTCCCTTCTAAATCTCACGTTGAAATGTAATCTCCAATGCTGCCTGTGCCCCTCTAAGTCTCACGTTGAAATGTAATCTCCAATGCTGACCTGTGTCCCCTCTAAATCTCACGTTGAAATGTAATCTCCAATGCTGATCTGTTTCACCTCTAAATCTCACGTTGAATAGTCATCGCCAATGCTGACCTGTGTCCCCTCTAAATCTCACGTTGAAATCTAATCTGCAATGCTGATCTGTGTCCCTTCTAAATCTCACGTTCAATTGCAATCTCCAATGCTGACTTGTGTCCCCTCTAAATCTTATGTTGAAATATAATCTCTAATGCTGGCCTGTGTCCCCTCTAAATCTCACGTTGAAATGTAATCTCCAATGGTGACCTATGTCCTATCAAAATCTCACGTTGAATTGTAATCTCCAATGCTGCCTGTGTCCCCTCTAAATCTCACGTTGAAATGTAATCTCCAATGCTGACCTGTGTCCCCTCTAAATCTCACGTTGAAATGTAATCTCCAATGCTGCCTGTGCCCCTCTAAGTCTCACGTTGAAATGTAATCTCCAATGCTGACCTTTGTCCCCTCTACATCTCACGTTGAAATGTAATCTCCAATGCTGATCTGTGTCCCTTCTAAATCTCACGTTCAATTGTAATCTCCAATGCTGACTTGTGTCCCCTCTAAATCTTATGTTGAAATATAATCTCTAATGCTGACCTGTGTCCCCTCTAAATCTCACGTTGAAATGTAATCTCCAATGGTGACCTATGTCCTATCAAAATCTCACGTTGAATTGTAATCTCCAATGCTGCCTGTGTCCCCTCTAAATCTCACGTTGAAATGTAATCTCCAATGCTGACCTGTGTCCCCTCTAAATCTCACGTTGAAATCTAATCTACAATGCTGATCTGTGTCCCTTGTAAATCTCACGTTGAAATGTAATCTCCAATGCTGACGTGTGTCCCGTCTAAATCTCACGTTGAAATGTAATGTCCAATGCTGACTGTGCCCCTCTAAGTCTCACGTTGAAATGTAATCTCCAATGCTGACCTGTGACCCCTCTACATCTCACGTTGAAATGTAATCTCCAATGCTGATCTGTGTCCCCTCTAAATCTCACGTTCAAATGTAATCTCCAATGCTGAACTGTGTCCCATCTAAATTTCACGTTGAAATGTAATCTCAAATGCTGACCTTTGTCCCCTCTAAATCAAACTTTGAAATGTAATCTCCAATGTTGACCTGTGTTCCCTCTAAATCTCACGTTGAAATGTAATCTCCAATGCTGATCTGTGTCCCCCCTAAATCTCACATTGAAATGTAATCTGCAGTGCTGATCTGTGTAACCTCTGAATCTCACCTTGAAATGTAATCCCCAATGCTGATGTGTGTCCCCTCTAAATCTCACGTTGAAATGTAATCTCCAATGCCTATGTGTGTCCCCTCTAAATCTCACGCTGAAATTTAATCTCCAACGCTGACCTATGTCCCCTCTAAATCTCACGTTGATATGTAATCTCCAGTGCTGACCTGTGTCTCCTCTACCGCTCACGTTGAAATGTAATCTCTAATGCTGACCTGTTTCCCGTCTAAATCTCACGTTGAAATGTAATCTCCAATGCTGCCTGTGTCCGAACTAAATCTCATGCTGAAATGTAATCTCCAATGCTGACCTTCGTCCCCTCTAAATCTCACGTTGAAATGTAATCTCCAATGCAGAACTGTGTCCCCTCTAAATCTCACGTTGAAATGTAATCTCCAATGCTGAACTGTGTCTCCTCTAAATTTCACGTTGAAATGTAATCTCCAATGCTGACCTGTGTCCCATCTAAATCTCACTTTGAAATGTGATCTCCAATGCTGAACTGTGTCCCCTCTAAATCTCTCGTTGAAATTTGATCCCAAAGCTGACCTATGTAGCCTCTAAATCTGACTTTGAAATGTAATCTCCAATGCTGACCTGTGTCCCGTGTAAATCTCACATTGAAATGTAATCTCAAATGCTGACCTGTGTCCCCTCCATATCTCACATTGAAATGTAATCTCCAATGCTGGTCTGTGTACCCTCTAAATCTCATGTTGAAATGTAATCTCAAATGCTGATCTGTGTCCGCTCCAAATCTCACGTTGAAATGTAATCTCCAATGATGAACGGTGTCCCCTCTAAATCACACGTTGAAATGTAATCTCCAATGCTGATCTGTGTCACCTCTAAATCTCACGTTGAAATGTAATCCCCAGTGCTGAACTATGTGCCCTCTAAATCTCACGTTGAAATGTAATCTCCAATGCTGATCTGTGTCCCCTGTAAGTCTCACGTTGAAATGTAATCTCCAATGCTGACCTGTGTCCCGTGTAAATCTCACATTGAAATGTAATCTCAAATGCTGACCTGTGTCCCCTCCATATCTCACATTGAAATGTAATCTCCAATGCTGGTCAGTGTACCCTCTAAATCTCATGTTGAAATGTAATCTCAAATGCTGATCTGTGTCCGCTCCAAATCTCACGTTGAAATGTAATCTCCAATGATGAACGGTGTCCCCTCTAAATCTCACGTTGAAATGTAATCTCCAATGCTGATCTGTGTCACCTCTAAATCTCACGTTGAAATGTAATCCCCAATGCTGACCTGTGTGCCCTCTAAATCTCACGTTGAAATGTAATCTCCAATGCTGATCTGTGTTCCCTCTGAATCTCAGGTTGAAATGTAATCTCCCATGCTGAACTGTGTCCCCTCTAAATCTCACGTTGAAATGTAATCTCCGATGCTGATCTGTGCCCCTCTACATCTCAAATTGAAATGTAATCTCCAATGCTGACCTGTGTTCCCTCCAAATCTCACGTTGAAATGTAATCTGCAATACTGACCTGTGTCCTCTCTAAATCTCATGTTGAAATGAAATCTCCAATGCTGGCCTGTGTCCCCTCCAAATCTCACGCTGAAATGTAATCTCCAATGCTGACCTGGGTCCCCTCTAAATCTCACGTTGAAATGTAATCTCCAATGCTGACCTGTGTACCCTCTAAATCTGACGTTGAAATGTAATCTCCAATGCTGAAATATATCCCCTCTAAATCGCACGTTGAAATGTAATGTCCAATGCTGATCTGTGTCCCCTCTAAATCTCACGTTGAAATGTAATCTCCAATGCTGAACTGTGTCCCTTCTAAATCTCACGTTGAAATGTAATCTCCAATTTTGACCTGTGTCCCCTCCAAATCTCACGTTGAAATGTAATCTTCAATGCTCATCGGTGTTCCCTCTAAATCTCACGTTGAAATGTAATCTCCAATGCTGATCTCTGTTCACTCTAAATCTCACGTTGAAATGTAATCTCCAATGCTGACCTGTGTCCCCTCTAAATCTCACGTTGAAATGTAATCTCCAATGCTGACCTGTGTCCCCTCTAAATCCCACCTTGAATTGTAATCTCCAATGCTGACCTGTCTCCACTCTAAATCTCATGTAGAAATGTAATCTCCAATGCTGAACTTTGTCCCCTCTAAATCTCACGTTGAAATGTAATCTCCAATGCTGACCTGTGTCCCCTCTAAATCCCACCTTGAAATGTAATCTCCAATGCTGACCTGTCTCCCCTCTAAATCTCACGTTGAAATGTAATCTCCAATGCTGATCTCTGTCCCCTCTAAATCTCACGTTGAAATGTAATCTCCAATGGTCAACTGTGTCCCCTCTAAATCTCACGTTGAAATGTAATCGCCAATGCTGACCTGTGTCCCCTCTAATTCTCACGTTGAAATTTGATCCCAAAGCTGACCTATGTCCCCTCTAAGTCTAACGTTGAAATGTAATCTCCAATGCTTACCGGTGTCCCGTGTAAATCTCACGTTGAAATGTCATCTCCAATGCTGACCTGTGTCCCCTCTATATCTCATATTGAAATGTAATCTCCAATGGTGGTCTGTCTACCCTCTAAATCTCATGTTGAAATGTAATCTCTAATGCTGATCTGTGTCCGCTCCAAATCTCACGTTGAAATGTAATCTCCAATGCTGACCTGCGTCCACTCTAAATCTCATGTTGAAATATAATCTCTAATGCTGACCTGTGTCCCCTCTAAATCTCAAGTTGAAATGTAATCTCCAATGCTGACCTGTGTCCTATCTAAATCTCACGTTGAATTGTAATCTCCAATGCTGCCTGTGTCCACTCTAAATCTCACGTTGAAATGTAATCTCCAATGCTGACCTGTGTCCCCTCTAAATCTCACGTTGAAATCTAATCTACAATGCTGATCTCTGTCCCTTGTAAATCTCACGTTGAAATGTAATCTCCAATGCTGACCTGTGTCCCGTCTAAATCTCACGTTGAAATATAATCTCCAATGCTGCCTGTGCCCCTCTAAGTCTCACGTTGAAATGTAATCTCCAATGCTGACCTGTGTCCCCTCTACATCTCACGTTGAAATGGAATCTCCAATGCTGATCTGTGTCCCCTCTAAATCTCACGTTTAAATGTAATCTCCGATGCTGAACTGTGTCCCATCTAAATCTCACGTTGAAATGTAATCTCAAATGCTGACCTGTGTCCCCTCTAAATCAAACTTTGAAATGTAATCTCCAATGTTGATCTGTGTTCCCTCTAAATCTCACGTTGAAATATAATCACCAATGCTGATCTGCATCCCCCCTAAATCTCACGTTGAAATGTAATCTCCAATGCTGATCTGTGTCCCCTCTGAATCTCACCTTGAAATGTAATCCCCAATGCTGATTTGTGTCCCCCCTAAATCTCACGTTGAAATGTAATCTCCAATGCCTATAAGTGTCCCCTCTAAATCTCACGCTGAAATTTAATCTCCAATGCTGACCTGTGTCCCCTCTAAATCTCACGTTGATATGTAATCTCCAATGCTGACCTGTGTCTCCTGTACGTCTCAAGTTGAAATGTAATCTCCAATGCTGACCTGTTTCCCGTCTAAATCTCACGTTGGAATGAAATCTCCAATGCTGACTGTGTCCCCTCTAAATCTCACGCTGAAATGTAATCTCCAATGCTGACCTTCTTCCCCTCTAAATCTCACGTTGAAATGTAATCTCCAATGCAGAACTGTGTCCCCTCTAAATCTCACGTTGAAATGTAATCTCCAATGCTGAACTGTGTCTCCTCTAAATTTCACGTTGAAATGTAATCTCCAATGCTGACCTGTGTCCCGTCTAAATCTCACTTTGAAATGTGATCTCCAATGCTGAACTGTGTCCCCTCTAAATCTCTCGTTGAAATTTGATCCCAAAGCTGACCTATGTACCCTCTAAATCTGACGTTGAAATGTAATCTCCAATGCTGACCTGTGTCCCGTGTAAATCTCACATTGAAATGTAATCTCCAATGCTGACCTGTGTCCCCTCCATATCTCACATTGAAATGTAATCTCGAATGCTGCTCTGTGTACCCTCTAAATCTCATGTTGAAATGTAATCTCAAATGCTGATCTGTGTCCGCTCCAAATCTCACGTTGAAATGTAATCTCCAATGCTGACCTGTGTCCCCTCTAAATCTCATGTTGAAATGTAATCTCTAATGCTGACCTGTCTCCCCTCTAAATCTCTCGTTGAAATGCAATCTCCAATGCTGATCTGTGTCCCCTGTAAATCTCACGTTGAAATGTAATCTCCAATGGTGTCCTGTGTCTCCTCTAAATCTCACGTTGAAATGTAATCTCCAATGGGGACCTGTGTCCCGTCTGAATCTCACGTTGAAATGTAATCTCCAATGCTGCCTGTGTCCCCTATAAATCAAACCCTGAAATATAATCTCCAATGCTGTCCTGTGTCCCCTCTAAATCTCACGTTGCAATGTAATGTCCAATGCTAACCTGTGTCCCCTCTAAATCTCACGTCGAAATGTAATCTCCAATGCTGACCTGTGTAACCTCTAAATCTCACGTTGAAATGTAATCTCCAATGCTGACCTGTGTCCCCTCTAAATCTCACGTTGAAATGTAATCTCCAATGCTGATCTGTGTCCCCTCTAAATCTCACGTTGGAATGTAATCTCCAACGCTGACCTGTGTCCCCTCTAAATCTCACGTAGAAATGTAATCTCCAACGCTGACCTGTGTCCCCTCTAAATCTCACGTTGAAATGTAATCTCCAACGCTGACCTGTGTCCCCTCTAAATCTCACGTTGAAATGTTATCTCCAAGGCTGACGTGTGTCCCCTCTAAATCTCACGTTGAAATGTAATCTCCAATGCTGACCTGTGTCCCCTCTAAATCTCACGTTGAAATGCAATCTCCAACGCTGATCTGTGTCCCCTCTAAACCTCACGTTGAAATGTAATCTCCAATGCTGACCTGTGTCCCCTGTAAATCTCACGTTGAAACCTATTCTCCAATGCTGACCTGTTTCACCTCTAAATCTCACGTTGAAATGTAATCTGCAATGCTGATCTGTGTCCCCTCTAAATCTCAGGATGATATGTAATCTCCCATGCTGAATTGTGTACCCTCTAAATCTCACGTTGGAATGTAATCTCCAATGCTGCCTGTGTCCCCTCTAAATCTCACGTTGAAATCTAATCTGCAATGCTGATCTGTGACCCTTCTAAATCTCACGTTGAAATGTAATCTCCAATGCTTACCTGTGCCCCTCTAAGTCTCACGTTGAAATGTTATCTCCTATGCTGACCTGGGTCCCCTCTAAATCTCACGTTGAAATGTAATCTCCACTGCTGACCTGTGACCCCTCTAAATCTCACGTTGAAATGTAATCTCTCATGCTAATCTCTGTCCCCTCTAAATCTCACGTTGAAATGTAATCTCCAATCCTTATCTGTGTCCCCTCCAAATCTCACGTTGAAATGTAATCTCCAATGTTGTCCTGTGTCCCCTCTAAACCTCACGTTGAAATGTAATCCCCAATGCAGACCTGTGACCACTCTAAATCTCACGTTGAAAGGTAATCCCCAATGCTGATCTATGTCCCCTCTAAATCTCACGTTAAAATGTAATGTCCAATGCTGATCTGTGTCCCCTCTAAATCTCACGTTGAAATGTAATCTCCAAGGCTGCCTGTGTCCCCTCTAAATCTCACGTTGAAATGTAATCTGCAATGCCGATCTGTGTCCCCTCTAAATGTCACGTTGAAATATAATCTCCAATGCTGTCCTCTGTCCCCTGTAAATCTCATGTTGAAATGTAATCTCCAATGCTGACCTGTGTCCCCTCTAAATCTCACGTTGAAATGTCATCTCCAATGCTGATCTGTGTTCCCTCTAAATTTCACGTTGAATTGTGATCTCCAATGCTGAACTGTGTCCCCTCTAAATCTCACGTTGAAATGTAATCTCCTATGCCGACCTCTGTCCCCTCTATATCTCAAATTGAAATGTAATCTCCAATGCTGATCTGTGTTCCCTTTAAATCTCACGTTGAACTGTAATCTCCAATGCTGAACTGTGTCCCCTCCAAATCTCACGCTGAAATGTAACGTGCAATGCTGACCTGTGTCCCCTCCAAATCTCATGTTGAAATGTAATCTCCAATGCTGACCTGTGTTCCCTCTAAATCTCATGTTGAAATATAATCTCTAATGCTGACCTGTGTCCCCTCTAAATCTCACGTTGAAATGTAATCTCCAATGCTTACCTGTGTCCTAGCTAAATCTCACGTTGAATTGTAATCTCCAATGATGCCTGTGTCCCCTCTAAATCTCACGTTGAAATGTTATCTCCAATGCTGACCTGGGTCCCCTCTAAATCTCACGTTGAAATCTAATCTACAATTTTGATCGGTGTCCTTTGTAAATCTCACGTTGAAATGTAATCTCCAATGCTGACCTGTGTCCCGTCTAAATCTCACGTTGAAATGTAATCTCCAATGCTGCCTGTGCCCCTCTAAGTCTCACGTTGAAATGTTATCTCCAGTGGTGAACTGTGTCCCCTCTACATCTCACGTTGAAATGTAATCTCCAATGCTGATCTGTGTCCCCTCTAAATCTCACGTTTAAATGTAATCTCCAATGCTGAACTGTGTCCCATCTAAATCTCACGATGAAATGTAATCTCAAATGCTGACCTGTGTCACCACTAAATCAAACTTTGAAATGTAATCTCCAATGTTGACCTGTGTTCCCTCTAAATCTCACGTTGAAATGTAATCTCCAATGGTGATCTGTGTCCCCCCTAAATCTCACTTTGAAATGTAATCTCCAATGCTGATCTGTGTCCCCTCTGAATCTCACCTTGAAATGTAATCCCCAATGCTGATCTGTGTCCCCTCTAAATCTCACGTTGAAATGTAATCTCCAATGCCTATGTGTGTCCCCTCTAAATCTCACGCTGAAATTTAATCTCCAGTGCTGACCTGTGTCCCCTCTAAATCTCACGTTGATATGTAATCTCCAATGCTGACCTGTGTCTCCTCTACGTCTCACGTTGAAATGTAATCTCCAATGCTGACCTGTTTCCCGTCTAAATCTCACGTTGAAATGTAAACTCCAATTCTGACTGTGTCCACTCTAAATCTCACGCTGAAATGTAATCTCCGATGCTGAACTTCGTCCCCTCTAAATCTCACGTTGAAATGTAATCTGCAATGCTGTACTGTGTCCCCTCTAAATCTCACGTTGAAATGTAATCTCCAATGCTGACCTGTGTCCCCTCTAAATCTCACGTTGAAAACTATTCTCCAATGCTGAACTTTGTCCCCTCTAAATCTCACGTTGAAATGTAATCTCCAATGCTGACCTGTGTCCCCTCTAAATCTCACGTTGAAATGTAACCTCCAATGCTGATCCTTGTCCCCTCTAAATCTCACGTTGAAACGTAATCTCCGATGCTGATCTGTGTCCCCTCTAAATCTGACGTTGAAATGTAATCTCCAATGCTGACCTGTGTCCTCTCTAAATCTCACGTTGAAATGTTATCTCCAATGCTGACCTGTGTCCCCTCTAAATCTCACTTTGAAATGTAGTCTCCAATGCTGACCTCTGTCCGCTCTAAATCTCACGTTGAAATGTAATCTCCAACGCTAATCTGTGTCCCCTCGAAATCTCACGTTGAAATGTAATCTCCAATGCTGACCTGTGTCCCCTCTAAATCTCACGATGAAAACTATTCTCCAATGCTGACCTGTTTCACCTCTAAATCTCACGTTGAAATGTAATCTCCAATGCTGATCTGTGTCCCCTGTGAATCTCAGGTTGAAATTTAATCTCCAATGCTGAACTGTGTCCCCTCTAATTCTCACGTTGGAATGTGATCTCCAATGCTGACCTGTGTCCCCTCTAAATCTCACTTTGCAATGTAATCTCCAATGCTGATCTGTGTCCGCTCTAAATGTCACGTTGAAACGTAATCTCCAATGCTGATCTGTGTCCCCTCTAAATCTCGTTGAAATGTTATCTCCAATGCTGATCTGTGTCCCCTCGAAATCTCACGTTGAAATATAATCTCCAATGCTGACCTGTATCCTCTCTAAATCTCACGTTTAAGTGCAATCTGCAATGCTGACCTCTTTCCACCTTAAATCTCACGTTGAAATGTAATCTTCAATGCTGATCTTTGTCCCCTCTAAATCTCACGTTGAAATGTAATCTCCAATGCTGACCCGTGTCCCGTCTAAATCTCAGGTTGAAATGTAATCTCAAATGCTTACCTGTGTCCCTTCTAAATCTCACATTGGAATGTAATCCCCAATGCTGACATGTGTTCCGTCTAGATCTCACGTTGAAATATAATGTCCAATGCTGCCTGTGTCCCCTCTAAATCTCAAGTTGAAATGTAATCTCGAAGGCTGACCTGTGGCCCCTCTATATCTCACATTGAAATGTAATCTCAAATGCTGATCTGTGTCCCCTCTAAATCTCACGTTGAAATGTAATCTCCAATGCTGACCTGCGTCCCCTCTAAATCTCACGTTGAAATGTAATCTCGAATGCTGACCTGCATCCCCTCTAAATCTCGGGTTGAAATGTAATCTCCAATGCTGACCTGGGTCCCCTTTAAATCTCACGTTGAAATGTAATCTGCAATGCTGATCTGTGTCCCCTCTAAATGTCACGTTGAAATATAATTTCCAATGCTGTCCTCTGTCCCCTCTAAATCTCACGTTGAAATGTAATTTCCAATGCTGACCTGTGTCCCCTCTAAATCTCACGTTGAAAGGTAATCTCCAATGCTGATCTGTGTCCCCTCAAAATCTCACGTTGAAATGTAATCTCCAATGCCTATGTGTGTCCCCTCTAAATCTCACGCTGAAATTTAATCTCCAGTGCTGACCTGTGTCCCCTCTAAATCTCACGTTGATATGTAATCTCCAATGCTGACCTGTGTCTCCTCTACGTCTCACGTTGAAATGTAATCTCCAATGCTGACCTGTTTCCCGTCTAAATCTCACGTTGAAATGTAAACTCCAATTCTGACTGTGTCCACTCTAAATCTCACGCTGAAATGTAATCTCCGATGCTGAACTTCGTCCCCTCTAAATCTCACGTTGAAATGTAATCTGCAATGCTGTACTGTGTCCCCTCTAAATCTCACGTTGAAATGTAATCTCCAATGCTGACCTGTGTCCCCTCTAAATCTCACGTTGAAAACTATTCTCCAATGCTGAACTTTGTCCCCTCTAAATCTCACGTTGAAATGTAATCTCCAATGCTGACCTGTGTCCCCTCTAAATCTCACGTTGAAATGTAACCTCCAATGCTGATCCTTGTCCCCTCTAAATCTCACGTTGAAACGTAATCTCCGATGCTGATCTGTGTCCCCTCTAAATCTGACGTTGAAATGTAATCTCCAATGCTGACCTGTGTCCTCTCTAAATCTCACGTTGAAATGTTATCTCCAATGCTGACCTGTGTCCCCTCTAAATCTCACTTTGAAATGTAGTCTCCAATGCTGACCTCTGTCCGCTCTAAATCTCACGTTGAAATGTAATCTCCAACGCTAATCTGTGTCCCCTCGAAATCTCACGTTGAAATGTAATCTCCAATGCTGACCTGTGTCCCCTCTAAATCTCACGATGAAAACTATTCTCCAATGCTGACCTGTTTCACCTCTAAATCTCACGTTGAAATGTAATCTCCAATGCTGATCTGTGTCCCCTGTGAATCTCAGGTTGAAATTTAATCTCCAATGCTGAACTGTGTCCCCTCTAATTCTCACGTTGGAATGTGATCTCCAATGCTGACCTGTGTCCCCTCTAAATCTCACTTTGCAATGTAATCTCCAATGCTGATCTGTGTCCGCTCTAAATGTCACGTTGAAACGTAATCTCCAATGCTGATCTGTGTCCCCTCTAAATCTCGTTGAAATGTTATCTCCAATGCTGATCTGTGTCCCCTCGAAATCTCACGTTGAAATATAATCTCCAATGCTGACCTGTATCCTCTCTAAATCTCACGTTTAAGTGCAATCTGCAATGCTGACCTCTTTCCACCTTAAATCTCACGTTGAAATGTAATCTTCAATGCTGATCTTTGTCCCCTCTAAATCTCACGTTGAAATGTAATCTCCAATGCTGACCCGTGTCCCGTCTAAATCTCAGGTTGAAATGTAATCTCAAATGCTTACCTGTGTCCCTTCTAAATCTCACATTGGAATGTAATCCCCAATGCTGACATGTGTTCCGTCTAGATCTCACGTTGAAATATAATGTCCAATGCTGCCTGTGTCCCCTCTAAATCTCAAGTTGAAATGTAATCTCGAAGGCTGACCTGTGGCCCCTCTATATCTCACATTGAAATGTAATCTCAAATGCTGATCTGTGTCCCCTCTAAATCTCACGTTGAAATGTAATCTCCAATGCTGACCTGCGTCCCCTCTAAATCTCACGTTGAAATGTAATCTCGAATGCTGACCTGCATCCCCTCTAAATCTCGGGTTGAAATGTAATCTCCAATGCTGACCTGGGTCCCCTTTAAATCTCACGTTGAAATGTAATCTGCAATGCTGATCTGTGTCCCCTCTAAATGTCACGTTGAAATATAATTTCCAATGCTGTCCTCTGTCCCCTCTAAATCTCACGTTGAAATGTAATTTCCAATGCTGACCTGTGTCCCCTCTAAATCTCACGTTGAAAGGTAATCTCCAATGCTGATCTGTGTCCCCTCAAAATCTCACGTTGAAATGTAATCTCCTATGCTGACCTGTGTCCCCTCTATATCTCAAATTGAAATGTAATCTCCAATGCTGATCTGTGTTCCCTTTAAATCTCACGTTGATCTGTAATCTCCAATGCTGAACTGTGTCCCCTCCAAATCTCACGCTGAAATGTAATGTGCAATGCTGACCTGTGTCCCCTCTAAATCTCATGTTGAAATGTAATCTCCAATGCTGGCCTGTGTCCCCTCTAAATCTCACGTTGAAATGTAATCTCCAATGCTGGCCTGTGTCCCGTCTGAATCTCACGTTGAAATGTAATCTCCAATGCTGCCTGTGTCCACTCTAAATCTCACGTTGAATTGTGATCTCCAATGCTGCCTGTGTCCCCTCTAAATCTCACGTTGAGAAGTCATCTCCAATGCTGACCTGTGTCCCCTCTAAATCTCACGTTGAAATCTAATCTGCAATGCTGATCTGCGTCCCTTCTAAATCTCACGTTCAAATTTAATCTCCAATGCTGACCTGTGTCCCCTCTAAATCTCATGTTGAAATATAATCTCTAATGCTGACCGGTGTCCCCTCTAAATCTCACGTTGAAATGTAATCTCCAATGCTGACCTGGGTCCTATCTAAATCTCACGTTGAATTGTAATCTCCAATGCTGCCTGTGTCCCCTCTAAATCTCACGTTGAAATGTAATCTCCAATGCTGACCTGTGTCCCCTCTAAATCTCACGTTGAAATCTAATCTACAATGCTGATCGGTGTCCCTTGTAAATCTCAAGTTGAAATGTAATCTCCAATGCTGACCTGTGTCCCGTCTAAATCTCACGTTGAAATGTAATCTCCAATGCTGCCTGTGCCCCTCTATATCTCACGTTGAAATGTAATCTCCAATGCTGATCTGTGTCCCCTCAAAATCTCACGTTGAAATGTAATATCCAATGCTGATCTGTGTCCCCTCTAAATCTCACGTTGAAATGTAATCTCCAATGCTGAACTGTGCCCCCTCTAAATCTCACGTTGAAATGTAATCTACAATGCTGACCTGCGTCCCCTTTAAATCTCACGTTGAAATCTGTTCTCCAATGCTGACTTGTTTCACCTCTAAATCTCACGTTGAAACGTAATCTGCAATGCTGGTCTGTGTCCCCTCTAAATCTCACTTTGAAATATAATCTCCAATGCTGACCTGTATCCTCTTTAATTCTCACGTTGAAATGTAATCTCCAATGTTGACCTCTTTCCCCTCTAAATCTCACGTTGAAATGTAATCTCCAATGCTGATATTTGTCCCCTCTAAATCTCACGTTGAAATGTAATCTCCAATGCTGACCTGTGTCCCTTCTAAATCTCACATTGAAATGTAATCTCCAATGCTGCCTGTGTCCCCTCTAAATCTCAAGTTGAAATGTAATCTCGAAGGCTGACCTGTGGCCCCTCTATATCTCACATTGAAATGTAATCTCCAATGCTGATCTGTTTCCCCTCTAAATCTGACGTTGAAATGTAATCTCCAATGCTGATCTCTGTCCCCTCTAAATCTCACGTTGAAAGGTAAGCTCCAATGCTGATCTGTGTCGGCTCTAAATCTCACGTTGAAATGTAATCTCCAATGCTGACCTGTGTCCCCTCTAAATCTGACGTTGGTATGCAATCTCCAGTGCTGACCTGTGTCCCCTCTAAATCTCACGTTGTAATATTATCTCCAATGCTGATCTGTGTCCGCTCTAAATGTCACGTTGAAATGTAATCTTCAATGCTGATCTGTGTCCCCTCTAAATCTCACGTTGAAATGAAATCTCCAATGCTGATTTGTGTCCCATCTAAATCTCACGTTGAAATATAATCTCCAATGGTGACCTGTATCCTCTCTAAATCTCACGTTGAAATGTAATCTCTAATGCAGACGTGTTTCCCCTCTAAATCTCACGTTGAAATGTAATCTCCAATGCTGACCTGTGTCCCCTCTAAATCTCACGTTGAAATATAATCTCCAGTGCTGATCTGTGTCCCCTCTAAATCTCACGTTGAAATGTAATCTCCAGTGCTTTTCTGTGTCCCCGCTAAATCTCACGTTGAAATGTAATCTCCAATGCTGATCTGTGTCCCCTCTAAATCTCACGTTGAAATGCAATCTCCAATGCTGAACTGTGTCCCCTCTAAATTTCACGTTGCAATGTAATCTCCAATGCCGACCTGTGTCCCCTCTAAGTCTCACGTTGAAATGTAATCTCCAATGCTGACCTCTGTGCCTTCTAAATCTTACGTTGAAATGTAATCTCCAATGCTGATCTGTGTCCCCTCTAAATCTCGCGTTGAAATATAATCTCCAATGCTGACCTGTGTCCCCTCTAAATCTCACGTTGAAATGTAATCTCGAATGCTGACCTGCGTCCCCTCTTAATCTCGCGTTGAAATGTAATCTCCAATGCTGACCTGTGCCCCCTCTAAATCTCACGTTGAAATGTAATCTCCAATGCTGATCTGTGTCCCCTCTAAATGTCACGTTGATATGTAATCTCCAATGCTGTCCTCTGTCCCCTCTAAATCTCACGTTGAAATGTAATCTCCAATGCTGACTTGTGTCCACTCTAAATCTCACGTTGAAATCTATTCTCCAATGCTGACCTGTTTCACCTCTAAATCTCACGTTGAAATGTGATCTCCAATGCTGATCTTTGTCCCCTCTAAATCTCACATTGAAATGTAATCTCCAATGCTGACCTGTGTCCCCTCTAAATCTCACATTGAAATGTAATCTCCAATGCTGAACTGTGTATCTTCTAAATCTCACATTGAAATGTAATCTGCAATGCTGTCCTGTGTTCCGTCTAAATCTCACGTTGAAATGTAATCTCCAATTCTGCCTCTGTCCCCTCTAAATCTCAAGTTGAAATGTAATTTCGAAGGCTGACCTGTGGCCCCTCTATATCTCACATTGGAATGCAATCTCCAATGCTGATCTGTGTCCCCTCTAAATCTCACGTTGAAATGCAACCTCCAATGCTGATCTGTGTCCCCTCTAAATCTCACGGTGAAAGGTAATCTCCAATGCTGATCTGTGTGCCCTCTAAATCTCACGTTGAAATGTAATGTCCAATGCTGATTTGTGTCCCCTCTAAATCTCACGATGAAAGATAATCTCCAATGTTGACCTGTATTCTCTCTAAATCTCACGTTGAAATGTAATCTCCAATGCTGACCTGTGTCCCCTCTAAATCTGACGTTGAAATATAATCTCCAATGCTGAACTGTGTCACCTCTAAATCTCACATTGAAATGTAATCTCCAATGCTGTCCTCTGTCCCCTCTAATTCTCACGTTGAAATGTAATCTCCAATGCTTTTCTGTGTCCCCTCTAAGTCTCACGTTGAAATGTAATCTCTAATGCTGATCTGTGTCCCCTCCAAATATCACGTTGAAATGTAATCTCCAATGCTGACCTGTGTCCCCTCTAAATCTCTCGTTGAAATGTAATCTCCAACGCTGATCTGTGTCCCCTCTAAATCTCACGTTGAAATGTAATCTCCAATGCTGACCTGTGTCCCCGCTAAATCTCACGTTGAAATGTAGTCTCCAATGCTGACCTGTGTCCCCTTTAAATCTCACGTTGAAATGTAATCTCCAACGCCGATCTGTGTCCCCTCTAAATCTCACGTTGAAATGTAATCTCCAATGCTGACCTGTGTCCCCTCTAAATCTCACGTTGAAATGTGATCTCCAACGCTGACCTGTGTCCCCTCTAAATCTCACGTTGAAATGTAATCTCCAATGCTGACCTGTGTCCCCTCTAAATCTCACGTTGAAATGTAATCTCCAATGCTGACCTGCGTCCCCTTTAAATCTCACGTTGAAATATAATCTCCAATGCTGATCTGTGTCCCCTCTAAATCTCACGTTGAAATGTAATCTCCAATGCTGTCCTCTGTCCCCTCTAAATCTCACGTTGAAATGTAATCTCCAATGCTTTTCTGTGTCCCCTCTAAATCTCACGTTGAAATGTAATCTCCAATGCTGATCTGTGTCCCCTCTAAATCTCACGTTGAAATGTTATCTCCCATGCTGATCTGTGTCCCCTCTAAATGTCACGTTGAAATGTAATCTCCAATGCTGTCCTCAGTCCCCTCTAAATCTCACGTTGAAATGTAATCTCCAATGCTGACCTGTGTCCCCTCTAAATCTCATGTTGAAATATAATCTCCAGTGCTGATCTGTGTCCCCTCTAAATCTCACGTTGAAATGTAATCTCCAGGGCTTTTCTGTGTCCCCGCTAAATCTCACGTTGAAGTGTAATCTCCAATGCTGATCTGTGTCCCCTCTAAATCTCACGTTGAAATGCAATCTCCAATGCTGACCTGTGTCCCCTCTAAATTTCACGTTGCAATGATATCTCCAATGCCGACCTGTGTCCCCTCTAAGTCTCACGTTGAAATGTAATCTCCAGTGCTGACCTCTGTGCCTTCTAAATCTTACGTTGAAATGTAATCTCCAATGCTGATCTGTGTCCCCTCTAAATCTCGCGTTGAAATATAATCTCCAATGCTGACCTGTGTCCCCTCTAAATCTCACGTTGAAATGTAATCTCGAATGCTGACCTGCGTCCCCTCTTAATCTCGCGTTGAAATGTAATCTCCAATGCTGACCTGTGCCCCCTCTAAATCTCACGTTGAAATGTAATCTCCAATGCTGATCTGTGTCCCCTCTAAATGTCACGTTGATATGTAATCTCCAATGCTGTCCTCTGTCCCCTCTAAATCTCACGTTGAAATGTAATCTGCAATGCTGACTTGTGTCCACTCTAAATCTCACGTTGAAATCTATTCTCCAATGCTGACTTGTTTCACCTCTAAATCTCACGTTGAAATGTGATCTCCAATGCTGATCTTTGTCCCCTCTAAATCTCACATTGAAATGTAATCTCCAATGCTCACCTGTGTCCCCTCTAAATCTCACGTTGATATGTAATCTCCAATGCTGAACTGTGTCCCTTCTAAATCTCACATTGAAATGTAATCTGCAATGCTGACCTGTGTTCCGTCTAAATCTCACGTTGAAATGTAATCTCCAATTCTGCCTCTGTCCCCTCTAAATCTGAAGTTGAAATGTAATTTCGAAGGCTGACCTTTGGCCCCTCTATATCTCACATTGGAATGCAATCTCCAATGCTGATCTGTGTCCCCTCTAAATCTCACGTTGAAATGCAACCTCCAATGCTGATCTGTGTCCCCTCTAAATCTCACGGTGAAAGGTAATCTCCAATGCTGATCTGTGTGCCCTCTAAATCTCACGTTGAAATGTAATGTCCAATGCTGATTTGTGTCGCCTCTAAATCTCACAATGAAATATAATCTCCAATGTTGACCTGTATCCTCTCTAAATCTCACGTTGAAATGTAATCTCCAATGCTGACCTGTGTCCCCTCTAAATCTCACGTTGAAATATAATCTCCAATGCTGAACTGTGTCACCTCTAAATCTCACGTTGAAATGTAATCTCCAATGCTGTCCTCTGTCCCCTATAATTCTCACGTTGAAATGTAATCTCCAATGCTTTTCTGTGTCCCCTCTAAGTCTCACGTTGAAATGTAATCTCCGATGCTGATCTGTGTCCCCTCTAAATCTCACGTTGAAATGTAATCTCCAATGTTGACCTGTATCCTCTCTAAATCTCACGTTGAAATGTAATCTCCAATGCTGACCTGTGTCCCCTCTAAATCTCACGTTGAAATATAATCTCCAATGCTGAACTGTGTCACCTCTAAATCTCACGTTGAAATGTAATCTCCAATGCTGTCCTCTGTCCCCTCTAATTCTCACGTTGAAATGTAATCGCCAATGCTTTTCTGTGTCCCCTCTAAGTCTCACGTTGAAATGTAATCTCCAATGCTGATCTGTGTCCCCTCTATATCTCACGTTGAAATGTAATCTCCAATGCTGACCTGTGTCCCCTCTAAATCTCTCGTTGAAATGTAATCTCCAGCGCTGATCTGTGTCCCCTCTAAATCTCACGTTGAAATATAATCTCCAATGCTTTTCTGTGTCCCCTCTGAATCTCACGTTGAAATGTAGTCTCCAATGCTGACCTGTGTCCCCTTTAAATCTCACGTTGAAATGTAATCTCCAAGGCCGATCTGTGTCCCCTCTAAATCTTACGTTGAAATGTAATCTCCAATGCTGACCTGTGTCCCCTCTAAATCTCACGTTGAAATGTGATCTCCAACGCTGACCTGTGTCCCCTCTAAATCTCATGTTGAAATGTAATCTCCAATGCTGACCTGTGTCCCCTCTAAATCTCACGTTGAAATGTAATCTCCAATGCTGACCTGCGTCCCCTTTAAATCTCACGTTGAAATATAATCTCCAATGCTGATCTGTGTCCCCTCTAAATCTCACGTTGAAATGTAATCTCCAATGCTGTCCTCTGTCCCCTCTAAATCTCACGTTGAAATGTAATCTCCAATGCTTTTCTGTGTCCCCTCTAAATCTCACGTTGAAATGTAATCTCCAATGCTGATCTGTGTCCCCTCTAAATCTCACGTTGAAATGTAATCTCCAATGCTGTCCTCTGTCCCCTCTAAATCTCACGTTGAAATGTAATCTCCAATGCTGACTTGTGTCCACTCTAAATCTCACGTTGAAATCTATTCTCCAATGCTGACCTGTTTCACCTCTAAATCTCACGTTGAAATGTGATCTCCAATGCTGATCTTTGTCCCCTCTAAATCTCACATTGAAATGTAATCTCTAATGCTGACCTGTGTCCCCTCTAAATCTCACGTTGAAATGTAATCTCCAATGCTTACCTGTGTCCCTTCTAAATCTCACATTGAAATGTAATCTCCAATGCTGACCTGTGTTCCGTCTAAATCTCACGTTGAAATGTAATCTCCAATGCTGCCTGTGTCCCCTCTAAATCTCAAGTTGAAATGTAATCTCCAAGGGTGACCTGTGGCCCCTCTATATCTCACATTGAAATGTAATCTCCAGTGCTGATCTGTTTCCCCTCCAAATCTCACGTTGAAATGTAATCTCCAATGCTGATCTGTGTCCCCTCTAAATCTCACGTTGGAAGGTAATCTCCAATGCTGATCTGTGTCGGCTCTAAATCTCACGTTGAAATGTAATCTCCAATGCTGACCTGTGTCCCCTCTAAATCTCACGTTGGAATGTAATCTCCAATGCTGACCTGTGTCCCCTCTAAATCTCACGTAGTAATATTATCTCCAATGCTGATCTGTGTCGGCTCTAAATCTCACGTTGAAATGTAATCTTCAATGCTGATCTGTGTCCCCTCTAAATCTCACATTGAAATGTAATGTCCAGTGCTGATTTGTGTCCCATCTAAATCTCACGTTGTAATATAATCTCCAATGGTGACCTGTATCCTCTCTAAATCTCACGTTGAAATGTAATCTCCAATGCAGACGTGTTTCCCCTCTAAATCTCACGTTGAAATGTAATCTCCAATGCTGACCTGTGTCCCCTCTAAATCTCACGTTGAAATATAATCTCCAGTGCTGATCTGTGTCCCCTCTAAATCTCACGTTGAAATGTAATCTCCAATGCTGTCCTCTGTCCCCTCTAAATCTCACGTTGAAATGTAATCTCCAATGCTTTTCTGTGTCCCCTCTAAATCTCACGTTGAAATGTAATCTCCAATGCTGACCTGTGTCCCCTCTAAATCTCACGTTGAAATGCAATCTCCAATGCTGACCTGTGTCCCCTCTAAATTTCACGTTGCAATGTAATCTCCAATGCCGTCCTGTGTCCCCTCTAAGTCTCACGTTGAAATGTAATCTCCAATGCTGACCTGTGTGCCCTCTAAATCTTACGTTGAAATGTAATCTCCAATGCTGATCTGTGTCCCCTCTAAATCTCGCGTTGAAATATAATCTCCAATGCTGACCTGTGTCCCCTCTAAATCTCACGTTGAAGTGTAATCTCGAATGCTGACCTGCGTCCCCTCTTAATCTCGCGTTGAAATGTAGTCTCCAATGCTGACCTGTGTCCTCTCTAAATGTGACGTTGAAATGTCATCTCCAATGCTGACCTGTGTGCCCTCTAAATCTTACGTTGAAATATAATCTCCAATGCTGATCTGTGTCCCCTCTAAATCTGACGTTGAAATGTAATCTCCAATGCTGACCTGTGTCCCCTCTAAATCTCACGTTGGAATGTAATCTCTAATGCTGATCTGTGTCCCCTCTAAATCTCACGTTGAAATGTAATTTCCAATGCTGATCTGTGTCCCCTCTAAATCTCACGTTGAAGTGTAATCTCCAATACTAGAGGTGGTGCTTGATGGGAGCCGTTGGGATCATGGGGGCAGATCTCTCATGGCTTGGTGCTGTCTTCCTGAGAGTGAGTTCTTGGGAGATCTGGCTGTTTAAATGTTTGTGGCACCTCCTACTTTACTCTCTGTGTTGCTGCTGCTCTCGCCATGTAATTTACCAGCTCCCTCTTGGCCTTCTGCTGTGATTATACTTCCCAAGGCCTCCCCAGGAGCCAAGCAGATGCCAGCATGTTGCTTCCTGTACAGCCTGCAGAACCGTGAGCCAATTAAACCCCTTTTCTTTATAAATTACCCGGTCTCAGGTATTTCTTTATAGCAATGCAGGAACAACTTAATACACCGAAGTGAACCACAGTCCATGTGATATTTGAGGACTGTGGAGAATGTGTCTGCTCCAGGAAAGCACAGAGGAACAGCTCTGCTCCTCTCTAAGGAGAACCCCCTGTAACTGATGGCACAGAGCTCAGTGAAGGCAGCGCCATGGGTAGTTACCAATTGAATGATTAGCAGCAAACTAGAAGAAGAAAAACTGATTGCTGGGAGTCAGCACCAGTTGTCTCAGAAAAAAAATCTTTCCAGGCTGGGTGCAGTGGCTCATGCCTGTAATCCCAGCACTATGGGAGGCTGAAGCAGGTGGATCACCTGAGGTCAGGAGTTCGAGACCAGCCTGGCCAACATGATGAAACCTCATCTCTATTAAATATACAAAAATTAGCCGGGCGTGTTGGTGCATGCCTATAATCCCAGCTTCTCGGGAGGCTGAGGCAAGGGAATCACTTGAACCCAGGAGGTGGAGGTTGCAGTGAGTGGAGATCGTGCCACTGCACTCCACCCTGGGTGACAACAGCAAAACTCCATCTCAAAAAAAAAAAAAAATCTTTCCAGAATAAACATATGTGTATGTGTATACATATATATATATATATATATATGATTATGGTTTGGTACAGCAGGGAAATAGTATAGCTGTATTTAAGTAAGAACTTGGTAAGTCCTTTTTGATGATATGGTTAGGTAGACTCATAAATATGTTGTTGAAAAATTCTTGTGTAGAATCTGAATAATGGTGAGATTTCATAGAAAACAGGTGCTCCTGGTATCCTCAGTGCTAGTGAACTGGTCATATTTAATGATGAATTTGCCTCTGCAGAGACAACTTAAAGGTTATTCATGAGCTTGCAACATTAATATTTAGACACTTCTCTACAATTTCATGTTTCTTCTTGGAGGACTTGTTAATTTAATTTTAAAAATGTCATTTACTAATGGTAAAGGTCATTACATGAAAGGAAAATGATAAATCTCTAATATTCACTAATGAAGCCTTTATGGTAAATATCACACGCTTAGAATTATCTTAAAAGTAAGAATAACGCTTGTTTGGCCTTTTATTAAAGCTCCAACTATCAAGGCTAATATTTTATCAATCTTTTGTATTTTGATTTCCATTCTACTTCACTGCATGTCCCTGTTCAATGTATTAACTTGCTGAAAATGGAATTATAGGTGTCTTTAGGGATAAATATATAATTTTTGGTGGATTGAAGGCATTTGCTAATAGTGAAGTCTTCATCATTTAGCAGTGAATTCTTCCTTTGTTTGAACAGTGTGAGGCCTCAGGGGTTGAATTGTAATTGATTCAGGCTAATCATATCAATCCCATTTGTTTTGCCAGTGATTTTTTTCCAGGTTTGTGTGTGTGACCCAGTTCTGGCCAATGAGCCCAAATGGGAACTCTATTGGGGATTCTGGGAAAGATTTTTCTCCTTGACAGGAGAGAGAGTGGGGCAAAGAGAAAGCTCTTTTTGCCTTCTTTCCTCCCTCCCTTTGGACAACTGCTATGTGAGCATATGATGACTATAAAGAAACATGCCCTGCTGGGTGCGGTGGCACAAGCCTGTAATCCCAGCACTTTGGCAGGTTGAGATGGGCGGATCACAGGTCAGGATGTTGAGACCATCCTGGCCAACATGGTGAAACGCCCTCTCTACTAAAAATACAAAAATTAGCTGGGTGAGGTGACGCACACCTGTAGTCCCAGCTACTTGGGAGGCTGAGGCAGGGGAATTGCTTGAACCTGGCAAGCGGAGGTTGCAGTGAGCCAAGGTTGCACCACTGCATTCCAGCCTGGGTGACAGAGTGGGACTCCATCAAAAAAGAAAAAAAATAAAAGCCCAAGGACAAAAGCCTACAAGCTATGGATCATGAGGAAGGGTGAAAGTGTGGAGTCCTTGGTGGCATTGTTGGTGTGCCTGCCCAGCCCTAGCACTGCCTGCCTCTGAATCCATATTAAGTAAATGCAGTGTTAAGCCCTGTTGTGTGCCATTATTTGCCGAGGAACAGATCCTAACTGATGCACAGGTGCTATAGTTTTAATGTCCCCTCCAAAACTCATGTTGAAATGTAATTGCCATTGTAACAGTGTTGAAAGGTGGGACCTTTAAGAAGTGATTAGGTCATGAGGGGGCTCTGTTTTTGTGAATGGATTAATGCCATTATTGTGAGGCTCGGTTCCTGATAAAAATGGATGAAGTTCCAGCCCCCAACCTCTCTCTGACTCATGCACTGTCTCTTCAGGCTCTCTCACCATGTGATGCCTTCTGTCATGGTATGATGCAGCTGGAAGGCCCTCACCAGATGCAGCCCCTTAATCCTGGACTTCCTGGCCTCCAGAACTGTGAGCCAAGTAAATATCTTTTCTTTATAAATTACCCAGTCTGAGGTATTTTGTTATTGCAGCAGAAAACAGACTAAAACAACAGGTATCCCTAACTTTTGGTAGGCCCCAGAACAATTTCTTGTAGTTGCTGTGGTATAAGTTCATGTTAAAAACCTGCAAGTTCTGAGACAGTGCATCGGTTCTCCCAGAAGTCAATGCAGCCTGCTGGTGTTCCATGGAGAAAGGAAAAGCACAGCTTGGCCATTGAGAGATTGTTTTTGTTTGTTTGCTTATTGTGTTTGCTTGCACATGCTATGAAAATTAAATTAATTTGAAAATCCCCTTTTGAATGGATGATTTAGAGATAATATTTCAACATAAAAAAGATATATGTGTACTGAAAGAGTAAAATGAAAAATAAATGAGATCTGACATCCTCTTTTAGTGCATTTTTTACATTTATTCTCCATGCCATTTGATGTATTAAGGCTTTTTGGCTGTGAGCTTATCATATTGCAATCTTCCCCAGGAAAAAGCAATTTGGCTGAAGGCACATTATGATGGCAGAAAATCAAATAGAACACTGACTTCCATTTAAGATTGTCAGCTTGATGAATAGAGTGATGTTGACTTATAGCAGACAGACCTGACAGAGACAGTCTACTCCCAACAGGTGGAAGGCATGTGGAATGATGATTAAATAAAACATATTTGGTCACTGTATCCTAGAAACTATGTATTTCACAACTTTTGAACATACAGTAATAAAACAAACTAATACCTAGAAGCTTTCAAGCCAAATCCTCCTTAAATGATGTCCATTTTGATTAATTTTGTAATCATGTACATATTTTCTCCTTTCTTCTTTGATGGAAATTTTGATTCTTTGCAAAATTTTTTACCAAATTTATTATTCAAAAATAATATGCTTTTTTTGTTAACAATTTTATTTTCTAATTTGAGATGCAATCCTAATCTTGTGTGGTTAACCTTGTACTTTGTGATTTTTTCAGATATTATATTTGTGGATTTTCATAGTTCTTGTCTTCTTATACAATTGGAGAATTTGTGGAAGCTGGTTATAAGTAGTAAGCATGACTCAAGTTTAAGGTATGAACCCTGCAGACTTACCAGTCAAACAAGACCGGAAAAATATAGGAGTCAAACACTTAAACTATTAATATTCACAGTTTCTAATGTATTTATTTAAACATTTTTTTCTCCCTCCTGCCCCTGTCTCTCTTACCTCTCTTCCTTTACATAAAAATTTTTTTTATTGAATTCTTAGTGTGTGTCAAACTGGAGATGGAGGAATAAGAAACGCTTGGCACCTTCAAAACTCTCACTTTCTTGTGGAGGAAGAGACAGATAAGTGTAGGTATATGCAAAATGACACTCGTGATAGACTTAGTAAGCATGCTAGCAGAAGTTTGAAGAGCTTCACAAGATCATGGAGGAGGAATTTTGCTTAAGGAAGTCAGAAAACATAGATGAAAATGATAATTACATGGTTTCATTTATTTATACCAAGGAGTGTTACATACTTGGCATCTGTCTATTTAAACATTTGAGAGGAAGATAAAGATGAATGAAGACTAACTTCTGACAGACTAAGTTCACCGGAGAAAACAATCAATGGGTTAAATATGTTTTATTTGTATTGAAGTCTCTCTGTTTCAATGCAAGAAACAGAAGAAAGGGTGTGGGCAACGTGGGGATTGTGTAAGTTGGACACTTGAGGGCACAGAGAAACGGCTTATACAAAGGAACATACGTAAAGTGAGTAACACACACCTGGTATCATGGAAGAGACCATGAAGAGGGATGAAATATGAGTAAAGACTACAGCTCGTGGTATGAAACCGTTGTTTAAATACTGTTTTCAAAAATTTTTATGTTTTGAAGTTTTTATTATGGACAATCTCAAATAGGTGCAAAAGTAGAGAGAATAGTATAAGGTCTAATAGTGTTCATATAATAATAGATAACTCTGCCCCCATCAAGTGCTCATCATCTGACTTCAACCAGTCTTATTTGATGCATACTTCCCTTCCTCCACCACAGGATTATTTTGAATTCCAGACATCATAGAATTAATTGCATCTATAAATGTCTTTGTATTTATCTTTATAAGGTAATTCTTTTTTTCTAAATACATAAGATGCAAACTTTATCTTATCTGAAGTATTAATAATGAGTTCTAAATATTATCAGATTATCTAGTTAGTGTTCAAATTGTCACATGCATTTTTTTTTTCCAGTTGCTTAGTTTGAATCAGGATCTGATATGGTTTGTCTGTGTCCCCACCCAAATCTCATCTTGAATTGTAGCTTCCATAATTCCCACATGTCATGAGAGGGACCCTGTGGGAGATAATTGAATCATGGGGGTGGGTCTTTCCCATGCTCTTCTCTTGATAGTGAATAAGTCTTATGAGACCTGATGGTTTTATAAAGGGGAGTTCCCCTGCACAAGCTCTCTTGCCTGCCACTATATAAGATGTGCCTTTGGTCCTCCTTTGCCTTCTGCCACCATTGTGAGGCTTCCCCAGCCATGTGGAACTGTGAGTCCATTAAACCTCTTTTTCTTTATAAATTATTACCCAGTCTTGGGTATGTCTTTATTAGCAGTGTCAGAACAGACTAATACAGGATCCAAACAAGGTTCACTGATTATATTTGGTGAATATGTAGCTCTAATCTGTTTTCATCTACAGGTGTCCACATCCTGACATTTTTGGTTCCCTGCAATTCATTTATGAAAGAAAATAGGTTGTCATGTAGCATTCACTACATTCTGGACTTTGATGATTAGTATGATGAGTGTAAAATCATGCGAATATACAATTAACATGCTCTTCTAGATTGTAGATAGATCTAGATGCCTAATCAGATTCAATTCAATTTTTTTGGCATTGATACTTTCCAGGTGGTGATGTGTATTTCTGTGAGGAGGCACACAATGTCATATTTGGTAATGTTAAGATTGATCAATGAGTTCCTAGGGTATCAGCCTGATTCATCCACTGTGATCTTACCTATCAACTTTTCATCTTATGGTTTTAGTAACTAAAAACCATTATTGCCTAAGTCCATTATTTCATTGGAGGCTGATAATGGCAATATTCCAATCCAGAGTAGATAGTAAATCCCACCAAGATGTGAATCTGAATGGCTGGATTCACGGTCCAGAGTGCAGCTAGCGAACAACACTGCGTGGCCTGAAAAACTGGGATTTTTCTTTTTCCTTTTTTTTTTTTTTTTTTTTGAGATGGAATCTCGCTCTGTTTGGAGTGCAGTGGCGCGATCTCGGCTCACTGCAAGCTCCACCTCCTGGGTTCACGCCATTCTCCTTCCTCAGCCTCCTGAGTAGCTGGGACTACAGGCGCCTGCCACCACACCTGGCTAAATTTTTTTTGGTATTTTAGTAGAGACGGGGTTTCACCGTGTTAGCCAGAATGGTCTTGTTCTCCTGACCTCGTGATCCACCCACCTCGGCCTCCCAAAGTGCTGGGATTACAGGCATGAACCACTGTAATTAAAAATAGAGTAATTTCTATTTATATCTTATATAGTGGCAGGCAAGAGAGCTTGTGCAGGGAAACTCCCCTTTACAAAACCATCAGGTCTCATAAGACTTATTCACTGTAGAGTTATAAGTAGAAGAAAAGTGTGCATTTCAATATCCTTCATAGATTCAGTATCTCCTTTGCATAGTTCATTAGTAGCATTTGAAGCATAATTCCATACCTGAGTTTCTGCCAGTGAGATGTGCTGCTGTTGTTAGATGATTTGGTAGTGTTCCTCCATTCATTCCTACCAGCTCCTGCTTAAGTATTATTTGTTTACTATATTTGTATATTTTCTTATTTTTAATTAATGTACTTATTTTTGGAAGGAAATACCACTGAGGAGCATGGCAATAGTATCTCATGTGGCAATATTGGAATACCAAAGCCGATAACATTCCGAGCATGCCTCTGTGAATGCATTGGTGAAAACAGCCATCCCACAGTGATATGTCATTGAACGCTGCCTTGTTAGCCTACCTTGAGCCTTCCTAGATGGCCACATATAGTAGATTTCAATAATATGTGCAAATTGGTGTTTGACATTTGTAGTCACAAAGGGAACACATTCAGAGTGGCTCATGCTGCTTTTTAATGCTCTGCTGTCACTGTCTTGAAATTCTTTTGAGCTTTTTTGCTATGCCATTAGCATATAGCATTTGAGATGCCTCATGAGTCCAGAATTCCCATGGACCCATGACAGGTAGGATTTCAGAGAAGCTTAGAGTGAGGACAAAGTAAGCTGGGGCATTGATGCTCCCCAAAGGTCAGTCTCTGTTTGAACCAGGACTTCCTTCGAATGCAGAAAGAAGGAAATGGTTTTCTAAGACCAACAGACCCTACGATATCCTTTTTTGCTGGTGTTACTTCTTTGTATTAGCCATCACTTATGCTGACAAGGATGACTTGGGGTGATGATATTGTTCCTTTCCCCTTCAATCCTTCCTTACTTATCCGTAGCCTGAGGTAGAGTATTGGTAGAGTATATACACACCAAGAGGTGAAATGAAAACAGTCGAGTTGACTTTGTGTAGTTTCCTTTGTTCTGGTAAGAACAAAATGCACGTGCATGCACGAGCTACAAAATGAGAATTGTGTAATTCTGGTGATTCTGCATCCAAGTCAGCTGTTCTTATATTTGCATTTAAAACAATATAAAAATGCATAATAAAGTTTGTGCTAGTAATTTAATGTTTTAATTTTCTTTACTTAGAGCAACATTAAATAGCAAGTAAAAAACATCTTCACAAGCCAAGTCAGAGACCATAAAATAAAGGAAAAAGTTTTATATTTTGGTACTTTCAATGGCACTTTGGGGGCTGCATTTTGAACAAGGGGTCCCACATTTTTATTTTTCACCAGGCCCTGCAGATTCCATCGCCAGTCCTGTCTGTAAGAAACTACCAAGTTCTGTGATATGTTTTCCCATGATGTCACACTTGAGTAGTTTTCTCTTTTCTCCTAGTTATTTTGACATTTTGTGTAGTCCTAGAAAGATTGATTTAATGAATGACTTGTCTCATATTTAGTCTGCGCAATGGACTGAATGTGTATGTTGCCCACCAAATTCATATGCTGAAGCTCTAACCTGCAAGGTGATGGTATTAGGAGGTGGGGTTTTTGGAAGGTGATTAGGTCATGAGAGTGGAGTCCTCAGGGATGTGATTAAAGCTATTCTGAAAGGAATCCTGGAGTGCTCTCTTTCTCTTTCTGCCATAGGAGGACACAATGAGAAGACGGCGATCTGCAATCCGGAAGAGGGCCCTCACCAGTACCCAGCTCTGCGGGCACCCCAGTCTCAGACTCCCAGCTTTCAGAACTATGGGAAATAAATGTCTGTGGTTTCCAAGCAACCCAGCCTATATGCTTTGTTATAGCAGCCAGAACTGACTGAAACTGGTAAAAGGGTGCTTCTAACCATACACATTTTAAGCTGTTTCAAGCTCTCTGCAGGCCGCACAAAGGCCATGGTCCAGTCAGGATGTTTAATTGGATGGGATATTCTCATGAATTAATTACCCAATTGTCTTATTTTTATATTTAAAATATTATATTCAAATAAGAGCACAGGTCCAGGTTTTTATTTACAGGCAAGGGAAAAGTGCAAGAAATTCCCTAGAGTAGTCCATGTCAAAGCAAAACAAAACAAAACAAACAAAAAGCTCCTCTTGCACGTAAAGTGGTCAGTTCTTGCAATGCTCTCTTCTGATAGTGGAATTTATGGTTAAAATTAGACTTCCCATTGATCAAATTATGCTTTAGCATTTCTTGGAGAGTAGCAAAAAGTATGTTTCTCAGTTAGGCTATAAACAAAAATCTATAGCAATTAACTTAATTTTTAGTTAAAAATTGTGGTAAAATTTTTAACAATTTTTAAAGAGAAACAAACCCTCAGTAGAAACAAATTCTCTGACACTTCGATCTAGGACTTCTAGCCACTGGAATTGTGAGAAAATAAATTCCTGTTTCTTAAGCTACCCAGTTGTGGTATGTTTTTATAACTCTAGCAAACCAGTAATTTCACTTCTTTTGGGTATTTACCCAGAAATGAAATTGCCAGATCATGTGGTAATCCTCTATTTAATTTTTAAAGAAATTGCTGCACCATTTTCTATAGCAGCTGCAGCATTTTACATTCCCACTACTAATGCACAGGGGTCCAATGTCTCCACATTCTCATCAATACTTGTGATTTTCTATTTTCTTAAGTTTTAACTTTTGGATGATAGCATCCTAATGGGTATGAAATAATATCTCATTGTGGTTTGATTTGTATTTCCCTAATGGCTAGTGATGTTAACATTTTTTCATGTGCTTATTGGTCATTTGTATACCTTATTTGGAGAAATGTCTATTTAAGTCCTTTGCTTATTTTTAAATTATGTTTTGTTCTTGTTGAGTTGTAGGAGTTCTTTATGTATTCTGGATATCAACCTCTTATAGATGCATAATCCACAAATGCTTTCTTCCATTATGTGAATTGCCTTTTCACTCTGTTGGTAGTGTCCTTTGATGCACAAATTTTGAAGTTTAACTCACCTATTTTTTCTTTTTTATTTCCTGTGCTTTGGGCATCATTTCAAAAAAAATCTTTGCTAAATTAAGTGGCCTTTTATCCATTTTGAGTTAATTTTTTTATATGATATAAGGTGAACATCCAACCTCATCTTTTGGCATGTGGTCTCTCTTTGTTTTTATGGAAAGGTTATTATCTCAATTCTGAATTTTTGCTCTTTCTTATGGTTCTCTATGTCTTTATCTCCATAACTATTCTTTATCTTTCATTTCTATGTTTTTGGTTCCTTTACAGGTAATATCACTAATTACTAGTTACCTTTACTAGTCTAGTGCACTGATCACTGTTAAACAATTTATTTCTCTTCTATTTACGTAACATAAGACCGCTTCTCTTTTATACTTCCAATTTTCCTCTTGTTTTTTCTTTTCATTTTTGTGGCTCCTGTTGCACCTGTCAATGTATTGCTTATATCTGGAAATAGCAGGTAGGTTCATACATTTTTTCATCAAATATGCATGGATAGAAGTTGTAAATCAAGAGAGCAAAGCAATCTGGACAAGAAATCTAAAGAACACTCTTAGAGCCAGACCGTGTGCCAGTGACTAGTAGTTTTGTTCTTGGAACAGCTTCCTTGTAGATGATGGTCAAGTTCAGGATGTTTGCCCCAAGTTCTTCAGAATAGGCTGCCCTTGCCTCCTCTCTTCTCCCTTTATAAGCTCTTCCTGATCAAGCTTATTTATTCTGTGAGCTCAACCATAGCCTAGACTTGGTGGTTCTCAAGGCTTCACTTCCAGCAAACACTCCCTTTGAGCTCCAGCTGTTTCTTACATATCTCCATGCGGCTTTCCCACGCTGAACTCAGCCACTTCCCTTTTGTATTCTCCTGTCAAGTAATGACTTTATGATCCATTACCAATCCAAGCCAGAGACCTTAGAGACTTCATGGACTCCCTGTCTTCCATTTCTCAACCATCTGCAAGTCTATTGATGCCAGATCCCAAATACTTCTTTTGCCTGTCCTTGTCCTCTACCTCCCATGTCCCCTGATATAGTTGCGCTACAAGATCCTCTTCTTCATTACTCACTGGCTGCCTCACTTCCCTCTGTGATTGCATATTGCCCTCAGCACGATTTTTATAATGTCCACATCTTCTGAATAAGGTCATGAGACTCCCATCCTCAACATACTCCAGTTAATTTTTTGGTTCATATGTTTACTAATTTTTAAAAATTCTTTTAGAAATTGTAGCCTAAAGTTTATTACATTGCATGTTTAGTATTTGTGATCCAGTGTCTCCATAGCTGCCACACCTCATCTGTGGCCTAAGACAATCTTTCTCCTCTATTTCACTCTTCCTTTATCACCCTCTCTCACACACACACTTTATATTTAAACCAAATACAATTACTTGTACTTAGACAAGTACATACTCTTCACCCTTTTGAATGTGTGATTTCTTCTGCAGGCAGAATACCTTCCTGTCACCCAGTCATTAGAAAATCCCTACATGTTACAGAAGCTGCAACTCCAATGCTTCCTTCTTCGCAATATCTTCTTTGAACCTCAGACTGGCCTCAATGCTCCCATCCCCTCTCCTCTCACTGTACTTGGTAGGCACATCTGTTTAAACTATGGCCTAATCAATTTGTAATGGTTTTTTTATTGATTGGTTCTCTCTGAGGGCAGGGATCACGGCTTGTTCTCTTTGTATCCCAGTGCCTACCACAATTCTTGGCAAGTGAAAGATCTTTTATGAGACTATGCCAGTGCCTGCCTTCCTACTAGCTTCATATTTCAGTCTTCCATTTTCATTTACTAATTTTTTTTCTTTGACCTCTTTGGTCTTGTTATAGGCCTCATTTCTTCTGTAGTAATTAAACATGATGGCACCAGCCACAGAAACAGCATCCTCTCTGTGCATAATAATGTTGTGCACAAAGCAATGGAGTGTCGGAGGTGCACATACTTTCTCATGTGGAAGAGCACAGGGCACCCCAGGATTGGAACTCACTGAAAGAAACCCCCAAGTTGTTGTATGATAACAGCAGATGTGACATTTCCTTGATCTTCAGTTTTCCATAAAAGCTGTGAATTTCTTAAGAGCTCTTACTATCTGCATTTCTGATGCCCTAGACCAAAGCCTAGAAAAATAATTGTTTTCACAATTATAAATGTCAATCATGGCTGGGCACAGTGGCTCACAGCTGTAATCCTAGCACCTTGGGAGGTAGAAGCAGGTGGATCACCTGAGGTCAAGAGATCGAGACCAGCCTGGCCAACATGGTGAAACTCCATCACTACTAAAATTACAAAAATTAGCTGGATGTGGTGGCAGGCACCTGTAATTCCAGCTACTCGGGAGGCTGAGGCAGGCGAATAGCTTGAACCTGGGAAGTAGAGGTTGCAATGAGCTGAAATTGCACCACTGCACTCCAACCTGGGTGACAAGAGCGAAACTCTGTCTCAAAAAAAAAAAAAATGTAGATCACTTTTTTCACTGTTAGGAAAATCAATTGTAGATATTAGACATGAATCTTTTAATCTGGATATAAGTGTATTGGGGTAGGAGTAAGTCTCATTCTAATTAATTTCACTAAGTAACTAAATAACTAGGCAAATATTAAGTTCCAGGCACTGGGAGGTGCTAGGAGTAAAATGGAAAGCAAAGCAGACACATGGCTGCTTCACTAGGGAGGGAAGCTAACTTCAATTAGTGGTCACCTAATCAAGTGTAATAAACTGAAGCAGGTGCTGCAAGGGAAGAAATGTTATCTCTGAGATGGAATAACAAAGGAACATACTCTAGGCTACAGGCAAGGCCGCAATTAATTTTCTGTTGTTCAACAAGTTCCCTCCAGCTTAGGCAAGACCCATGACAGTCAGGTGGTTGCAAGGCAATCCTGAGAGACTTCACAGATGAAGGGCATGGTCCCCCACAAGACCTCTCTCACTTCAGATGCCAGCCACAACTGCAGGGGCTCCCAGGCCACCTGCATTTTGGACCAACTGGCCATAAACCAGAGATTTTCCACTATCACCTTTGATAATTTGCTAGAATGACTCAGAATTCAAGAAAATACTATACTTATGATTACAATTTTATTACAGCACAAAATAATACAAATTTAGACCAGCTTTACAAAATGAGATGCATAGGGTGAGGCCTGGAAAGGTCCCAAATGGGAAGCCACTGGTGACCTCTCTGTGGAGTCAGGCATATTCTCCTGGCACATCCATGCATGATAATATGCGTAGAGTATTGTTGATCAGAGAAGCTCACCTAAGCTTCAAAGTCTAGAGTTTTTATTGGGTTTTCATTACATAAGTATGATCAATAGAATCACTGGCCATGAGGTTGAACTCAGTCTCCAGCCTTCCTCCCTTCCCTGGAGGGCAGGCTGGTAGTATGTGTCTCCAAGTCCCAAACCTCTAATCACATAGTTGGTCTTGCCCCATCCTCAGGCACCTTTTAGCATAGACTCATCTGTGGTCTGAGGGACCATGAGTAACAGAGACATTCCTATCACTTGGGAAATTCTAAGGGTTTAAAGCTTCCCTCCCAGGGATGGACGACAAAGGCCAGACAAATCCAGATAAAGCAGCCCTATGTCTGCTTTGCTTTTCATTTTACTCCCAGACCCTCCCAGTGCCTGGAACTCCATATTTGCCTAGTTAGTTAATTACCAAATGAAATTCGCTGGACTGAGACTTATCCAACTTATATCCGTATTAAAAGACCCATGGTTAATATCCAAACCGTCTTCTAAAGTGGCTATACCATTTTGCATTCCCACCAGTAATGAGTGAAGATTTCTCTTGCTCCACATCCTTCCTAGCATTTGGTGCTGTCAGTCTTCTAGATTTTGGCCATTCTAGTAGATGTGTTAAATAAAATTTATAGGAGGCCATTGGTTTGGACTGAGCTCCTAAACTAGGCCCAATGGACCAAACCAAAATGGAGTTATTCATGCTGAAGTTCCATGCCACCAAGCCAACACTAACATCTTTATCTAACCTTCTGAAAAATTGAGAGAGAGAGAGAGAGAATAGCCAAATCCCAAACCGGCCAATTTTAGCTGGCATGATAAAGACATCCCCTCTTCTTTAATCTTCATAAGAAAAGCAACTTCAAAATGACTAATTTGCTTTTTGTTTTTTTGTTTCTGCTTTCCTTACTCTTTTCCTGCCTATAAAGCCAATCTCCTCTACTCAGCTTATCAGAGCACTCATTCTAGTTGATGACATGAAGTGTCTGATTCTAGGTTCACAAATAAAGCTGATTAAACCTTTAAACTAAGTGTGTTGTAATTTGTCTTTTGACAGGTGTGTAGTGGCATCTCATGGTTGTTTTAATTTTTACTTCCCTGAGGACACATGATGTGGAACATCTTTTCATATGTTTATTTGCCTCCCAACCTCTGGCAAACACCGTTCTACTCTCTGTCTCTCTAAGCTTGACTATTTTAAATTCCACATATAAATATCATACAATATCTGTCTTTCAGTCTTTGTATATTTTGGGTAATAGTCTTCTTAGCAGATGTGTCTTTTTAAATATTTTCTCCCAGTTTGTCGCTTGTCTTCTAACTCTCTTGAAATTGTCTTTTGTAAGCAGAAGTTTTTAATTTAATTTTAATGAAGTCCAACTTATCAATTATTTCTTTCATGAATTGTGCCTTTGGTGTTGTATCTGAAAAGTTATCTCTATATCTAAGGTCAACTAGGTTTTCTCTTCTGTTATCTTCTAGAAGTTATAGTTTTGTGTTTTTTTGTTTGTTTGTTTGTTTTTGAGATGGAGTCTCACTCTGTTGCCCAGGCTGGAGTGCAGTGGAGTGATCTCTGCTCACTGCAAGCTCCGCCTCCCGGGTTCACACCATTCTCCTGCCTCAGCCTCCTGAGTAGCTGGGACTACAGTTGCCCGCCACCACGCTCAGCTAATTTTTTGTATTTTTAGTAGAGACAGGGTTTCACCATGTTAGCCGGGATGGTCTCGATCTCCTGACCTCGTGATCTGCCTGCCTCGGCCTCCCAAAGTTCTAGGATTACAGGAGTGAGCCATCACACCCGGCCATAGTTTTGTGTTTTACATGTAGGTATGTGATTCACTTTGAATTAATTTTTGGAAAGGATGTAAAGTTTTGTCTAGATTCTTTTTTTTTTTTGCATGTGCATGTCCAGTTGTTCAATACCACTTGTTGAACAGACTGTCTTTGCTTTATTGTATTGCCTTTACCACTTTCTCAAAGATCAGTTGACTATATTTATGTGTATCTATTTCTGAGCTTTCTGTTTTTTCCATTGACCTATTTGTCTGTTAGTCCACCAATACCACACTATCTTGACTACTGTAGCTTTATAGTATGTCTTGAAGTCATACTATAAGTATGTAAGTACCTAGGTAAGTATCAAGGTTATGTCAGTCCTCTGACTTTGTTATTTTTCTTCAATATTGAATTGGCTATTCTGGGTCTTTTTTCTTCTTCACATAAACTTTAGAACAACTTGGTTGATGTCCACGAAGTAATTTATTAAGATCTTGATTGAGATTGCATTGAATCTATAGATCAAATTGGAAAAAGTGACATCTTGACAATATTGAGTCTTCCTATCCATGAACATGGATTATCTCTTTATTTACTTAGTTCTTTTTTTTCTTTCATCAGCATTTCACAGCTTTCTTCATATAGATCTCAAACATATTTTGTTAGCTTGACACCTGAGTATTTCACTTTAGAGGGTGATAATGTAAATGATATTGGGTTTTTAATTTCAAATTTTACTTGTTCATTGCTGGAATATAGGAAAGGAATGCATAGTTTTTTAGAGCCTTTCAGAGAGTATGTAGAGCAACAAGAACAGGAAGCAGTGGACAGAGCCCTGGGCAGCATCAACATTCAAGGGAATAGAAGTAGGAAATCTTATAAAGAGAAGAGAAAAAGTAGACAGAAATGTGGGAGAGGGGAATGGTGAGCAGGAGAACACAAATCTGTCTCTCTCCCTGTTTCTTTCACACACACACACACACACACACACACACACACAGAGCAATTTCAAGAAGGAAGCTAAATGTCCATCAACGAGGTCTGGACCAAATAAATTATACTTTATGCTACATGACCATTAAGGAAGCATCTATTCACGAAGTGGTATGGGAAGAAAGCTGATAGAATTCTTGAGTAACAAAATAATTTGAGGAAATAACATTGTCACTATTCAAACCATTGTTTTGAACATTTTTGTTATGGGTTAAGTTTGGCAAAAATTAATAAATATGAAAATAACTAATGTAAAGTTCTATACTTAGGTCTAAAAGGGGAAGATATGTCTTTATAGAATCATATGTTCAAACTATTTAGCTGATTAAAGACAAAAAATTTTAGGCATAGAAGTCAACACCCTGCCCTTCCTATCTGCAATGAACAGAGCATAATGGCCTGAACTCTATTACCATTCCACTATAGTCACATCCTCTTGCCATTTTAATCAGCCCTGTTTTTGCTGCTCCCTTGGCTTGGAGTGCTCTTCCCTAGAGACATTCGTGGCTCACTTCCTCACTTCACTGTGGTCTTTGCCCGAATAACCTCTCAGTGGTGTCTTCTTTGACCACCTGTTCAGAATACCTCCCCCTACACTTTTACTTTCTGTTCTTTCATCAGCTCTAGTTTCTTTTGTCAACTTAAAATCACAATAGCTGTAAATTTAGAGAGGAGAGCTTTATTTCTTATAAATGGTGGTCCATCAAAAAGTGGGCAAAGGATATGAACAGACACTTCTCAAAATAAGACATTTATGCAGCCAAAAGACACATGAAAAAATGCTCATCATCACTGGCCATCAGAGAAATGCAAATCAAAACCACAATGACATACCATCTCACACCAGTTAGAATGGCAATCATTAAAAAGTCAGGAAACAACAGGTGCTGGAGAGGATGTGGAGAAATAGGAACACTTTTACACTGTTGGTGGGACTGTAAACTAGTTCAACCATTGTGGAAGTCAGTGTGGCGATTCCTCAGGGATCTAGAACTAGAAATACCATTTGACCCAGCCATCCCATTACTGGGTATATACCCAAAGGACTATAAATCATGCTGCTATAAAGACACATGCACACGTATGTTTATTGCGGCACTATTCACAATAGCAAAGACTTGGAACCAACCCAAATGTCCAACAATGATAGACTAGATTAAGAAAATGTGGCATATATACACCATGGAATACTATGCAGCCATAAAAAATGATGAGCTCATGTCCTATGTAGGGACATGGATGAAAGTGGAAATCATCATTCTCAGTAAACTATCGCAAGGACAAAAAACCAAACACCACATGTTCTCACTCATAGATGGGAATTGAACAATGAGAACACATGGACACAGGAAGGGGAACATCACACTCTGGGGACTGTTGTGGGGTGGGGGGAGGGGGGAGAGATAGCATCAGGAGATATACCTAATGCTAAATGACGAGTTAATGGGTGCAGCACACCAGCATGGCACTTGTATACATATGTAACTAACCTGCACATTGTGCACATGTACCCTAAAACTTAAAGTATAATAACAAAAAAAAATAATAATAAATAAATAAATAAATGGTTGCTGCCTGAAGGTTGGGAAGCATAGCCGCCAGCAGAATCTGAAAGTGGGTATTTCAAAGGTGAAAGGGTGAAACAGGAGTTTATACTGAAGGAGGTGGCTAAGTACACATACTTAACAGTTTATAGGAGGAGCCTTGAATATTCATAAAGGAGGGACACTTGTACACACATAAGCAACAGTGAATGTTGCATATGTCCCGTGTTTACTTTGGCGTGGAGACTTAACATTTAACTGCATTAACATTGGGCTGTATACATCAAAAGGTGAAAAAGAGACAAAGGCATTCTATGCACAGCCTGTGTAAACTGGCCAGAACCACTCCAGGGTCAGTGGTCTTTTATCAGGAAGAAATGCTGTCAGTTGTTGTGTCAAAACCACAAAAAGGCTACAGCATCAGGTAGGTGTTTGAAATCGGCAGTGGAGCAAGTCTTTCTTAAAAGAGCTGGTTTCTGTTTCTCCCTGAGGAAATAAAGTTCACTGGATGTTAGCGAAGGAGGGGGTATACCGAGGTGTCTCCAGCCTCCTGTCCTGTCATGGCCAGGAACTCAGTTTTTAAAGTTTCTCTGGGGCCTCCTTGGCTAAGAGGGGATCCGTTCAGTTGAGTGGGGGCCTTAGGATTTTATTTTTATTTCTTACTTTCATGGCACTATCCCTGCCTGACATTGTCATATGTTCATTTGTGTATCTTGTCCGTCTCTGCTTCTAGAATGTAAACATCATGAGGGGCCATTTGGTCTGTCTCCCTTGCGTCCACTGCCCTGCCTCCAAAGGGCTTCACTCTAGACTTTTTATTGGCTTTGCGTGGAAAGGCGTAAACACCAATAGAGGGCTACAGCAGACCGAGGCATTCCCTGGCATTGTCAGTCCTGATCTCTTCTGTACAACCACACCTCCTCCCTTTTATCACATTCACCACATTATTACCAAGTTGTAATGAGGGAGAACAAATGTTATTATCTGAACAACTGGCACCAGAATGTCTTTGTTTAATACACTGCTTGGGGTAGAGGGTGAGACTTCAAGAGCAGGGCCAAACAGCAAAAGGATTTTGCTAAGAACAAGACCTGAAGGAAGATTTGTTCCATTTGGGGTGTGGTGGTGTGGTTAATTGGGGTGGGAAGAATGAGGAGAAAGAAGGGGCCAGAGGGAAATGGAGAGAGGCTGAGGTGAGGGGGAGTCAGTAAGATACCAGAGTCAGGGTGACCAGATGACACTTCAGGAACAGTTCTCTCCTCGTGATAGCTTTGTTTGTCCAAAAATATTATGTGAGAATAGATTTTATTATATGATGTAACAGAAACATGAGACCAAAAGGCAAAATATGAAATAATAGTGTGAGCACCTAGAAATTTGTGGAAATCTTGGCTGATGTTTCAAACATCACATGCTGAGGAATTTGGGAGTTTAAGACAAGATCTCAGGAACATCCCGAGCAGGCAGGGAGGGCTGGCTGACACCTGGGTTATAAAATGTAGCTTAATAATGGATTTTGCAGGTGGAGCAGAGGTACCTGCTACTCTTGGCTCCTTTTTTTTTTTTTTAAACCTCTTTGTCTCTTATCTCCCAGCAAATCCTTATACCTTTCAGTTTGAAACACAAAACATTCAGGTTTCAGTAGTACCTTTTGAAGTAGTTAATGTCATAGAATCCGGCACCAGACACTGGGTTTGAATCTCAGCTCATCATACCTTAGCTGTACAATCTTGGGTATGTAACTTAACCTCTTTGTGCCTCACTTGTCCAATCTGTAATATGGGAATAGTATTTCTTAAGGTTGCTGGGAATATTCATGCTTAGACATAATTTGTACTATGTAAGTGTTTTCTTCTATTCTTGTAATTATTATTTGGATGGATCAGAGAGAGTTTGAGATTTCAAATATAAAGTGGCTAGCCCATTAAAACTGAATGTAGTGACCAAATTGGAAAAGAACTGTGGTCTCTTGGATTTTCTGCCTCTCCTCTAAAAAGTACAGGTTCTTCTTTCTGGAGAAAGAAGAAGAGAATATTTATAAGCTCAGACACCTCCTCCCCATTTCAGTAAGATGCTCAATTCTTTTCAAATTTGCCGGAAATCTAAGGCTAAAGTACTTAAAAAGAAAAGGAACATTCTTCCTGCTGGCTCTCATATCCTTCTAGGAGAAGGTTCCAGGTTGAACTTGAATTCCCCCACCCGGAAGACTCTTGTGGGAGATGTGTACACGCCCATGCTGGGCAAGGTCTGGAAAATGCATGCCAGGCTTGGTCACAGTGATCTCACAGAACAGAGTCCTAGTCAAGATGTTCCATGTTTGCACTTGCAACCTTGGAAATAGCAAGCGATTGTAGAGGCTTCATGAACTCTGAAAACTTGCTTATGAATTGCAAGAAAAGCTGTGAGTTTTCTAGAGGTTATTTGCCCTGAGGACTAAATTCTGATTTTTTTTTAATCTTGCCCAAATTCCTTGAGTGTCATGCCCTACAAATCATAAATTATCACCATATGGGTTTTATTTAACTCTATATATCATGACTCACTTTCCAACCTGACTCTGGCATAACATTACAAGACGAGGAAGAAAATAAAAGTATTTTACCTCAAAACATATTTCTTTGCCATATTTTGAAAAGGCCCTGCAAAGCTGTTCTTCATGGGGGAAAATTTGCATCTGTAAAGAATCTGTTAACATAGCTAGATCTTTTTCCTCCACACTTTCCCAATCCTAAAGAGATTAATTAAGATCTGAATAGGAAACATTTGTCATCTGTTGTCTCTAAGGGCAGCCACTATAAGACTTCAAAAGAACTTTGGTCTCCACAGTCTTTATCTCAACCTGAACATTCCCTTTCTGTCAATCTCAGGTCTTTAGACACACTCAACCAACTGTCAACCAGAAAATGTTTAAATTCACCTATAGCCTGTAAGCTCCCCACTTTGAGTTGTCCCGCCTTTCTGGACCAAACCAATGTATTTCTTAAACGTATTTGGTTGATGTCTCACACCCCTCTAAAATGTATAAAACAAAGCTGCTCCCTGACGACCTTGGGCACATGTTCTCAGGACCTCCTGAGGGCTGTGTCATGGGCCATGGTCACTCATATTTGGCTCAAAATAAATCTCTTCAAGTATTTTACAGAGTTCGACTCTTTTTGTCAACAGGCCAGAAGAGGATGTCAGCTGCACAGAGAAAGAGACCAACACCACTGGCCCTTCCAGTTCTGGTCGGACCCTGTGGAGCACACAGCCCTGTTGACAACCTCCTGAGGCCAGTCTCTCCTCCCCCTCACAGAGAGGAGCTGGGTGCACAGCTAGACACTAGAGCCCCCAGGAGGCTTTTGAGCAGGCAAGGGGAGGGCTGTCCTCAGAGCTTCTGGAAAGACAAACTTTTGCATAGTCAGGAGGTTACGTGTCCCAGGGAGAAGGCTCACATGTTGACCTACAAAAGTAGAGAGGAGGCTGGCAGGATGTCTGGCCTGTGTGGCCAGGGTATGGCTGGATGAAACATGGAAAAATACAGACTGATCCTTTAACATTCAAAGAGGAGCAAACTGCCTCAATATTGCCCATTTAGACCAGACATTAGAAGATGCGCCATTCTGCTGCCAGGACTGAGTGGAGGTTTCATCAGGAATAGGAAATGGAAGGGAAAGGTAGAGGGTGCTTTATCAACCAAAGAATTTACACCAAGATCCAGCCAAGGGTAACTGGATGGGGCTTTTCCTGTGCTGCCGGGGCTGTGGTGATTGTGCTGTGGACACGCTGGTGCATGTGTATGCTTCCTTCATAAGTAATAGAGGAATCGTGGAAACATTTTTGGAGGGGATGGCTCAGTATGAAGGCAGCAGCTGCTGTTCTCTGGGTTCTGGTTACCCTCATAACTTTTAGGCTTAATTGTTATATTGAATTCAGGGCTCCTTTCTTTCTGTTAACTGCAAGGACAATCTCATTCTTAGGAAAGAGGGCCTGGAAACTGCAGCTCATTCTGGCTTCTTCCTCCCTCTTCATCTGGGCCAGGAAGGCTGAGGGGCGGGGCTGTGATAGGCCTCCTTGTCAGAGCCCCCGTATGTGATGATCCAAGGGAGTTTCTTCTTTCCTGCCTGATTTGGTTTGGATTTGGGTTGCTGCCCAAACCTCATGTTGAATTGTAATCCCCAGTGTTGGAGGAGGAGCCTGGTGGGAGGTGATTGAATCATGTTGGCGGATTTCCCTTTTGCTGTTCTTGCGATAGTGAGGGAGTTCTCAGATCTGGTTGTTTAAAGTGTGTAGCACCTCCACCTTTGCTCTCTTCCTCCTGCTCCAGACATGTAGGATGTGCCTGCTTCCCCTTCACCTTCTGCCATGATTGTAAGTTTCCCGAGGCTTCCCCAGCCATGCTTCCTGTACAGCCTGCAGAACTGTGAGTCGATTAAACCTCTTTTCTTTATAAATTACCTGGTCTTAGGTAGTTCTTTATAGCAATATGAGAACACACTTATACACTGTCTTTCAAGTCCCCAGGAAAGACCTGAAGATCTTTCTATGATTGTCTGTATGACATTTGGAAGCAGGGACAGCTTCTTGGCACATGCATGTCTTCAGCTCTGCATTATGACCTCCATGACCTCTCATTAGGCACCCTGTGTGACCTTGTCAGGGTGCCCTTATGTGGCAGGCCAGGTGTCACTAATGTGGGCCTCCATAACAACTGTTTCAGTACTGACCCAGTGGTTAAGTTAAATATTAAAAGCTGATAGAGCCAGTGTCCTTATACAAAGGCTGGAATGTAACAAAAGCCCACCAAGAGTTTTGCCTAGGCCTTTTCTGGGCCTTAAAGTATGACAAAATAATGAAGGAATTCTGAACAGGCCCCTTTTAGGATTAAACAAGTTTTATTGGGGGGGTCTGAAGAAACTCCCCAGGCCTCCACAAACAAGTTTTTGGGGGTCTGAAGGAACTCCTCAAACCTCCGTGATTTAACAGGAGACAAGATAAGGGTAATCACCCCAGCACCTGGACCCATTTAGATTAGGTAAATTTACTGAGGCTCCAGAGGAAGGTCTTCAGGACTCAGATCTTAGTTATAGATTAGAAGAAGTTAATCACTTATGTTTTTAGATGAGTGCACACTTACATGTAGACATATAGCTTAGAAAGTATATAAGCTCTGGAAAACTTCATAATTTTGAGTTGGTCTGGCAATAACTTCCAGGCCTTCTCCCTGTAACCAGTAGCAGAAATAAAACTCTCTTCCCCACCAAGTTCATCTGCATTTCATTATTGGGCCACGAGAAATAGCAGCCCAACCCTCAGTTTGGTCTGGGAACACTTGAACCTCCACCTCCAGTTGTCAGGCAAGATCAGTTCCCAAGGATCTCCTGGGGACTCCTTGTCTGTCAGGATCTTTTGCCTTTTCTGTCATGGAGGGATGCAAGTGAAACAGAACTCAGCTCTTGTCCCCAAGAAACTCACAAAGGAAATGGGATAAATACAATAAAAGACATATAAGCCCATCAATTCTTTGCTGATTTAAATATTTCTAATTGTTCATTATTTCTCCCAACTAATGGATATCTGTTTTTTTCAGAGTGTTCTTTACTCAATTCTAAAAGAGGTAATCTTTTAGTTGGACAGATTTTATGTTATGGACAGATTTTAACCAGTTTATAGAATATATAAAGTGAGTTCATGTAATAATAGGCATTTTTGCTTCATAATTGCCAAAGAAAACAGGCATTTAAAGCCATTTAGTTGTGTGAATATAGTCTGTTAAATTTTCACCACTGAAAGTTTCCAGTTTGTTAAAATGTTCTAAAGAAAACCTAAATGCAGTAGCTTCCTACCTGAATAGTTTGTCTGTTTTGAGATAATTTAGTTTTTTATCTTGACAAAATTTTCATACAAAACTGCCTATTCTCTGCTTGGTAGTCACAGTCTCAGAATTCTCCCCAGGGATTTTTACAATTTTCTAAAATAGCTAGTATCAAATCGAATGAACTATCATTAAAAAAATAAAGTCTCAATTGATTAAATAATCAGCACAGAGGTTCCAGGCATATCCCTTGTTTGTGCAGAGGGAGACTTCATGCTTGGCGGAAGTACATGCTAGGGAGAGGTATGATTTGTGGGGTGCTCTAAAGCCCACACTTAGGTTCCTTTATATTTTCATAGATAAGCTTTATTATTTTGCGGAAAGATACCAAAGTTTTAAGGCTGTTGTTAATTACGCATTCCCCAGGATTGAGAGTGGGGGGACATGATCAGCCCTTACCAGCCTCTGATACCTCAGTAGCAATTAAGATCATATTTGAACTGAAAGCAACTAGGAGATTATTTACCACTTATTCTTCACATCACAGATGAGGGAGCTGAAACCCAGAGGACCTACATCATTTGTCCACAGGGGTGATCACATCCAGTAATTAGCAACAGAGCTGAGACATCACAGTCGCATTTCCATTTCTGGGTGCTTGCACTAGGTTTCCACTTATGGGCACTTTTCCTGGGGCCCCACTGGCTGCGTTCAGCTCTGTGGGTGTCAGCTGGTGGCTCGGTGTCAGGCCTTCCTGGGACGCTAATGGGGCACCTTGATAGGAAAGGTCAGGGACATTCCCTGGGTGCACATGTGTGCATGCTTGTTTGGGGGGTTGGGAGATGAAGCCATGTGTGAGGGGAGGCCCAGAGAAGCATGAAGCCAGTGGAAGCTGAGGGCAGAAGTGGTGCGAATCAGAGTACAACGCGTTGCTGCAGAAAGTCTGCTCAGAGAGAGCCCCTGGGAGGAAGGGAGCACGGGCCAGCATTTGCGTTGGGGTTCATCATCTTCTACATTTTCATCAGGCAAGTTATGGAATGCCTGCTTTGTTCACAGTTCTGAAGGCAAGTTCTTATTTACACCAGATTTCTAGGGGTCTTTAGGGACCGTGATCATGCTTTTCTTTGTTTCTCAACTCACAAGTGAATAGGGAGCAAAGTGCTTCAGTGTGAAGAAATCACTACAGCCCTCAGGATGAGCAATTAGGCCTTCTCCCCAGTGAAAATAGCCCCTTGGAGAAAGCCCTTGGAGCCCAGGGCACCAGAGAGCCAGTTTGTTTATTTCCTTTATTGGTGGTATTTGCTAAATTCCTGTCCCTAATGAGCTAATAGACCTTGGATGCACATAAAGGCCATTTATTTAGTTTGGTAGGTTTACTTATTTAAAAGAAAACAAACCGCTTAGAGCACTGAAGAACAAAGTCATGCAGCTGCTTAAAGTCTTAATTGTGACAGAAACAAGTCTTTTATTTTAAATCAGCAAAATAAAGTTAAGTGGAAAACTAAAAGCTCATGCCTGACAACCATATTTTCCCAAACAGATGGAATCCTTTTGGGTCTCAGAGACTGTTTTACCAGTGTTTTTAATTCATAGCCTTAGAAAATCCTGACCCAAGTAATTTCTTTTTCAGAAACATCAGATTTACACCATTTGGGTTTTAGAAAACAATGAGAGGCTTCTAAAGTTAAAAATTATTACTTAGGGATTACAAACAAAAGCTTGAGTTCCTTACTGAAGGACACCAAGAAATGCATTTAATCAGATAAGTAAATTTATTTCAACAATCTAAATAATAGTTTTATTCCCAAGTTAGCTTACATAAACTGTCTTCTGTAGAAAATATGAAAGTTTGGTGAGATTAAATTGATACAAAATTAATTGCACTCAAACTTTATTTGGGTTGTTAATAGATTTGATATTAAGCAAAAAGAAGTTAATTTTCTCATGATTAGAAGAATTTGTTTGAAGTTTCACATTAGATCTTATGAGGTACATCTAATTATTTTAAGTTCCCAATTTTATAATTAGAAATATGTCAATTAGATTTCTTTGAAGTTACTCCATGATAACTTGGAAAGTTATCACATTTATAAGTCATAACTCTAAATGGGTCTTAGATTTTAGGGTAGGTAATATCTCAAAAGGAAAAAAATAGAAACTCAAGAATGTTCCAGGAGTCAACCTATTGAAAAGAAAACAGTGCTCTGAGTTTGACAGCTGGATATTGAGGTTCTCTGATCTTTGCTGTTTCTTTTATATTCCACGACCTGTTTATACCCTGGCAGCTAAAGCAATTGCTTTAGAAGAAAAAAATTAGACCATTCTCTATAAATGATTTGAAAAGCTGTTTTTCAAATAAAAAGAAATAGAGAAGTGCTCTTTTTAAAAACCTAACTTCTAAAATCAAAAAAAAAAAAAAAACCCACACACATAGAAAATACTTGTTCTCAGAATGTTTATATTTCTATGTTTTAATTTCTTTTCAACTTGAAGAGTAGATTACCACTCCAAATTACTTTATTCTCCATTTAGTGAGGCTTCTGCTTTATTCCAGAAAGCAGCCAACATTTTGGCTGCATCTGGTTAAATTTGTTTTCTTTCATATTTTGTGGGAGCACAAGACTCAATGCTAAGGGGCACTTAAATAATTTCAAACATTTTTTTCCCACTTAAATTTATGACATCTTGATAATTACCATAAAGCATAATTGATACCTGTTAAAATGATCTATTATTCAATGCGGCTGAATTTTGTATATTACTCCAAATGACAACAGTGACATAGTGCATGGCTGTAAACTCAGGTATGACTGTGATAACACAAGGGGTATTTTGTTTATATCTACTCTGTACTTACAGAACAGGCAGGCTGTAAATTGAGCTCACTGCTGATTTACTGGGCTCACAGATTTATTACTTATACATTCAATACATTCCATAAAGAGTTCTCAAACACCTGTTATGTGTCAAGCATCTTGTTCTGCATTGCAGACAGCTTGATGGAAAAACACAAACACCCCCTTGAGGAATAGCCTGAAGACGGGGCTTCAGTGTGTGCTTCTGTGGGGTCACCCGGGGAAATGCGGAATCCTCACCTAACTCAGAAGGGGAGCCATCCGTTACTTGTTTTAAGGAGATCAGATGTGGTACTGGTGAATACTGCACATGTATCACTTATCTTATGGTGATACATATTGTTCAGAGCTACTGAAAAATACATTTTGTTCAGAGCTACTGAACAAAATCAGAATTTAATTTTACTTTGGTGACAGCCACAGACAAGCCTGGAAGCAGTAGTATTGGGGGACCAACATGAGAAAGGGTGTTTCTGTGGGTAGCAAGGAAGAGATTCTCTCAGGAGATACAAAGGAAGCGATAGAGCGCCAACCTCTCCTCCTTCTCTGGAGTCCAGATGGATATTGGCGATAATGGGAGCCAGTACAGAAGCTCTCCGGGGATGACAGGGGAGCAATGCCTGGTCCTGTTGATCCCTGCTGAAAGGAAGACTTCCTCCTAGGTGGTGGGCTTCCCCTCCTCAGGAGTCATACAATTTCTGGGCTGCCTCTTGTCAGGCTACCAGCCATTGATGACTATTGTCTAAATCTGTCACTTTCTTAGAAATTGTAAAATGACAAAATTCTAATTTTTTATCTATTTTTCATTTATTAGCTAGAATACTTCTATAGAGAGAAACTTCCCCTTATTCATTCTTAGGTTAACCTGAGTATAGAAAAGACAGGATGAATGTTTAGTAGTTTTCAAAATAATGAGTGGTTTCTGTCTGTATTCCAAACACAGTGCAGGTTTAATACATGTGAATGTATAGGTTTAATTTAATTACATTTACTGTTTTATTACATTGCAGTTATTATCCTCATTGCTACTCAAATCAACCTATTTACATCTAGCAGGTGTCTTTGAAACAACCCTAGGAGTGTGATAGCTTCCATGTTTGCTGTTATGACCAGATAGTAAAAATTTTAGGCTTTGCAGGTCGTAAAGTCTGTGTTGCAATTACCATTAGATGGTATGTCAATAAATGAGTGTGGCTGTGTTTGTTTCTGGTCTTGGCCACAGAAGCGAGATGACGAAGGAACGTCATTGTTTGGAAAGCATTGCAATAAGACGCACGCGTTGTGCCGCCACTGTGGCTCTAAGGCCTACCACCTTCAGAAGTCGACTTGTGGCAAATGTGGCTACCCTGCCAAGAGCAAGAGAAAGTATAACTGGAGTGCCAAGGCTAAAAGACGAAATACCACCAGAACTGGTCAAATGAGGCACCTAAAAATTGTATACCATAGATTCAGGCATGGATTCCGTGAAGGAACAACACCTAAACCCAAGAGGGCAGCTGTTGCAGCATCCAGTTCATCTTAATGTCAACGATTAGTCATGCAATACATGTTCTGGTTTAAAAAAATACAAAATAAATAAATAAATAAATAATAAATTAAAAAAGACAGCCCTACAGGCCATTGTTCGTGGACTCCTGTTCTGAAATAATCACAATCTGTGTACTAAGACAAAAATACCTAGCAAATGCACATCATTAAGTGTATTTAATCCTTGCTGTATCTCATGATCCTACCAAAATGTATTTCTGTTTAACTAGTCAGAAAAGGAAAAGAGGCAATCATGGAGAAGAGGTAGAGTGAATGGTAGGGGCGATGGCATTGCTTTGATAAAATAATAATGCTTCTTAATGTGATTAAAAACATATCTCTATATATACTCATAGATGTATAAAAATATAAATCTTTGTATGTGTACAAGTGTAGGTACACATGTGTGTGCAAATGTCTCAGGTTGCTTAGTTTCGTACTTTTGTAACTGAAGGGCAATATTTGATCAGACATCTTAAAAACCCACTGGCAAGGCTTTCTTGGGGGTGCTTGGTGTTACTGTTTGTAGATTCCCAGAATCTCAGGGTTAGATGGATTCTCACCTTAAATAGTATAACCCTTCCAGTGGGTGACTTCCTTTATGAATCAACCAGCAACCAGCTATTCAAAAGCCATTTGAATGCCTCTAGTGATGACAGGCTCACTTCCTCCAGAAGTTGACCATTCTTGAATGATTCTTTAAATGATTTTCTTAGTAGTAAGCTCACATCTGTACCTTTTTGAATCACTTCTGTAAGGAAGTCATTCCCAGCCAACTGGTTTCATTGAATTCGTCTTTTACATGCTTTCCCATGGCCTGCACCTCTTTGTAGAATTTGTCACCTCTGTATGTGTGGGTATTTGATTAGTTACTCCCTCCTGTGCTAGACTGTAAACTTCAAGAGGACAAGGATACTGTTTTTACTCACTTTGTATACCAAACATCTAACACGTAGCAGAGTCTCAAGAAATATTTGTTAAGTGAAAAAATTTGTTGCTATTTTTCCCTCTATAGTTATATAAAATAAGTGCAACCCACTAAAATATCCACTGGCAGTACCATACTCCTCTTAAATATTATTTTTCCTAAGGCAAATGTCTAAAGCCTCCTCAATAATTCCTTTTGTTGGAAAGCTTTTGATTTTTTTTTTGTTGTTGTAGTTGTCTTCCTTTGAACAGCTTCCAATGGGACACTCAAATTTGACCAATACCCCAGATGTACCTTGACCAGATCAGGTTTAGAATGGGACCATCATGTCCTTATTGTAGAGACAGAAACAACCGTTAGCATTTGGTAAGAACATTGTATAGCTGATTTATGTGATGCATTAAAAATATTTTGTCCTACTTGTATACTTCTGAGTGTAGACTGAATCTGATGGCAGTTAACACTATCATGATGCTTGATTTATTCAAATCCACTGTGTTCCCAGTTGCTGTCTTCCTTCCTGAATTATATTGCTTTAGTTAAATGTCCTGCTTATTTATTTTATATTGGGAGCCGATGTGTGTAATCTCTGAGTAGTACAACTGAACATAAATACATTACTACTCTTTAAATAATTTTAAAACTGAGAGAGTTCCTCTATACATACCACTGGGCAGCCTCCTTCCCAAATTATTTAAGTCTTCCCTGACGTCAGAAAAATAACACACCATTTCAGTTGGTTAGGAGTTGATCTTTGCATAGCATAGTCTTTTAGGATCTTATTTTCAACATATCTTGGTTTCTAAATACCTACAAACCTGTAGTTTTCAAGCTGCTCCTTGTTTCACATGTTTTCTGGAGAGAACAGCAGCTTCTCAGTTTCCACGTCCCTGATACATGCCCCTCTCTGCTCCAGCAAAGCTAGTCTTTCCATGAGATTTGCAGTAGTAATTGAATATCTGGATCAGGCATCTTCTGTCATGAATTCCTTCCTTGGAATACATTCAGCAACTGTCTAACCTCATCTCTCACAAACAACATAGGCCTGAAACATAGTGATCTCTCTTATTAATTAAAGGCACAAGGAGCTTGGGACCTGCTGCTCTGAGGGATTCCAGACCATCAAGGGCTCTGGCAAATAGCTGACCCAGGCAGAAATGCTGGCCAGCCTCTTCCCTTCTAGGGTGTGGACTCATCTGACTTTCATTCATTTAAGGAGGAGAGAATGCACTGAATTATAGATTTCCTTTCTGCCTTTATCATAATATTTCACAGGCACCACAGTTGTGGGTGTAAACTTGGATGACAAAATGCAAACAATGTAGGACTTTTTGTTCAACTTTGGATACAGAGATGAGTTTAGTGTCCCTATTCTCTTTTCTACCTTCTTCTGGTCAACCTCAGATACTGCTATAATGCCTGCTATGTCTTTGTTCACTGGAGTCTCAAATCTCCCTTTCCTAAGCTTTACGTCCAGGATTTTCATTGCCAGTTGGGCATCTCCATCTAGATTTTATAATGTTTCCTCAAACTGAATGTATATAAAATCAAAGTCATCAACTTTTTCTCCAAATTCTTTCAAAATCCTATCTTTCTCTTAATACTAATAACAGCTATTTAGTTCCTCAGACTCAACACCTTGGAGTCATCTTTGCCACCTTTTTGTTGGTCTTATGTGTGCATAAAGCCTGAACTGCTGGAAAGCCTCTTACTTGCTCCTCCACCTCAAATCTTCAGTCCATTCTATGCACTTGAATCTTTCACAAGCGTAACCACAAGACTGGAAGTCTTACAAGGGTAGGGGCTGTTATTTTCTGGTTCATGGCTGTCTTCCTAACACAGAAAACCATGTCTGGGGCACTCAGAAATTTTCTTGAATGACTTAGAAACTTCATAAGTTTTCATATGTTATTGCATGATGAAGAACTCCCAGCTTGGTATTTGATATGGTTAGGCTTTGTGTCTCTACCCAAATCTTATCTTGAATTGTAATCCCCAGGTGTAGAGGGAGAGAACTGGTGGGAGGTGATTGGATTATGGGGGTGGTTCCCCCATGCTGTTCTTGTAATAGTGAATTTTCATGAGATCTGATGGTTTTATAAATGGTAGGTTTTCCTGTGCACACACATGTTATCTCTCACCTGCCGCCACGTAAGACGTGTCTGCTTCCCCTTCCACCATGATTGTAAGTTTCCTGAGGCCTCCCCAGCCATGTGGAACTGTGAGTCAATTAAACTTCTCTTCTTTATAAATTACCCAGTGTCGGGCAGTTCTTCATAGCAGAACTGCCTGCACTAATACAGTATTGCAGGTGTTCCATGACTCAGCACTCTTCTACTATTCAAAATCAAAACAGTTCCCCAGAATTCATCTCAAAAGGATAAATACAATTACTACACAGCTTACTTTGCTAAGAAGCAACTGTAACTAGGATTTTTGTTGTTGCTGTTGTTGTTAACAAAGAGGTCTGCACAAAAGACAATGGTTTTCCTAGTCCTTTGCTCAGACATAATCATGGGCATAGAAAAAGAAAAAAGAATATCCTGATATCATTGGGACCACTTATGATGAGGGCAAAGTTTTAATTTGAAACTAATCCAGGGTGTGGTAAAACTGCCCAACTTTTCTCATGGTTTTGAAACAGTGGAAATGCTTAATTTTGAATAATTTAATGGGTCAAACTTAACAACTAATAGGAAAAAAATCATGGCCAATTTTAAGGTCTACTCATTTACACACAGTTAAACTCCACAAGTATTTGTTTAGTAAGTGATTCCTGGCTATTCTTTTTCATGGAAGAGGTGGTCTCCTTAAAACTGCATTTTTTTGGAGTATGATATAGAATGATGGGAAGGGAGGGTGAGATGTCAAAAGGAACCGTATAAAGGAGGCACCTTGGGCTCAGCTGTCGGCTAATTAGTTAAGCTTTTGAATAGCAGGAGACAGCAGCAGAAAATGAAACAATTGAGCCCAAAGAGCTGGTTTTGGAAATGGGCAGAAAAAGCAGTTTCACTTGCTGTGTGGGCAGCGGTATCAAGGAGGCCACTATTTTACAAAGTGTCAGCTCGTGAATGCCTAGAATTTTAGATTAAAGTACACTCATTTGGCTTAAAATTTTATTTCCTATTTTTGCAGAATGACCCTTAGGTGGTAAAACGTTGCACCTTTGCAGTCATTTATACCTTTAAAACCGATTTCATTTGCAATCATTTCCTCAGAGAGGGGAAAGTTAAAGGGCACCCGGGTGGCTCATAAGAGCATTCACAGGGTGCACACAAATTGGGGAAATGGTGAAAGAAGAAGATAACACTCAAATTTCACAATTTTGACAAGGGCCACTGACTTTCCATTCATTTGTTCTATAAGTAATTATTGAACTCCAGAGGTGTCTTTTTTGAGTAATATGTTTGCATAGGCCAGGTGTAAGTTCCCACAGTTGATGTAAATGTTTCTTAGGGTGAAGACCTGTATAGCAGGGAGCATGGAGAGAGTGGCAAGTTACCGTGGTCTGGTGATCTAACCAGGGCACTAGAAGGAATACTGTAGCCAGGCTTTCCCTTACTGTGGCCTCCCGCTATTGTTTCTACCATCACTGCTTCAACTTGTTTTTAGAGGCTGTGCTTAGAGTTCATATTACAGGAGTGTGTGCATATACGTAAGACTGACGGTCATATATGATTTGTTCATTCGTTCATTCATTGAACAAACATTTCTAGAGCAGTTTCTATGTGCAGGCACTTGATTAGGGCATGAGATATACTGACCTCTTAAGGGCCCTTGCTTGCCAGCTTTAACCCAGCAGGAAACACAGGTATGAACAGGTGATCACATGTGTGATGCATACTATACAATGAATGTGTAGGATGCTATAAGCATGGAACCTAACGTTAGGGAGAGGGACTGGGAGGACAAGGATGTCATAGTTGAGGAAGGAACCAGATATTTAGGAACTTCTAGGCTGTTTGTTGATGTGGGACTTCTTTTTCTAGGGTCAAAGGGAATTAGTGAAAACATTTTAAGCCAGTGAATAACATAATTATATTTGGGTTTTTAAAAAGAACATTTTGGGAGCCACATGGAGTGTGGGCTGGAGGAGGTAGGAGGAGTTTCTGGCTATTTAATTAGGTGGCCATTACAGGATTTCAGGCAGAGATGATGCTGGCGTGGCCTAGTGTACTGGCAGTTAGGTTAGGGAGAAGGGGGTTGGTGAGACAGTTAGGAAGTAGTAGGTTCCAGACTGGGGCTTGCCTGGAGGTTGTACTTATGAGAAAGAGGGAGTAAAAAAAGACTTCCAGGTTTCAACCTTGAGCAACTAGGTGGATGGAGGTGCCATTCCCACTGTAGGGAAAGGTGAGGAAGAAGCAGGTTTGAGGGTTAGTTCCTGAGTGCATCTTTCCACATGTGGAGTTTGAAGCACCAAGGAGGCAAACAAATGGCAATTTTTTTTTTTTTTTTTTTTTTTTTGAGATGGAGTCTCGCTCTGTCGCCCAGGCTGGAGTGCAGTGGCGCGATCTCAGCTCACTGCAACTTCCGTCTCCTGGGTTCACGCCATTCTCCTGCTTCAGCCACGGAGTAGCTGGGACTACAGGCCCCCGCCACCATGTCTGGCTAATTTTTAACATTGTCAGTAGAGACAGGGTTTCACCATGTTAGCCAGGATCGTCTCGATTTCCTGACCTTGTGATCCACCCGCCTGGGCCTCCCAGAGTGCTGGGATTACAGGCGTAAGCCACCGTGCCCGGCTTCGATCAGGCAGTTTTTAAGCTTTTTGGTGGGGCAGGTGGGGAAGGGATGCACAGACCTCTTTGGAAAGCTTATGAAAACCACGAATCTTCTCCCTAGGAAATGCATATACAAAAAGACACGTAAAATTTTGCTTGCAGTGACAATGGGTTCAGAGGTTAGTTTAATTTACTTAACATTAATTGGACTTATTGGTGTATGGATCAAGTGTATGGATCAAGTGTAGGATGACCGCACAGTCCAGTTTGTCCTGTGCCATCCTGCCTTGTATCTGGAACCATGGTGTTTCATCCAGTTAGTGCTCCCTTTCAGCCTCAAAATTTCCTATTTGGATAATAAATTTTGTAGTGACCTTAGGGGCTCACATATCCTCTAACCCGACTCAGACCTTCCGCAATTCATGGATCCACTTCAGGACCTCTGTTTTCTCACCATGCTGGCCACTGACCACCACAGCACCTTTGCCTGGAAGATCCTTTGAGCAGTCATGCCGCTCTTTCTCAAGCCCGCCTCTCCATATCCCATGTTCCCCGTCAAAGCAAATGCCTTTTGAAAAGTATTTGTCTTCTGCCAAGACTCAGTCATCTTTTATCTCTTCTGAATCTCTGTATTCTTCTTTTGAATTCCTCCCATGTATTCCGTCATTTATTCCAGCATAGTATTACTTTATATGGCTTATTCATTGCTTCATGGGTCAGTTTTATTTCTCTAGCTAATGGCAGTGAAATGAAGGGGAAAATGCACAGGCTGATTAGCAAGTGCACAAACAAGCTAACTTTGTATTTTTAGTAGAGATGGGGTTTCTCCATGTTGGTCAGGCTGGTCTCGAACTCCTGACCTCAGGTGATCCACCCGCTTCAGCCTCCCAAAGTGCTGAGATTACAGGCGTGAGTGAGCCACCATGCCCGGCCCGCTATTTGGTTTTCCATTCCTGCATTACTTCACTTAGAATAATGGCCTCCAGTTCCATCCAAGTTGCTGCAAAAGACATTTTCCATTCTTTTTCCTGGCCGAGTAGCATTCCATGATGTATATATAGCATATTTCTTTATCCACTTATTTGTTGATGGGCACTTAGGTTGGTTCCATATCTGTGCAACTGTGAATTGTGCTGCAATAAACATATGTGTGCAGGTGTCTTTTTGATATAATGAGCAAGTCCAAATTCTAAATTCAATTCCCTTTATTCTATAGCTTAGGTTTGCTGACTACATCTAATAGTCTACTGAATCAATAGTCAAGGAGCAATATTCTTAGTTTGGTAACTATGGTTAAGCTCTGGGAAGAGAAAAGAGAAAGACATATTGTTTTCATACTGGTTTTATTTCAAAACAAACTCAATTATCATAAATTGGAAAAACCATTTTCTTAAATTCAAGTTGACACAGGTGACCTGTGTTCTGGAGAAATACATGTGTTCATTCACGTCAGTCTCCTTCCTTGATGGTGTTCTGTCAGGAAAGGCAAGCACTGCCAACCAGGCAGTGGACCACGCCTGGCAGTCCCTGTGCTTGTTGGTCACACACAGGAGCGTTTGTGTATCCTGTGCCCTCCTGGAATTTCCTTTGAACTCTCAGGAGAGTTAGAGCTTTGTACACACACCATCTGCAGTTCAAAGTATTCAGAAGCAATTAGACTGCCACTTTCAGTCAATTAGTTAACTACCTTTTAAAAGGCAATGTGTTTATGTGATCTGAAGAGAAACCAGAGAATTTATCTGCCTTTCAATCATTTTGACAGCAGCTTGTCTTTTCAATGACATTCTCAGGAATAAAAATTCCTCGTACATGAATAATCTCCAAACATCATCATCAGAAATAGTACTGATTATGTGTGGTCACAAATGTGTTCCCTCAGGGTGATCTGGGAAAATAAGAAGCAACACGAAACCAAACAAGCAGAGCAAAGACCACTGTCCTTATAGTTCGTACTGAAAGGCAAAAACAAACAAAGGAACACCTGCTTGTATGTGATGCTCCATGCTTTTGGTGGTGCTGGAAGAGCTTTGTGCCAAGTAGCACCTCCTGTGCTGGGTCAGGTTCCCCAGGCACCAGTGCTTTATCCACACGCCCTCTCATATTATTAGAGACAAGTGCCCTGACCTGGATGTGACAGGCCTTGACTTTTGGTGTGATCTCAACAAAGTCAGTGCACTCTCAGTATTTCAAGTATTTCCAATTTTTTTGGATGCTTGGATTAGAGAAATAAATATAAGACGTTGGTTCATTAAATTCCAAAATCATTGCAGAGATTCTTTATTCAACATATATGAGAAGAGAAAGACAGAGAAAGAGAGAGAGGAGCTGACTTCCTCAGGCTGTTTAGCTGGTTGGTGTTGTACGCTGTGTGTTTTTGCTTTTCTTCTCTAGTATTCCCAGCCTTCTCCAGTTGAGGAATTTGGGACTCAGATGGACTTTGTGGAGCTCCATCAAGGATTCAGAGCCAGTCAGCAGAGAAGACAGGACTGGATCTCGGGTCTGTCTGACTCCATATGCCTTTCTCCCCTTCCTGTCTACACTGCCATGTGCAAGACAGATTTATGTGGGAACCAGGACAACATTTGATGAATTGAGAGCTAAAAATGAATAGACAAATGTCAAGCTCATTTGCCTGGCCACTTCTGTATCCTTTAAATTCTAATTGCTCCTCTCCAGTAATACCAAGAAACATGAGTGGTTAGCATATGGCAGAAACACTATCAAAGTTACTTACCCATATTAAGACTTTTAATCCTTATAGCAACTGTATGAGGACTGTACTGTCTCATCTCTACTCTGTACCCAAGGAAATTTGAAGCAGGAGGGGACCTACCTCTTGCAGGCTTGAGATGTAAGTCCAGGCAGGTGGCTTCAAAGCCTGTTCTTAACCACCTCACAATACTTCCTCCCATCTCCTCTTCTCACCTACTGCCTCTGCTCCCCTCCTATGACCATGTCTGTGGCCATCCCACCAATATCCTCGCCTTAGGCCTGCCCTCTCCAGAGTTCTACAGACAGTGGGATGAATCTGACAAGTTCCTTCAGGCCCTCAGTTGCCTGGAACTGATCTGATTTGCTACTACACAATAACAGAGCTTAGGACATGTGGAAGAAAATTAAGGATAAGGAAGCATGGAGTGGGGAGAATCTTTGGAAGAGAAGACGTTGATATATTCATTTATCACTCAATAATTGCACTGAGATTTCACTGGGTACAAAACATTGTTCCAGCCAAATGTCAGAGGAGGACATAAAATGATTCACAAGGTCTCAGCCTTTAAGGAACATAGGATCTGATAGGAAAATAAAGCAGAGAGCATTATGTTTTGAAATGGTAAGAGTTGAAGATACTCAAGGAAAACATCATCTGTCATTACCGGAGCACACTGAGAAATGCTGGGATGAATCTGAGGTTCAATCAAACACATTAGCATACATCCAGGGCCATCCACACCCGGTGATGGGCCAGGCAGGGCAGCAGACAGCAGGCCCCAGCCCCCTTGCTTCTGTCCCGAGCACACATCCAAGTGGCTGCACATGGCCCTGTGCCTGCAGGGAGCAAATTTCTCCAGACTTGGTTGTTGATACCTCAGCTTGAGAAGATGTCCAAGGAATTGGGAACGTGGCTTCTAAACTGAGACATGTGGAAATAGAATCACATTTGAAGTGGTGTTTGAATCATACTCTAAAACTTTTGTAAAATTTAGGAAAAATACCACATAATTTTTTTTCACATTTCCTGAAAGGTATCAAGAAGGCAACATTTGTCATTACAGTCTAAAGGATTGTGAGGGAGCTCATGGTTAGTCACAGTTTTGAGGGCACTTAAAAAATAAAACTGATTGGGAGGCCAAGGAGGGCGGATCGTGAGGTCAGGAGATCGAGACCATCCTGGCTAACACAGTGAAACTCCATCTGTACTAAAAATACAAAAAATTAGCCAGGCATGCTGTCAGGCACCTGTAGTCCCAGCTTCTCAGGAGGCCGAGGCAGGAGAATGGCATGAACCCGGGAGGCTGAGCTTGCAGTGAGCCAAGATGGTGCCACTGCACTACAGCCTGGATGACAGAGGAAGTCTCTGTCTCTAAATAAATAAATAAATAAATAAATAAATAAATAAATAAATAAAATAAAACTGAACACTGGGAGGCAAAAGAGGTCACTAGAAAAATAAAGTTAAAGAGGCATGTTATCTGGCCTGATTTTTAAAAGCACTATTGAGAACTTTGAACACTTGTGAAAACCTTTTCCTAATTCTGGGAAATTTTGCCTCTTTTCATTCTCATCTGTCATTAAAAACAAAAACAAAAAACAAAAAATGTATTTTGGTTGCTGTGCACAACAGTTACTTTAGAATATTTAAAAATGAATTTTCAAATCATCTGGTAAAGTTTCTGAAAGGCTTTGCTACTGCTCAGAGGCTGTGTAGCTCATTGTGACTTGGATTTTCCCCATTTTATACTTACCTGTGACTCCGTTGGGCTGAAATACAATTTCAGCCTAGACTCACGGTTACACATGGAAGAAGAAAACATGTGTTTTCTTTTCTGGGCTTTAGTTTGAATGGGAGCATCTGATCCAAATGTGCAGCTTCCTCTGCATGCCCCCATGTTCATGTCCTGCCACCATTTTTGGTTTGTGATTAGAAGTGCAACCATACTTCATTGACTCTGCTTCTGTTCAAACCCGTAGAAAGCAGAGCAAAGGGCTGATCCCTTCTTGGCTTTTATTCTACTTTTTGTGTTTTGTTTTGTTTCGTTTTGAGATGCAATCTCGCTCTGTCGCCCAGGCTGGAGTGCAATGGCATGATCTCGGCTGACTGCAACCTCTGCTTCCCAAGTTCAAGCGATTATCCTATCTCAGCCTCCCATGTAGTTGGGACTACATCACACGCCACCATGCCCGGGTAATTTTTGTATTTTTAGTAGAGACAGGGTTTCACCATATTGTTCAGGCTGGTCTCGAACTCCAGAGACTCAGGTGATCCACTCGCCTTGGCCTCCCAAAGAGCTGAGATTACAGGTGTGAGCCATCGCGCCCAGCCTTTTATCCTACTTCTAAAGCTTTTATTTTAGATAAGGAGGATGTAACCTAGATTATTAATTTGGTTCCTTCTGCTCAGTCCAGTGGTTCAGTATCTAGGATTTATGAATGTGTTGTTGCTAGGTGCATGGAACTGGATCCTGCTTTAATAAGAGCACAGGCAAGCAGCTGTGGGCTGAATGGAGTAGGAAGACCACCACTCATGATATTTTATTTAAATATTAAAAATATGTTCTTAGTAGAGTAGAAAATTGTGATAATAATAAATGGGCACAAGCTCTCCATCTCAATATGCTTTTTGATGTGTCTTGACATGTCCCACAGTAGGTAGATTGGGAGAGAAGAGTGCAGAGCCCTAAGGGAACCAATCAAAGGTGAGCTTGCAGGTCTGCTGTGGGGGGCAGGTAGTCAGGCAAAGCCACAGAGAAGTGCAGACAAGTGCAGGCTTAAGCTGGGACTGGCTGGCTCAGCTTGTGAGGCACAGGGCGCTTCAGAGGCTGAGCAACCAGTGAGAAGGCAGGGAGCTCATTAGAGGTGTGGTGAGGGAAATGCCATCAGCAGGGACCTCTATGGATTAGGAAGAGAGGAAAGATACTGCGTTTACCTGGAAGAACTAAGATGTTAATTTAGCAAACTTAGAGGAAACTGTTCAGGACAGCCTGTCTTTAGGATGGGAGAGAAACAAAGAAGGAGAGAAGACAATGTAAAATGGTTTGGGTTGCTTTAATTATAAGGACAAGGATAGCTAAGGTGTGGTGAAAAGGCCACCAGTGCCAGGCGCAGTGGCTCAAGCCTATAATTCTAACACTTTGTGAGGCCGAGGCAGGCGGATCACTTGAGGTCAAGAGTTCGAGACCAGCCTGGCCAACATGGTGAAACCCTATCTCTACTAAAAGTACAAAAATTAGCCGGAAATCGCTTGAATCCAGGAGGCAGAGGTTGCAGTGAGCTGAGATCGTGCCACTGCACTCCAGTCTGGGCAACAGAGCGAGACTCTGTCTCACAAAAAGAAAAAAGGCCACCAGGTCGGGTTAAAGGACCTGGTCAGTGCATCACAATCTGCTGTATTAGGATATTGTAACTACCCGAGGGGTTCTTCCTGCTCACTGCACAAACAAAATCAATTCACAAAGACTGTAACATTACAGTGAAGAAAGAGTTTAATAGACATGAGATTGGCCATGCCACATGGGAGACAGAGTAATCATTCAAATCAATCTCATTGAAGGCTTGGAGATTAGGGGTTTTTCAAAGGTAATTTGTCTAGGCAATTGGTGCTTACAGCTGATTGATGGGGGTGGAGACGAAATCATAGGTAGTTGAAGCTGTTCTCTTGTGCTGAGTCACTTCTGGGTGGGGCCACAGGAGCAGGACCCACAAGGTGGTCCAAATGAAGCCACTGGTGTCAGACATGCAATAAACGTGAAAATATATCTCAAAAGGCCAATCTTTTGGCCTTTTGAGCCAAATATTATCTGATGTTATCTGCAGGAATAATTGGGTAAGTTGTGACTTCCAGAATAATGGCTGGCAATCATTTGTGTCTACACCTTAGCAGAATTGAGGCTCCTGTCTTCCTCCTAGCCTGGTGGTCTTTCATTAGCTTTACAAAGGTGGTTAAATTTGGGGGAAGGGCTATTATCATTAAACTATAAACTAAGTGTCTCCCAAAACTGGCCCAGCCTAAGCTCAGGAATAATTAAGACAGCTTGAAGGCTAAAGGTGAGAGTGGGGTTGACTAGATCAGATTTCCTCCACTGCCATAATTTTCTCACTCATGTAATATTTGCAAAGGTGGTTCCAGTATGACCAAAACACCCCACCTACAAACACATACTGTTAGATAGTATAATAAATAGGTCAAGACTGTGCTGCTCTAGTCAGTTCACACAGAACAAGGTTTAGGGAGGGGTTTGGGATGGGTAGCCACTGCAGAAGAAAAAGTCATGAAGGCTCAAAATACAACTTTTGAGAAAAAGATTAATTAGAGACTGCACACTCAGGATAGCCTCTGGGTCTTGCTGACCCAGAGCTTCTCTGTTGACTTGAGTGATAACTCATGTGTTTCCATACTTGTGTTATCTTTCCAAGTCTACCCTAGCTCTGCTGCTTGCAAGGAAATCCTAGTTTCCAAGGAGCAAGGCTTGGAAAATACATGTATGCACCTGCTTTCTCCAAGCACTCTAGGCAGCTGCCCCTTGGGCTGTTCTCCCACTCTTACCTCCCTAGAGGCTGGGCTGCTGGAGTGTTTGCAAAACACCAAGAAAACTATAGCATCCATCCACCAGTTTCCAGATGGTCTCCCCAGCCTGATAATGGCTCCCTGGTGAATACAGAATGGATCATGACAGAGGCAGGAATTTGTGGTAGCTGTAAAGTGGAGAGAGTTATCTGGAAATAACATCCAACATCTCGCAGGAAACTGTTCCATCCATAGAGGGCTTCAACTGAGTGAAGACTTGCCCGTTAGTCACAGCTGCTCCTCTCACTGTGTCCAAGAGAGGACTGGCCCTCTGGTGTCCCGAGGCAGGGGAGAATCACTAGGGCACAGCATGCTCCAACAAGGCCCTTTCCTATTGCTAATCAAGGTCAAGCAACACCTTGGCTTCTGTTTGTGCAGAAAGCAGACAAAAGGTTGGTGTTTGTTTTGTTTTGTTTTGACATGGAGACAGAGTCTCACACTGTCACCCAGGCTGGAGTGAGGTGGTGCTATCTCGACTCACTGCAATCTTCGCCTCCTGGGTTTGAGCAATTCTTGTGGCTCAGCCTCCAGAGTAAATGGGATTACAGGCGCCCACCACCATGCCCAGCTAATTTTTGTATTTTTAGTAGAGACGGGGTTTCGCCATTTTGGCCAGGCTGGTTTCCAACTCCTGACCTCAGGTGATTCACCTGCCTTGGCCTCCCAAAGTGCTAGGATTACAGATGTGAGACACCACGCCCGGCCATGTTTTTAATCATCTGTCGTGGGGATGGGAAATGATAATCTACTTGAACTTCTCATAGATTAGGCTTTCTTATGGGTTAAGTGCTTTAGAGCATTGTTTTGCTGTTTCTTCTCTAACCATCTCTGAGATAGGAATGATGATTAGCCCTAATTGACAGGTGGGGAAACAAAGGCTAAAAAATGCTAAGTAACTTATCCAATGTCTCAGAGCTATTAACTGGTGAAGTCACTGTCAGAAGCTGGGCAACCTGACTGCAGAGCTCACCCTTTAAAATACTGCATTCTACAGTATTAAGGCTGTGAATGTACAGCTCACCCTTTAAAAGACTGCATTCTACAGTATTAAGGCTGTGAACATACATAGTATGGGAGAGGAAAATAACTGGCATGCATTTCATTGCTAATACTGAGCACTGCTCAACTAAATAGGAATTATTATTTACAGGTGACCGGTCTTGAAACTCTGTAGCTTTCACTGCCCAGGTAAAAAATGATAGTTACCATGATGCTTTAGAGTTATCCCCTAGAAATAAAGGGGGCTAACTAGGTGAGCCACACTCTTCCAGCTAAAATAACAACAATGCCCGTTGTTTTCTGAGTTTGGGCAAGGCATTTTATATTTGTCAATGTATCATTATATCCCTATTCTCCAAATCCAGTAATCTACTAAGGGGACAGAATTCTTAAGAATTTTCTTGAAATAAGGTACACATGAAGAATGTGAAGGCTTTGTTTGCCCTTAGTGGTTGTGTTCCCAGACCAAACCAAAGGTCAGGCTGCTTATTCTTGCAGCCCAATAACAAGATGCAGATGAACCGTGGAAGAAGAGAGTTTTTTTAATTTTTACAAATGGTAACAGGGAGAAGGCCTGCAAATTATTGCCAGATCAACTCAAAATTACAAAGTTTTCCAGAGCTTATATACCTTATATACCTTCTAAGCTATATGTAAGTGTTCATTAATCTAAAGACATAAGCGATTAATTTCTTCTAATCTATAACTAATGTCTGAGTCCTGAAGACCTTCCTCTGGAGCCTTAGTAAATTTACTTAATCCAAATAGGTAGATTTTCTGGGTTGATTACCCTTATCTTGTCTCCTGCTAAATCATGGAGATTTGGGGAGCTCCTTCAGACCCCCAATAAACTTGTTTGTGGAGGCCTAGGGAGTTTCTTCAGACCTTCAATAAAACTTGTTTAATCCTAAACAGGTCCTGTTAAGAAGTTTTTAATTATCTTGTCATGCTTTGAGGCCCAGGAAAGGCAAAACTCTTGGTGGGCTCTTGTTACATTCCAGCCTTTGTGTAAGGACACTGGCTTTATCAGCTTTTAATATATAATTAACTACTCAGTCAGTACTGACACAGTTGTTATGGAGGCCTGCCTGTTCACCCGTTAGGGAGGCATGGCCTGCCACAGTTGGGCCCATGACCTGGTAGTGCGAGGCCCTGTAATTGTCACAGGCTAGGAGCCTTCTCCTGTTTGCACCAGGATCAGCAGAGACCAGGGAAGCTTCTGGGTCCCTGTTGGTGAGTTGCATTCAGGAATCTGTGACAGGAAGAATTACCAAAGATAAGACCATGCCTGTGGGCAAGATGCTTGCTGGTTGATTTATTCTCTAGGTAAGCCTGTAAATAACTGAGAAGACAGACCAAAGGTGCAGAGATGGAGCATACTGATTAGGAGCTGATTGACTGGTCTGTTCACAGAGCAACGGGGATGGAGGACTCTTACATGTGAGAGTTGTTCAAATGTGCCTTCTCTCTGCCTCCTGAATTTCTGTTATGGTTCTCGTTTCTTAATTTTGTTCTTACTATTGAAGATGATTATTTGAATAAACATGATTTATTTATACACTTTTTCACACGTTGGAACAAGCATCTTTTGTCAGACCTTGTGTCCCAATGTTTATGGCATAAAATATAGTGACTAGTATTGTGTGGCCCTCTGCCTGGGGCAGAGAGCCCAGGAGCCATTCTTGGGGTAGCCCCAGTTGCGGGCAGCTGTGGACTCTGGCCAAGACGCCAGGGGATGGAGTTGAATCTAACATCTTCAAGCCCAATGCACGTGCGGTGGTTCTGTCTCCTGGTGTCCCTCCTGTAAGCCCTCCGTTTTTCCTAGGGCTGCTGGCAAAGCAAAAGTTAAAAGTGGTTCCAGCAGGCACAGGCCCTCCAGCTGCCAGCAATTAGCTTCCCCAGCTCTTCCCACAGGAACCTCCTGCTGACTTAATGAGCTAAATGCAGGAAGGTTGTCTCCTCTGGTAGGTGTCTCCCTGGGCAGGAAGATGCTCTGGGAGGGCCATGTGTGAGCTCCAAACTGACTCCCACACCATGTCAAAGAGCTCAGCCCACTGACACATGCCTCACTTTGAAACTGAAACCTAATTCTAAACTTCCAGTCAGAATCGAGCTAAGAGAAAGATGGAGACAACAGAAATAAGCCAATTTTTCAACAGTAAAAAATGCCTTACTGGCCTGTGTACCTGTTCCCCTATGGACAAAGGAGTATTTCTGACCTGCCATAGCAGAGCCAGCACTCTACATAGACACAGAGCTTTTCAAAGCCTCCAGAACGCATCTTCCTACCAGGATACCACAGTACTTACAATACCCAAATAAAATTCCAATCTCTCTAATTGAATATAAATGTATGGAATAAAGTTTTGGAATTTAACACTACTCAAACATTTGTTATTTTGTTTCCTTCTTGCAGCTTTTCTCTTCTACTAAGGCTAGGGCTAGTGATTAAGGCTTATTGCTCCAGGGAAGGAGACGGTTGATGATTAGTTTTGCATTTCAATCTCAGCTCTTGAATTTCAAATTAGACTTTAAAAATTTCATCATGAGTTAATCATATTCATTTAAGTAAATGGAAGGCTTTTTTAGAATTCCTAAAGCTGGCTTTACAACGAAGAATCATGGAAGTATTCCAGCTAAGAAATTAAGAAGAAATCATAGGATTCGAATAACACAATTTAGAGTGCTTAATGTATTAATATATCTAGGTAATGGCCATCAATGGCTGCTAACTTCGTGAAAAGGGACACAATCAGACATTATGTTCCTCCTGATGGAAGAATACTCCATTACTTACCGTATGTTCTTGGAAAAAACGATGACAATAAGAACTGAATTTGTTGGAGCCTCTAGGTCCAACTTCCAATTTATAGAAGATAAGAGAGAGGAACTTGTTAAACTATACCTTGGGGATGCAATCAGCAAAATCCAGACTATTGGAAAATCCACAAGCCCCACTGCTTGGTTTCTCCAACAAATAAGTAACAAGAGAAGAAGAGAGGTGGAGAGAGATTTTAGATAAAAGAGATGTGAGTGGTATAACCAATTGTAATGTATAGATATTATTTAGATTCTAATTTAAGCAAATTATAAAAACATATTTATGAGATAATTAAGAATTTGAACAATGGATTGTTGAAAATCATTAGTTATTTTCTAGTGAACTTTTAGCAGGTCTAGGGCCTGCTAAATGATATTGTAGGGCCTAAGGCCCTTGACCTGTTAAAGGTTCACTAGAAAATCACTGACAAGGGGCAGATTGATTAATAGGAGAGAGAGCATACAAATGTATTTAACATGTATACACAGGGGCCTTTGGAATGAAGACCCAACCCGCTAATGAGGTACAGAAGCCTCTATGCCATCTGGAGGTTACAGAAAGAATGAGGGTTCAGGGCATGGTTAAAAGCAGGTTTTAATGGCAAGACAGGTTATAAGAGGGAGAGAGAAGTGGCTTGTTCACAAGCAGCAACAGTGGCCTTGTTATATAGAGGAAATTTTCCAGGTGGTAGCTGTCAGAGAGAATGGATGGTAAATATCTCTTTTTTAGACATTTAAAGGGGTCAGACTCTCAATTAATCTCTCCTAGATTCAGGAAAGACCTAGAAAGAGATGGCCTGATTGCATTGAGGGAGGTTGTCTACAGATACAAATTTCCCCCACAAAAGACAGTTTTGCCAGGGCACTTCAATCTGCTGGCCTTGGGGCAGCCATTTCAAAATAAGTGAAAGAAATATATTTTGGAGTAAAATATTTTATTCCTTTCAATATTAAGGAATAATTGTCACTTTTTTGCTGTGTTAATAAAAAAATGAGTTTTTTTTTAACATAACTGAAAATTTGATGGATGAAATACATACTGAAAAAATGACAGGTAAACTTGTATGGGATTTGCTTCAAAATAATATGGGAATTTTAAACCAAAAATAAAATTCTAAGCCCCCCAGCCATCTAAATGGACCCCTTTTCTCAGCAAGGGCATTCCAAAGTTAACCTAAAACACGAGTTCAGGCCATGATGAGAAGAAGGAGCTGGACATGCCTCGTGATACCCTCTTCCCTTTTGGAATTACTGATAGAACAAACTCTACATTTGATAAGAAACATTTACAATCTATTCTCTCTGAAGCCCACTACCCAGAGGCTTCATCTGCATGATAAAACTTTGGTTTCCACAACCCCTTATCCTAACCCAGACATTCCTTTCTATTGATAATAACTCTTTCAACCGATTGCCAATCAGAAAATATTTGAACCTGCCTATGACCCAGAAGCCCCTACTTCCAGTTGCCGTGCCTTTCTTGAGTGAACTGATGTATATCTTGCATGTATTGATTGATGACTTATGTCTCCCTAAAATCTATAAAATCTAGTTGTAGCTCAGCCATGCTTGGGTGCATGTTCTCAGGATCTCCTGAGGGCTGCGTCAGAGGCCACTGGTCACTCATATTGAGCTCAGAATAAATTTCTTCAAATATTTTACAGAGTTTGACTCTTTTTGTCAACAGAATGGAATGTGGATGGGAGTGTAGGGGCCAAGGGAAATCATCCCCCTCACCTTGTGACCATTTGCTAAAAATCACTAAGAGGCAGATTAACAGGAAGAAAAGCATACAAATTTATTTGATCATAGTGACCCAACCCCCTACAGGGAGCAGAAGCTAATATACTGTCTTGAAGTTACACAGAAAATAGAGGCTTGGACCTTGGCAAAAAAAGGTTTATGGGAGTGGGAGGAGAGGAGGCCTGGCTAGTAGAGGCTAGTAGAGTATTATGTAGATGAAACCATACAGGTAGCAGCCATCAGAGAGGATAGATGGGAAATGTTTCTTTCAGACTTTTAAAGGTCTTTCAGACTTTCAGTTAATCTTAGACCCCACAGAGGAAGACCTGGCTGCACTAATGCAGATTTTCTACAAATGCAAATTTCCCCTACAAAAGACAGCTTTGCAGGGCTACTTCTTTCTGCTGGCTCCCTGACAGCCATCTCAAAATATGGCAAAGAAATATATTTTGGGGTAAAATATTTTGATTTCTTTCTAGGGTACAGATAAACCAAGATTAGCTATAATTACTGCAGTTGGGGAACAGACATGGGGATTTTAAATACTATTCTGCTTCCTTTTGTGTGTCTCTGAGATTCTCCATAAGAAAAAGTCTTAAAAATGAAGTCATATATTGAATTGCAATGATAATGAAAGTTTCCATCCTAGTATTCAAGAAGAATCTGGATTTCAAATTGCTTCATGGGCTGTCACAATTAGATGCTTGATGTTCTTTCACTTGGAAGACTATTACTCATTCCAAAATATTGGAAGGCTTTGTTCATCTAACAAGTACATCAAGGTCACCCCCAACTGTTAGTCAGTACATTCTTAAAGTACAAGGATGTTGTTATACCTCTGAAAGCAAACATAAACTAGGCTCTCTCTTATAGAGAAATTGGGAATTACAAAATGCAATCCTTGCGCCAATAGGGTATGAGCTCTAGCCCATAATGTATATAAAACTCTAGGCATGGTCACAGAAATCATGATTTGGCCTGGTTGCTTGTGTCTATTTCAATCTTTAGGAATTATCAATACCTAGATTTAAAATGACTTAATAGGGCATAAAGACAAAGATACAACTTTGAAAGCAAGAGACAAAATTAAATAGCCTATGATGATTGCTGGGACAGTGTTGTTCAGCTATTAATATAAATTATTATTAATGTTTACTGAATTACTTTAACATATACTACCTATATCTTCCTTTATTTAGCACACTTAAGAACTGTGTGCTAATGCTAGTGAAAAGACTTGATGTTTACTTTATTTAGAATTTAATTATTCGAAATTGTTAAAACATTGCTGCTAATTTGCTTGTACAATGCTTGCAGAATTTTAAAGTAATTGAACATAAAGTAATTTCCTTTGAGTAACTTCTAGGCACAATAGACAGAATAGTTTTAAAACATCTTCCATAGAGCTCTCTTAACCATAAAGGTCTTTTAAAGATTTATGAATCATATGAGAAAAGGTGTCATCCAGAAAACCACCAGGATAGCTAAATAGTAGAAAGGAGACCTTTACTGGCAATATCTGTTTGCAAACCAAGGGCAGTATCTGGTGTGTACTGCAGGTGCTCTGTTTTTGAGGAGGGAGAGAGCAGGTTGGTATCTATGCCTCACAGGGCCTGTATTATACAACAGAGTCACACAAATTTGACAGGTTTTGGGGGAAAAGCGATACATATTTATGAGGGGAGTCAAGGGCATGTATGTAACATACATCCCATATTTACTTTGGGGCAGGGCTTTAGCATCAAAATGAGGTGGAATTTGCCTCTTTACATCAAAAGCTGAACTATGGGACATAAAGAGACAGTTTGTGTACAGCCTCTATAGAAGCTACTGAAACCAGCTTCAGGTCTGACATTGCTTATCAGAAAAGGATGTTTGTAAGGCCAGTTCTGTGTCCAGTCAGAGTTGTAATGGTCCAGGTTGTAAATCAGAGTTAGCAGGGGTTTAATTATCTGCCTGATAGCTCCCGTTGTTAGGGAGTTTAGCAAGAGCATGGTTTTTCCTGTAGCCATAAGGATTTAGGAAGTTGCCATCCAGCCAAACCCTAGACCCCCAACCTGTAGATAACTTTTGCTTCCTTATCCTTAGCACCCATCTTAGTAGACAAAGAGACATCTATTTTGGTCTCTTAGGTCACAAGGGCATTTGACAGCTATGTGCTTATTATTATTTGTGATAAGTTGGTGGCTTGCCCTTGCTGTTCTGCTAAGGCCAGAAACTGGATATCCTGTAAGTGGCTTTCATGGAACTATTAGATTCTAATTCTTTCAAAAAATTAGTCCAAGTTTGGGTCTATAATGGTATTTCCATTTTTCAGGACAATGATGGCATTGACATTTTGAGGCTATTAAATATATCAGTCTAATTTGAATGGTACTTCCTAAAGCCCTTCCTCTGTATTCAGTCTCAGGTAGACTGAGTTTATGGTGTGGTTCCTATCCTCTCTCTGCTCATGTGAGGCTACACATAAGTGAAATAAAAATAAAAACTCAGGATCCCAGTTCAGTCTGCCAAAGGAAAAAATTAAGCTGAAAGCTGAGTCTTGCATGGAGCTATCTTTCCTTTTGTTCTTAAGCAGACAGCTACAGATAAAAGATTAAATATCTCCACAAGTAGCTACTCTATGTTCACCTTACTTTATGTAAAAATGCTGATTTACTGGGCCCAAGACGAACACATAGTTGACTATTCTCCTACTGGCTCCTTTTCTCTTGAAAAATGTGGATTCAGGATTGTGACCATACCCTCCCTCTTGCCCCTCCAGCCTGCTTTTCCCTTTTACATATTGAAGCCCTCAAAATCATCTTTGGAGAAAGGCCCAGACCACAGAGTGGTTCTGTGATTCCATGTTTTTCCTCCCGGGCATATCCTTAACCTTGGCAAAATAAACTTCTAAATTGATTGAGACCTGTCTCAGACACTTCTTGGTTTACACATATGAGAATGAACAACAGCTAATCAAATGCTAAAATGTACCTGACCTCCTGTTGCTATGGAAGGCCAGGAATAGGAGACACCTATGCTGCCTCTGGGCATCAGGAAGACTTCAAGGAGGAGGCAGTGTTTGGGCTGGATCTGGGAGGATGTGCAATATTTAAAAAGAAGAGAAGACAAGAGAGGGTGTTTCCAGCACTGAGGGTAAAGGGTAGGATATGTGGTTTTCGACAGCCTGTGTATGAATCATTTTCCCCAGGCCCACCAGTCTGTGGCACTAATGAGGTCACAGTAATATTAGCAGTGTGCATTTTGCTAGTTTTTCAGCATAGCCATGTTAACTGTTTTTAAGCGTATAGCACAGGGGCATTAAGTACATTCACATTGTTATAACACATTCTCATTTAATTTTTCACAACTTAAAATCCTTAATACTAGCCATACAAGGAGAAGGATAAATTTAAAGAGTGTATCAGTTATCACCTAAAAAAGATAAAGGCTGCTAGTGGGTTTTTATGGTGGGGGGTGGGGGCTTGTTTATATCTCAAGTTTTTTTTTTTTGATATGGAGTCTCACTGTTGCCCAGGCTGGAGTACAGTGGCCTGATCTTGGCTCACTGTAACCTCTGCCTCCTGAGTTCAAGCAATTCTCGTGCCTCAGCCTCCTAAGTAGCTGGGATTACCGGTGCGTGCCACCACACCCAGCTAATCTTTTAGTATTTTTAGTAGAGACAGAGTTTCGCCATTTTGGCCAGACTGTGCCTGGCCTCAAGTTTTAATCTAGGAATTATGCCAATTAAATGCTGAGTTCCTAGAGAGAAATTGTTTTGTTAGACTTTCTTCTCAAGTTCAGGATTTTCCAAGTTAGTGAATTTACTGTATTTAGGATTAACAAGAAAGTTTCCATTTTAACACCAGATGACAGATCTCTTTAGCTGGCCATAACTAGGGCGTCTCTCTGGCAGCAGGAGGTTAAGAATAGAACAGATTATCAATGGAGGTTGTGAAATTGCTTTCCCGGGAAGAACTTTGTGAGCAAGAGGAGATACTGTTTGCCTGACATGATTGATTCAGTTCTTCAGCACTGAGCTTTTCAACAAAAGAGCAATCTGGTTTCTTAGCAGAGAGAAGCCTTGACTGATGTGGGCCCCTTGTGTGATCTGCCCCCGGGAAATGTGGAGGAAAGTTAATACTGGATGTACTCATTCGAAGGGAGGCAGCACAAGGATAAAGCAATCAGACTGATCAGAAGACCACTGTTTCCTGCGCAGGGGCAGACTGTCCATTCCCTTGCCTGTCATCACTGGCCACCATCTGTTCCAGGCTGGGCCACTGCCATCTGATCCTTTGTTATATGAACAGACCAATAAGCATTTAGGAATTAGTTTTGTTGAGGAAAACAACTTAGCCCTTAATAATTCTAGGAAAAACAAAAAGGATTATCAAAGTATTATATTTTAAATGGTACAATGTCTCATGAAATTCCATGTCTGACTCCTTTGGGAAAAACACCAGGAAGATAAGATCTCATTCAGTTGTTCTGTGTTCATTCCATCAACAGGGACACCATACGATAGGTCCTGGCTATTTCCACGGGGAATACACTGGTGAGTGTGGAGGACACAGAGGATGGCCTCAGAGTCGTTCTTTCTGTGTGTCTTTCTGCTCTTGCACCTTCATCTTTTGCACTCCCTTATAAATAAGGCTTCTGGGATTCAACAATCACACACCCTGAGTGTGGAGAGGCTGAGTGAAACTGCAGGTGTCTTTGCTGCATTCTCTCCTGTTCTGGCAGGGAGGGTCCTACAGGTGTTTGTATCTTTATGCATAGTACCAGACATCCCGGTGGCCATGTGCTAGTTTCATTGGTGATGTGAGGCTGCTATGGGGCACCTGATTTTTGTTCATTCTGGTCTAGCAATACAGTTCTGGAGCCAACCATTCTGCGCACAGCTTCCCAGTCCCTTCACCGTGGCATTTGATTCCCCCATTTGACTGTAGCAGAGGCAGCAGCTCCCCTGGAAGGCCAGTTCTGTAGTATTATATGTTCTACCTCTACATTTGGAATGAAAACCCATACTTGGGATACAAACAACTTCCAAAAATCACAGATACTATTTTATATATAGTTTTTATGGTGGTAGAAATATTATTTTTTGTTTTGAACTTATACATGTTTTCCAATTTATTTTCATATGTATTGTTGAGTTCTTGGATGCAGAGTATTTTCCCTTTAAGGGAAGGTCATTTTCTTTTGGATATCCTCAATCCTTGTTCGACTAGAGGGTGGGTCCTGAAGGGGTTGCTATAATGGAGCATCTTTCATAACTATGTAAGCATCTCATTGATGTCCACTCACAGAAACAATTTGGATGCCACAGGATCTGCTACTCCAGATAGGCAAACTCACCAGGCACTTTGAAGGGAGGATACTTCAAACAGACTGCTGTAGCAGGGACTATCAAGAAAATACTGTTCATGTCTCTAATCAAAATTGAGAGAGCAAAGAAATTGTCTTATAAAATGAAGATTTAATTCCTGTCTTCATGTAGGCAGAGAGGTTTTAGTGCTTTTAAATGCACAGTTAAACATAAAACAATCACCATAAACATCTCTTTAAGTCTCAGAAGTGCCCTGTATGGCTAGTTATAAAACTCAGCAAGCTCTCAGATGATGACTTAGTGAGAGCAAAACTTTCCAGCAGGAAGGGTGAGGTGAGAAAGGGAAGAAAGGGATGGAAGATGCCAAGTTGAAGAATTCTTTCCCTAGTCCTGAAGATTTTTTTCTTATATTCTTTTCTAGAAGTTTTATAGTTTTATGTTTTACATTTAAGTTCATAATCTATTTTGAGTCTTTTTTTTTTAAGGTGTAAGATTTTGGTCAGTATTTTGTATGTTTGTTTTTGGTTTTGTTTTGCCTATGGATGTCCTATTGATCTAGGACTATTTATCGGAAAGGCTATACTTCCTTCAGTGAATTGTTTGGCTCCATTGTTAAAAATTAATTGGCCAGATGCGGTAGCTCATGCCTGTAATTCCAGCACTTTGGGAGGCTGAGGCGGGTGGATCACCTGAGGTCAGGAGTTCAAGACCAACCTGGCTAACATGGTGAAACCCCGTCTCTATTAAAAATACAAAAATTAGCTGGGCATGGTGGTGCATGCCTGTAATCTCAGCTACTCAGGAGGCTGAGGCAGGAGAATTGCTTGAACCTGGGAGGCGGAGGTTGCAGTGAGCTGAGATTACGCCACTGCACTCCAACCTGGATGGCAGAACAAGACTCCATCCCCCACCTCCCCCCAAAAATTAATTGGACATATTTGTATAGATCTATTTCTGGGTTCACTATTTTCAGCCCCAGTGGCCTGTATATTCACAAATACCACATTGTCTTGATTGCTGTATGGTAAGTCTAACTACCAGAAAGAGTGATTCCTTCCACTTCTTCTTTTTAAAAATTGTTTCAGCTGCTCTAGATCCTTTCCATTTTTATATAGATTTTACAAGAAGCTTGTCTATGCCTACAAAACAGCTTGCTGATATTTTGATAGGAATTGCATTAAAGATCAATCTAGGAAGATATGACATCTTTACGATAATGAGCCTTCCAATCCAATAACATAATATGCCTTTCCAAATATTTAGGTCTTCTTTAATTTTTTTCACCAGCATTTATAATTCTCAGCATACAGATCCTATAACTGTCTTGGTAGATTTATTCCTAAGTAGTTGATGTTCTTTGAAAAAGTTGTAAATGGTATTGTATTTCTGATTTTTGTTTTTACTTATTTGCTGTCATTATACAGAAATGAAATTAATTTTTGAGTGGTCATGTATCCCATGAGATTAGTGAAATTATTTATTAATTCTAGGAGGCATTTTATAGGTTTCTTGGGATTTTCTGTTTAGCCAATTATATTAGCTACAGACAGTTTATTTTTTACCCATGTGTATTAGCTTTATTTTTCTTGCCTTAATGCAATGACTAGAACTTCCAGTACTATGTTGAATAAGAGTAGTAAGAGCAGACATTCTTGCCTTTTTACAAATTTCAGAGAAAAGGCACTAAATCTTTTACCTTATACATGTTATCTATAGGTTTTTGTAGCTGTTCTTCATGAGACTGAGAAATTTACCCTCTATTTTCTTTTCCTATTCCCTATTTTTTTCTAAGAGCTTTTATCATGAATGAGTATTGAATTTTGTCAAATGGTTTTGTGTTTTGATTATATCAATTGATAAAATCATAATTTTTCTTCCTTAGCATGTTGATATAGTGAATTATGTTGATTGGTACTTGAATATTGAATCAGCCTTGCATATCTGGAATAAATCTCTCCTGGTCATGGTGTGCTATTCTTTTTGTGCCCTGTGGGATTCCACTTCCTAACATTTTCTAAATTTATGAGAAAAAAACTTTTTTTCCTCCCACCTTCCCTCCTTCCCCTTCCTCTTTCTCTTTTTTCCTTCTATCTTTGTCTGATTTCGCGTCACGGCAATACTGACTTTATAAAAATGAGATAGTAAGTGCTCCTTCCTCTTCTATTTCTGGAAAATATTGTGTGAAATTGGTCTTAATTCTTCTTTGAATGACTGCTAAAACTTCTCCATACAACCACCTGAGTTTTAAGATTTATTTTTCTGAAGTTATTCTTTGTAAGTTTAATTTAGTAGTTATAGGGCTGTTTAGGTTATCTTTTTGGTTTTGACTGAATTTTGGTAGTTTGTGGTTTTTGGAAAATTGGTCCATTTCTTCTAGTTGTCAAATTGATAAGTGTAAAGTTGCTTATAGTATTTCTTTATTATGTTTTTATTAGCTGCAGGATATGTTTTTATGTCTTTAGTTTTCTTCTTGATAGTGGTGATTTATATCTTCTCTCTTTTTGTTTTTCTCAGTCTTGCTAGAGGTGTATTGATGTTATTGGTTTTTTTTATAACCAGCTTTTTGTTTTGTTAATTTTCACTATTGTTTTCCTCTTTTAAATTTCATTGATTTCTATTCTTTATTATTTTATTTCTTTTGCATACTTCAGGTATATTTTACTCTTTTTTTCTAGCTTCTCAATGTAAAATCTTTGACTATTTGTTTCAGATCCCTCCTCTCATCTAATGTAAATATTTCGTGCCATACATTTCCATCTCCACACTGCTTTACTTCATCCCACAAATGTTGTGTGTTGTGATTTCATTTCACTCAGCTCTCTCTATTTTTTCTTTCCTTTGAGATTTTTCTCTTTGACCCATGGATTGTTTAAATAGTGTTACTTTCCAAGTGTTTGAATATTTTTCTGTTGTCTTTCTCTTACTGGCTAGTTTGATTCCATTGTGGCTAGAGAACATACTTGTTTAAAAAATTGGTGAAGGTAGATTTTATGTCCCAGGATATTGTTTTTCTTGATGAATGTTCCACAGGCACTGAAAAAGAATGCATAGTCTATAGTTGTTGGGTAAATATTCAATACATGTCAATTAGATGCTATTAGTTGATGAATCCTTCTGCATCCTTGCTGATTTTTTGTCTTTTGTCTTGTAGTTCTATCAGTTTCCTAGAGTAGAATATTGAAGTTTCTAAATTACTAATTATGGATTTGTGTATTTCTCATTTCAGCTGCATTGGTTTTGCTTCATTGTTATTGAATGTCTGTTGCTTTGGGTAAACACACTTAGAATTGCTATGGCTTCTTGGTGGACTGATCCTTTTATCGTTATGTAATGTTCACTTTTGTCCTTAGTAAAAGTTTTTACTCTGAAATTTGTTGTTGCTGTTAATATTAATATATTTTGTTGTTATTATATATTAATATATGTTGTTGATATTAATATAGCCACTCCTGCTTTTCAAAAATTAATGTCAGTATAATATACACATTTTTCCATCCTTTTACTTTCAGCTTACCCGTGTTGTATTTGAAGTGAGTTCCTTGAAGATAGCATATAGTTGGCTTATGGTTTTTAATTCACTCTGCCAGTCTCTGCCTTTTAATTGGTATATTTAGACCATAATTATGTTAATAATTGTGAGGGGTCAGACCATTTTCTGCCTGCATTTATTTGTTTTCTGTGTGTGCTCTATGTTTCTAATTTGTTTCTTTCTTCTTGCCTTACTGTGGGTTACTTGAATATTGTTTAGAGCTTAATTTTGATTTATTTATAAGATTTTTTACAATGTCTCTTGGTATCGTTTTCTTTGTTGGTGCTTTAGGTATTACCATATACAAATGTAGCTTACCAAGCTCACTGGTATTAAATTTAACCACCTCAAGTATAGTATAGAAACCGTATTTCCATTTGTGTCTCTTGACTATCCAACTTTTAAAATATAATTGTCTTCAGATTTCTTTTATTTACATTGGATAACACATCGTGTTCTGATTTTTGCTTCCAACTAAAATATGATTAAAGAAACTCATAAACTAAATAATCTATTAAATTTACTTCTATTTTTACCCATTCTGTCTTATTCTTTCTTTTCTGAAGGACAATTTCCCTACACATAGGATTTGACCCTTTTTCCTTTCAGCACTTGAAATATGTTATACCACTTCCCTTTGGTTTTCTCCATGGAACCCCTTATGGTTTCAGTGGAGAAATCTGTTGTCATTCTAGTTGCAGTCCCTTTATAGGTATGTATCATTTCTCTCTGTTTTGAATATTTTTTTCTATCTTTAGTTTTTAGAAGTTTAATTATGATGTATCCTGGTGTGAGTTTCTTTGGGTTTCTCTTAGGATTTAATCAGCTTCTTGAATCTGTAGGTTTGCATCTTTCACCAAATTTGGGGAGTTTTCAGTCATTATTTCTTGAAATGCTTTTTTATACCATACCTTTTCTCCTCTTTTTCTGGAATACTGTTAATATGAAAGCTAGTTATTTTGTGTTTGTCCTACAGATCTTTGAGACTCTTCGTTTTAAAACATTTTAATCTAGTACCTATTTCTTGCCTTCTTGTTTACTGATTCTGTCCTTTGTCATCTTCACTCTACTATTGAGTATTTCTAGTGAGGTAGTTCATTTGTTTGTTTGTTTGTTTTGGTTATTGTATTGTTCAGTTGTATAATTTCTATTTGGCTCTTTTTTATGATGTGTAATTTTTTGTTAAAAATCTATTTTTAAAATTTATTTTATGAGAATTTGTAATTATTATTGAGAAAGTTTGTGATGGCTGCGTTAAAATCTTTGTCAGATAATTCCAACATCTGATTCATGCTGGTACTGGCTTCTGTTGATTGTCTTTTCTCATTCAAACTGATTTTCCTGGGTTGAATAATGTGGTGAGTGATTTTTTATTTTGTCCTGAATATTTTGGTTATTATGTTTGAAAAGTATTCTAGTCATAACTTCTTTTGGCAGTAAGTTTCCCTTTTTGGGTTTAGCAAGTGAGTCAGGCCTACTTTTGTATTCCAGTGGCAGCTTCGTTTTCAGATTCCTTGCAATGCTGTTCTGGTTGGCTTCATTCTTCTGATACTGCTGTGGCTCTTCCTCAATCCCTGCTACCATCTTCTTTTGGGACAGAAGGCTTTGGGCTGCCTGTTGTCATTAGGTGACCTTCTGGAATTGGGGCAGAAGTTGCTGGGTTTGTGTCTCCTTATACCACCAGATGGACAGCAGGGGGCCACAGAGTTTTACCTCTGCTTCTGTGGGTGGATGGGAACCACCTGCCATGACCTGTTGGTGGATGGGAGCTGGGAAGTTGCTTTACTGTTTTACTGAACTTTACTGTTGCATTGCTGGTGGATCAGAGAGCACACAGGTGCCCCTCTGTGAAGTGGAGGTTGGGGCTGTCCGTAAGGTGTTCCTAGTTGGGCTTCCCCTTTCCTGGCCATTTGGACAGAGAAAGCAGCTCTTTATTTTCTTTTGTCTTTCCTCCTTCCTTCCTCCCTCCCTCCCTCCCTTCCTCATTTCCTTCTTCCCTTCCCCCCTTCCTCATTTCCTTCTTCCCTTCCCTCCTTCCTTTTTTCTTTTTTTCCTCTTTTCCTTCCTTCCTCCTGTGACTGTTGGTGGTTCTTGGCTGTAGGACTGTCTGGCATCCAGCCTGGAGGTATATAGTAGAACAAAATAAAACCCAGGGAGCTCACCAACTTGTTGATCCTCCTTGCCAGCCTGCCTTCTTCCTTCTGTCTCTCAGAGACCTTTCACTGTTGCATGTTGAATAATTCCCAGGGCATTTAGTTGTATTTAGAGGAGAAGAGCAATGCAAAGGGAGTTAATGCCCAGGGTATTTAGTTGTATTTAGCGGAGAAGAGCAATGCAAAGGGAGTTAATGCCCAGGGCATTCAGTTGTATTTAGAGGAGAAGAGCAATGCAAAGGGGTTTGCACTGGTGGCAGCTCCACTTTCACACTGACTTCACATTGGCGCAGAGGACCAGGTGTTGAGTCAATCGATGGAGATTTATTGATTATTCAGGTTGTGTGAGACATTGTGTTTGTGAGATAAACTCAAAGGTGTCAGGGCAGCATTGGGAGCCACAGTTATAGCAGAAAAAAGTTAAAGGAGGAACAGGTAATTTTAAAATATTAATGATAATAATAACCACTAACATCTATTAAGTGTTTACTCTGTGTTAAGCATTGTGGTAAGTGCTTTTGCAGGATCATCTTATTTAATCCCTTAAAGTAGACACTATTGTAAATGGATACTATCTCCATTTTACACTAAGAAATCTTTTTATTAAGAAGATTCATAACTTGCCTAAAGGCACATCCTGCAAACTGTGAACTTAATATTCAATCCATGTCTAAGTCCAGCCTTAGTCTTACCCACGCCCCACTACCTCAGATATCAGTGGGAGAATCTTCTGGTCCCATCAGGCAGAGTGTGGAGAAGCTACATATTCTTGGGCAATCTGGACCTCAGTTTTCTCAGCTATAAATGTGATTAATATCAAGTTTACAGTGTTGTTGTCAGGCTTTGAAGAAAGTCACAGACAGGAAGGTACCGTGTAAGCAGTCAGGAGGGTCAGGGAGGAATGCAGGTCCACAGAAGTCCATACTGGAAGGGTCTAAACTCAGGAGAGGGCAGTGCTCCCCCAGCTCCCCAGCTATCCTCAGGGAGCTTTGAGCGTGAGGGCTCAGGGTCTGGCCACGGGGTAGGTGTTTCTCCAGCTGCTCTCAGGAAGCTCAGGCTCTGGCAGTGTGAGCTCAGTGACGTCTTGATAGGCAGGAGCATCTGGCCACAAAGAGACAGGCTGTGTAGGCAGAGTGACCACCTGGCAGGCTGGAAATTTCAAGCCAATTATTTTGTTGTTGCTGTTGCTGTTATTTGTTTCTTCTAAAGGAAATCCATTTTTAATATGTATGACTCCTAAATTATTCTAACCTTATTAGACAACGTTCTTCAGAGTACTTCCTCAATTATCCCCTTTTTATATCCATTATCTAATACTAATTCCCTCTCCCATTTATTTTTTTTGCTTCCTTTTTTTTTTTAAATCTAAACACAAAAGAATATGGACTCTTATTACAAGAACTGAAGAAAACTTTCTCAGATTTAAAAAAATAGGGTAATGGTTTACTTGAATATTTGACATCATTATTTGTGCCCTTCTGTAATGTCTAAATATAAGAATGGAACATGGTCATTTATAAAAAGAAACACAGACAGCCTGACCAGTTTTGGGCCCTAGTACCATTAATTAATAATTATTGAATACTAAGTGCAAAAGGTAGCTGTTATTTTATAGGCCAGCAAATTGCAAATGCTGATTTTATGGAAAGCATGACAGCATTATAGCATTATAAAGCCAAGCTGTAGCCCAAATTGCACAGGGATGGAAAAGTACAAGTGCATGTCATCAAAATATCAATTTACAACCTCCTGTAGAAACCCGGTGATGCTCAGCAGGCTTGTGAAAGGAGCAATCCTACCAGGCTAATTAAATATTTCAGAGGGGGCAGATAGAGGGACTCACTTCATGAAGAGTGAGAGTCTTCCACATTTCTGTGAGTGCAAATGATCAACAAGAACATTTCAAAATCAATATGAAAAAGAGCATAGGTGAATATTTTAGAGCAACAGCGTGACCCTCTTGGAAGATGAACACATAAGACTGGAATATTCTATGACAAAGCACTTTTCTTACATTGCTATTTCAATCAGAAGAAAAATATACAGATAACAATATGGCATTCTTCAATGTGTAGCCCCCAAATCTTCAAATAACTCCAAGGAAGATGTAATTAATAATTTTTATTATGTGACTTTTGTTAAAAATTTCCTTCTGTAATGAAAGCATATGATAATTTTGTTGTTTCATGAAGAGCATTGTGTGTTGCAGCAAGAATTAGGATGATGGGGGTGAAAGTTGCACATGACATCTGATGGGAGGGTAGATTGTGCCCTGAGTTCAGGGGCACAGGAGAGCCCATCACACCATTTTGAGTCCAAGCAGAGTCACCTCCTCCCTTTTTTTTCACAAAACAAACTCTCTACCCTCTATGGAGTGCATGAAACAGTGATGGACACCATAGGGACATAAGTGGCTTCTCCTGCCTGGACCGGTGACCTGGCAGAAGCAGATGTGAGCAGTGGATTGGCAGGAGGGGCATCACAGAAGTGTCAGTGGAGAAAGCCAGAGGGAAGAGGGGACAACATATCATTTTCTAGTAGTGGGAGCTGTTGGGGGTAGACAGGAGAAACCCCTCCTTTCCCAAGAGGTTAAGGCTAAGATGGACGCACGGTGTTCTGTGCCAGGCCAGCCCTGACTCCATTCCTTGGTGTCTGTTAGAGCAGCAGTCACCAACTTTTTTGGCACCAGGGACCGGTTTTGCAGAAGACAGTTTTTCCATAGACAGGGAGTTGTGGGGTGGGTGTTTTTAGGGGTAGCAGGGATGCTTTCGGGATGAAACTATTCCACCTCAGATCATCAGGCATTAGTTAGGTTCTCATAAGGAGCACACAACCTAGATCCCTCGCATGCGCAGTTCACGATAGGGTTAGCCTCCTATGAGAATCTAATGCCACAGCTGATCTCACAGGAGGTGGAGCTCAGGCAGTGTGGCTGGGTTCCTAATAGGCCACTGACGGTAGCAGTCTGCAACCTGGATGTTGGGGACCCCTGTGTTAGAGCACCCTGTTGATGGGGTTTGGAGATTCTAAGGTAGCAAACAGTAAATACCTGCTGGCTTGTAGAATCTTGTGAGATTTTATCATCCTCATGATTCCCATAGCACTTTGGGAGTTAGGCTATGACCATCCCCCACTCAGCCCCAAAATGAACTGTCTGAACAAAAACAAAAGAGGGGAAAACACTTTCCCTTCTTAATCCTGCCAGCTGCACTTTTCACTCCGAGGTAACTGGTAGGTGTTCTGCTTTGTTTCTTTTCCTCAGAGAGCTCCTATCTTCTGAGGACATTGAGTTTGACATCTTGGACTTAGGTTGTTTTCATGTTCAGCATCAAGAGCTCAGAATGCACAGGTTGGTGACACATGCATATTCTGGTTTCCCCTGTCCAATTTATTCCTGAAAGAAGGCTATGGTGACCCCCAAGCACAGGTAATAAAGGGAAATCTCTTGTGTGAATAGTGCATTTAACACCAGGAAGAAAAACGGGAAAGGGAGAAGGGGGTATAAGGGCAGGTATAGAACTGCATGTTGCAAGCTGTGCATGTCACTGAGTCCCTGGAAAGAAGGAGGTGTCTGTTGAAGGAGCAGTGGAGGAAATCTGTGGTGGGGCAGTTAGGGAGGAGAGTAAAACATGAAGAAGCTCTGTCCCCATCAGTACCCTACACAGCAGTTTCTTGCCCAAGTAGAGCTGGAATACAGCGTGGGCAGTGCAGGGGAAGGGCAAAGAGTCAGAGTCTGGTAGGAGGCACTCGCAGAGGTTATAATACTGAGACATCATTTATGGGTGCTCACCCATGGAGAGATGGGTTTTCTTATCTTGCACATTGGCTATTACCTTGCTAGGCTCTTAGGTCTGGAGACAATAGATAGTTTCACTTGACCGGAGATAGCATGGTATTTTTTATTAATTTGTGCTTTTATTTTTCTTTCCCTGCCCTCTCAGGGGTAACTATGGATTAAAAAAAAAAAAGAAGAAAATCTGGTACTTCTTTACAGAAATATATGGTTGGAATGAAAAATCAGAACAATTAAATACTAGTGAAAAGGGTACCAAATTATAACTAGGTATTATCTTTTCAAAATTATGTGCAATAGTAAAGTTTTTATATATTACATTTAATTATTTTAATACATGCAAATTTTATCTGCGTTTTTGTTTGAGTGTCAAATAATTGTTCCATATACGTCTTAACTAAAACACTACTCTCCCTGTGCTAACCCTATGGTAGAAAGATACCTGAACTTTTGGAGAAGTATTCATCAGGGAATAACCCCATGAGTGCTATAAAGTGTAAAGTTAATCCCATAAAGTAAGAATAAAACCACAGGGAGAAAGATAGTGAATACAATGCTCCTAGTTAAAAGATATCATCAAAAGAAGTGAAATCTCCTTGTTTTTGTTTTGCGGTTCCCAGAAGTCGCATGGAGCTGAGAGAAATCCTGTTAAAAGCATTCAGTGATTTAAAATTTCAATTAAAGCTGAGCTACTTAGGGGGATTTTTACATTACTTAAATTTGAAAATTTACCCTTGAGCTTCATTATTTTTATCAAGTATACTTTTTACAGCCAAGAGGCTGTGGTAAGGGTTTGGTTCCTTGGGATTACAACAAAAATTACTTATCAAACAAACAAAAACAAACCAATTTAGTAACCTAGGATTGATTGGGAAAAACTAAAATTATTTAATTACAGAGAGACTTGTATTTAATAAAAATTCACCTGAGGGTGCTGAGTTTAAAATATAGGAGAGATCCTATCCAAACAACCAAATCCTGGGGCCAGTGACAGGTAATTAAGGTAGAAATTATGGAGCTGGAAGGTAGAAGCCAAGCACTATGTTACCTGTGTCTGTATGCTGGGCATTATACTAGGTACTTTGCATCTAGTGTCTAACATAGTCCTAGATAATCCCATGTTACAGATGAGGGAAATAAACTCTGAGGGTGACTTATCTTAAACTCCATGGATAATAAATACTCTAGCTGGGATTTAAGCCAAGGTCTCTTTGGCACCAAAGCCCATGCTATTTCCAGCACACAAGGTGAAAATAAGGGAAATCAGGAGCGAATAAAGAAAGTTTCAGGGAAACTGGCATCATTGGTGCTTCTGTGTGAGCGTGTATGTAGTTTGCCTTCCCAAACTGGTGCATGAAGAATGTGTGGGATGGACTAGCCTAATGGGTTAGCCTAATGATAAAAAGCTATGGAAATCTCAAGGGTTGAGGACCTGCTCTCCAACACAAATCAAGTAAAGGCAAGAACCTACTGACTCTTCAAATCAAACCTGCACCCCATGGATATTTGTTTCATCTTTTCTACCCAGATGAGGTGTCTCCTTGGGAAGACTCCCTCCTACCTCTTCAGACACTGGGTTAAAGCTATAATGATTGGAGAGAGATGATGGCTTCCATCCACTCTCTCAGTGACCTGTGGGTTCAGAATGCATCCAAGCAGCATTTGCATTTCACACAGGTCATTTGAGCAGGGTCACCATTGTTTCACTACTGGAGGTTGACTCTCCTTCCCACAGCTAATGATTATGAGGCCCAACAGGCACCCACTGGTGATAGGAACCATCGTTTTAATTCTGATGGACACAGGAAGGGGAACATCACACTCTGGGGACTGTTGTGGGGTGGGGGGAGGGGGGAGGGATAGCATCAGGAGATATACCTAATGCTAAATGACGAGTTAATGGGTGCAGCACACCAGCATGGCACATGTATACGTATGTAACTAACCTGCACATTGTTCACATGTACCCTAAAACTTAAAGTATAATAATAATAATTAAAAAAAAAAGAAAAACTAAACATAATTCTCCCCTCTGTAGTATATGATACAGACTGCTGACATTTCAGTGAGTTTCCATGAGCACGAGTTTTGTTTGGCTGCTGAGCTTCTTTCTTGGTTCTGTAGTGTATATATTTCCATGTGCTCTGCTCAGCAGTCCTGGGGCCTTCACATTGTCCTCATTCTTCTACAGAGAATTTGGGCTCAAACATCCAGAGCTGACCATCCTGAACTTAAAACTATGAGGACAGAAAATGTTAAAAACTGTCAGTTAGTATATGAGCAGTCATTGTAAATCTAGTTACTCACATCTGCAGAAACTACTTATAGGATATAGTTTCTTCTCTGTAAATCACAGTCAGATTTATTTGGTTTTTAAATGGTTATGAAATCAAACTTAAAATGTTGCCAACCTCCACACTCCCACCCCACCCCATGTTAAGCTTTTTCTGTATTCTTGTAACCACCCAATGGGTTCTTGCCCACTGCCAAGATACAGCCATTTTATTAAGACAGGGGAATTGTAAAAGAGAAAGGGTTTAATATGTATAGAGCCAACTAAATTGGAGCCTTGAGTTTTTTTATTACTCAAATCAGCCTCACCCAAAATTGGGAAGCTAAGGTTTTTAAAGATAGTTTGGGGTGCAAAGGGCTAGGGAAAGGCAAATACTGATTGGTTGGAGTGAGGATAAAATCATAAGGAGTTGAAGCTGTCTTCTTGTGCTGAGCCAGTCCCTGGGTGGAATCACAAGACCAGATGAGCGAATTTACCGGAATAGGTGGTGCCAGCCAATCCATCAGAATTCAGTGTCTGAAAAATACCTCAAACACCAATCTTAGGTTTTATAATAATGACATTATCTGTAGGAGCAATTGAGGAGGTTGGTGATCCTGTGGCCTCTGGCTGCATGACTCCTGAGCCATAATTTCTAATCTTGTGGCTAATTTGTTAGTTTTACAAAGGCAGTCTTGTCCCCAGGCAAGGAGGCAGTTTGTCTCAGGGAGGGGCTGTTATCATCTTTGTTTCATAGTTAAACTATAAACTAAATTAATCTCAAAGTTAGTTTGACCTACGCCCAGGAATGAAAAAGGGCAGTTTGGAAGTTAAAGGGAAGATGGAGTTGGTTAGGTCAGATCTCTTTTCCTGTTATAATTTTCTCAATGTTATAATTTCTGCAAAGATTGTTTCATTATTTGTTCCACAAATTTATAAGTGAATTGAAAAAGAAGGCTGTTCTTCCCATCTGAAACAAGTTAAGTATCTTGGATAAATATCTTAACATTGTTAAAGAAAAAAAATGATTCAATGATACTGGTTAATAACGCCCAATAAGGAAGCCTTTATTCTGGACTATCCCAATACATAGAGAGAACACGGCAATTGTGTTTTGCAGTGATGGTAGAGAAATTGGGCCCAACTCCAAATACAGAATAGGCAAGAGGGAATCTCTAGCCAAGCAGCAGGGTGGGGGGCAGTGAATGGAAAATTTCTAAGAGGAAGCATCAAGAATTAGTGGGACTCTGGTTAAACTGACCCAGCAGGGCTCTTACTGAAGACAGTCCAGGGTGCTCAGACATCACCTGAGGTGTGGTGGAAGATGAGAAACCAATCAACTATCAAGGATGATCAGATACTGAGGATAGGGTGTTAAATGGACTTATATTGTTCGAGGAAAAGAAGAATGTCTCTTCTTTCTTGAACAAGATTTTTTGCTTGACTAAACTTTAGTTAGGTTCCTGAAACTTCTCCTAGGCCCATCTGTGCACTTCCTTGAAAAATCCAGTTTTATCAAGAGCCTTGCTAAGTCAGTTTGTCAAGGACCCCTCATCCTTGATACCTGATTATCCTCAATATCTAATTGGGTTCTTCATTGGACACCATCATAAAAAGAACATAAACTAGTTTTTATTTTTTTAAGTTCCAGGGTATGTGTGCCGAATGCACATGTTTATTACATAGGTAAATGTGCCATGGTGGTTTGCTGCACCTATCAACCCATGACCTATGTATTAAGCCCAGCATTATTCACAATAGCATAAACTAGTTTTATAGGGAGTGTCTTAGTTTAGGCTGCTATAACAAAGTACCATATTCTAGGCAGCTTATAAACAACAGAAATTCATTTCTCACAGTTCCAGAGGCTTTGAGTCTGTGATCAGGGTGCCAGCATGGTTGGGTTGTGGTGAGGGCTCCCTTCCGGGTTATAGACAGCAAACTTGTTTTATCCTCAAATGGTAGAAGGAGGAAGAACTAGCTCCCAGGTCTCTCCTCAGAAGGGCTCTAATCTTATTTATGATGCCTCCATCCTCATGACCGCAAAGACCGGCACCTCCAAATACCATGACATTGGGGATTATATTTCAATATATGAATTTTGGAGGGACACAAACATTCAGTCCATAACAAGGATGAAAAACTGAAACCATTTTTTTCTGACAACAACTTCTCCATACAAATTATTAGGGGATAGTTTGCTCTTCCCAATCTGATTTCAGCCCCACTTTCTGTATTGCACTTTCCATCTCCTTTCTCTGGTATTGAATTCATTGGGTTACCTTGACTCAAGATAGAGAAGCACATTAGCTCTTGGATTGCTTAGTGTTGCTACAGAGTGATGGTGTTCTCATGACTCTAAAAGAACAAAAGAATTTATTATTTTCTTATTAGAACAAAGCTTTAAAATAAGTAATGTTATATTTTCATCTATGTTAAATGTAAATATTAATGTGCTATACAGTTGCACTTCTGAGTTACAAATCAACAGATTTTATATTTAGAAATTTCCCACCTGTGTTCATTTGCTGTTCCTTAAATAGGAACATTTTTTTTTAATTGCTAAACCACATGGCACGGAGGCAGTACTATACAGAGAGCAGCTGAGTAATTATCAAGGCACAATAGCTTCTTTCACATGGATTGTCTTTCTGGATTTGAGGAAAGAATGAGACATCAATGAGAGGCCAATCTAAAAAAGTACCATAACAAATGCTATGCATCCATTCTTAGTCGTTTGCATAGGTAATAACCAGAATTAAAGGAAATTTCATGAATAAAATTGCTTCTCCTCATTAAGATTTTAAATTATGTTGGAAAATTACCTTTGATATATTTAAAATATGAGTGACATTTTGCATAAATTCTACGTGCAACATCGCTAGCTTACTCCAGTCCCTTGTTACGAACAAGGTCAAAAGGATATTTAAAAATCATAACTGAATGTTGACAAAATGATGATTTTTCCTCTAATGTGAATTGAGGATAATTCTCTAATTCTCTGAATTTTTACAGGAGATGCTGTGTCCTTAACTAACAAAAAAATCACAGAGTCACTGATAATGCAGAGGTTATAGGTAAACTGCATTTTGTCTTATCTCTTCATTTTGAGGAATGGGAATCTGAGGTTAGTGGCTCAGCCAGAGTATCCCAGGTAGACCAGTAGACCCAAATCGCAGCACGCAGGAATTAATCCCAAACACTTTCCCCTGAAGCTGTGGCCCATGAATGCTGGAGAGAACCTATGTGCATTTCCCTTCTCAATTCTATTGTGCCTGCCCTCATTGACGTTATCTGTTGTTGGCTATAGTTTATATTCAGTCCTTTATATTATGTTGTACCCTGCCAAGCTCATGATAAAAATTGTGTTGGTTTATTAGCAAAAATTACAAGTTTATCTTCATTCTTTTTTTTTTATTATACTTTAAGTTTTAGGGTACATGTGCACAATGTGCAGGTTAGTTACATACGTATACATGTGCCATGCTGGTGTGCTGCACCCATTAACTCGCCATTTAGCATTAGGTATATCTCCTAATGCTATTCCTCCCCTCTCCCCCCACCCCACAACAGTCCCCGAAGTGTGATGTTCCCCTTCCTGTGTCCATGTGTTCTCATTGTTCAATTCCCATCTATGAGTGAGAACATGCGGTGTTTGGTTTTTTGTCCTTGCGATAGTTTGCTGAGAATGATGATTTCCAATTTCATCCATGTCCCTACAAAGGACATGAACTCATCATTTTTTATGGCTGCATAGTATTCCATGGTGTATATGTGCCACATTTTCTTAATCCAGTCTATCATTGTTGGACATTTGGGTTGGTTCCAAGTCTTTGCTATTGTGAATAGTGCTGCAATAAACATACGTGTGCATGTGTCTTTATAGCAGCATGATTTATAGTCCTTTGGGTATATACCCAGTAATGGGATGGCTGGGTCAAATGATATTTCTAGTTCTAGATCCCTGAGGAATCGCCACACTGACTTCCACAATGGTTGAACTAGTTTACAGTCCCACCAACAGTGTAAAAGTGTTCGTATTTCTCCACATCCTGTCCAGCACCTGTTGTTTCCTGACTTTTTTAATGATTGCCATTCTAACTGGTGTGAGATGGTATGTCATTGTGGTTTTGATTTGCATTTCTCTGATGGCCAGTGATGATGAGCATTTTTTCATGTGTCTTTTGGCTGCATAAATGTCTTCTTTTGAGAAGTGTCTGTTCATATCCTTTGCCCACTTTTTGATGGGGTTGTTTGTTTCTTTCTTGTAAATTTGTTGGAGTTCATTGTAGATTCTGGATATTAGCCCTTTGTCAGATGAGTAGGTTGCGAAAATTTTCTCCCATTTTGTAGGTTGCCTGTTCACTCTGATGGTAGTTTCCTTTGCTGTGCAGAAGCTCTTTAGTTTAATTAGATCCCATTTGTCAATTTTGGCTTTTGTTGCCATTGCTTTTGGTGTTTTAGACATGAAGTCCTTGCCCATGCCTATGTCCTGAATGGTATTGCCTAGGTTTTCTTCTAGGGTTTTTATGGTTTTAGGTCTAACGTTTAAGTCTTTAATCCATCTTGAATTAATTTTTGTATAAGGTGTAACGAAGGGATCCAGTTTCAGCTTTCTACATATGGCTAGCCAGTTTTCCCAGCGCCATTTATTAAATAGGGAATCTTTTCCCCATTGCTTGTTTTTCTCAGGATTGTCAAAGATCAGATAGTTGTAGATGTGTGGTGTTATTTCTGAGGGCTCTGTTCTGTTCCATTGATCTATATCTCTGTTTTGGTACCAGTACCATGCTGTTTTTGTTACTGTAGGCTTGTAGTATAGTTTGAAGTCAGGTAGCGTGATGCCTCCAGCTTTGTTCTTTTGGCTTAGGATTGACTTGGCAATGCGGGCCAAGACTAAAC